>NC_084466.1:27858500-28183750 GCF_027409185.1 Cynocephalus volans
TTGCCTCTTTCAGCTTCTGGTAGCCGCAGGTGTTCCTCAGCTGGTGGCAGCATAACTCCAATCTCTGCCTCTGTCTTCACATAGGCACCTTCCCTCTGTATTTGTGTCCAAATATCTCTCTTCTTATTAGGACAGAAGTCATATTGGATTCAGAGACTACTCTACTACAGTATACCCTCATCTTAATGTAACTACTTACTCCTGCAATTAGTTCCTATATAAGGTCACATTCTAAGATACCTGCAGTTAGGAATTTAACATATCTTTTTGGAGGACATAATTCAACCCATCACAGTCTACTTTTCTTCTGGAAGTCATAAAACCCTTGGGCTTTGAATTTCAGGTGGGCTTCCCTGAGCAGAAATACTGTGCACCTATTGCTGCATTTCACTGCTGGGGAAAGGAAAGCATTTTGTGTGAGTCCCCTCTCTCTTCCCTGAGAGGGAGAACTTTGGGAGTCTGTTCTTGGGTTTATCCAAATGCTATCTGATGTGTCCTTTGGGAGAAGGGGTAGGACCCTAGACTGAGGGGACTTTTCTCCACTTAGACTGAGAAGTGTCTAAGTTCTCCATTCCTAGCCCTTCCCCTTGTCTCCCCCGCCCCAGCCCCCTGGCCCCACAGGCCCAAAAGATGACAGAAGCCTTTTGTTCAGTGCCCCTCAGTGAGATGTTCTTCACACCTGCACTGAATGTTATCTGACTGGCCATTGTCCTGGATTGTTCCATGGGAAAAAATGAAACATTAGAGGAATGGCATTTTTCCTTTCTTTTGCCTCTTGCCTGCACTATTGCAGAATTTGAATAATGGCTTGATTGTGACTTTTGGCTTGGCTCTTTGTCTTAATTGGCCACCTTGACACTTGGCAGCTGAACATCTACCCTAAGGCAGAGTATTCCCACTCTCAGGCTCACTCTTTCTAGCAGGGGAAAGGCATTTCACTTTATTTCTCTATGAAGAGATAAAAACAAAATATGTAAGAGAGTTTAAGAAACAGCAGGACTCTTCAACAGATTCTGAATGTTTTAATTACAAATGCTTTTCCAAGTTTACCACAAAACAGTTCTTGTTTCAACTGCTGTAGTCTTTTTATCAGAATTAAACACATTCTGAAAAGTTGTATATTAAATTCTTCATCCTTCAGTATGCTTTCTGTTTCCTTTATTTAATATTAACTACACTTATTTTGTTTATCTGTAAGCATGGTCTCAAAGTACTTAAAAAAGAAAATTTTTTAATAATCACTTTTGTTTTTATGTGTGTTTATGCATGTATGTTCGCATGTGTGTATACATGTATGAGAACAAGCAGATATTACAAACAATAAAACAAAAAGGAGCTATATACAGAAATTTTTCATATTTATATTTCAAGTAACTAAGATTAATATTTTGGAGAAAACAAAAGAATAGATTGAGTATTTCAAGTGAGAATAGGAAATGATCAAATATTGCTTATCAGGTCTGAAAAACTACACACAAATTCTGGAATTTAAAAATAGAATTATCATAATCCAAAACCTAATGAGTAGATGTAACATCAGATTGGATATGTGAAGAGAAATCGGTGAATCGAAGGCAGGTCAAAAGGAAGAAACAAAAAGGAATGGAAAATACCTAAAATACATTTAAAACAGAAAAAAAAAAAATGAGAAAGAGAATGGGGTGGTAATTTTTTCTGAAGAGATATCTACTTTTTAAAAAAAATTATGAAATATATCAATTACAACATATTCAAACAGCCCCGCCAAAAAGTGGGAAAAATAAAAATATAGAATGGAATTTTACTAATATTAAAAAACAAAAACAAAGAAAGGTCTATAAAACAGCCAGCAAGATAAGGGAATTTTTACCATCAAAAGAGGTACTTTAAATCACACTTTAAAATTAAAAATAACTGTTGACTTTCTCATTAAAATGTTTCAAGTTGGAGGTGATCGAATGACAGTCTCATAATCATGGGATACCAACTGCAGTTGGTGGGGTATTCTGCTCCAAGTGCAAGCAATAAGTGGGTTTACTGTCTGTAATACATTTAAATGCATAACAGAACTTCCAAAAAGCCAGTCTGCTTTTTATTATCATCATGTACCGGTATTTCTAAGACAGTCAAATGATAAAACATTTCTGCCTGAGTTAACTGTTTCCACTCTCCCCACAGTGTCATAGAGCTGATTAAAAAATGTCAGTTTAGAATTATATACTCGTAAAAATACTCCTTGAGATTAAAGGTGAACCCCTAGGTATTTTTGTATATTGACCTTGTTTTCTGTAAACTTGATAAACACTTAGTTCTGGTAGCTTTATTGTAATATCTGTAGGATTTTTTACATAAAAAAATTACATTGCCTGCAAAATAAGACAGTTTTACTTCTATTCATTAAATCATAAAGCCTTTTATTTTAATTTTCCTTATCTTATTGTACTTGCTAAATATTGCTTCAGTTAAATGTTGAAGAGAAACTGCACATCATCATCTTTAACTTTTTCCTGACCTTAAGTGAAAAATATTCAGTCCTTTACTATTAAATATGTTAGTTATAAGTTTTCCATACTGGTCTTGTATCAATTTTAATAAGTTTTCTTCCAAGAATGCCTACTAAAAAACAAAACAAAAAATCTTAAAATGTTGAATATTGGCAAGGATGTAGTGCTCACACATATTTGAGGGTGAGTAAATTTGTATATTCTTTTTGGAAAATTGTTTAGAACAATCTAGTGATGTTGAAAACAAACAATTTTCAGACCAAATTCTATGCATATGTGTTCAAAAATACACACACATCAATATGGATAGTGACATTATTTGTAAAAGATCCAAACTGTAAAACTGAAATATGAGTTGGAAAGTATCAGTCAATCAGGGTATGTTTACTCAATGGAATAATGTACAGAAATTAAAATGGCATAACTAGAGTTCCAGATAACATGAGTGAATGTCACAATCATAATGTTGAACCAATGATCCAAAATCTAAGACTACTTTTAGTAAATTAATTTATATAAAACTTATTAATTTATATAAGAAAGACCACTCTATGGACTAATCTGTTAGAAATCACCATGGTTGTTAACTTTTGGCATGCAGGTAGCTTTTGCCATGCTGGTTTTGTTCCATTTCCTTACTTGGATTATGATATGTGTCCTTAAAATTTGCAAAGCTCCTTGCATGTGTGTTACACTTAAATTGAAAAAGAGAAAAAGAAAAATAATTTGTGCAAATACAGATGAGTTGTAATAAAATTTTTATCTACAAACCAAGTTTTTACCCACATATATTTCTTCAGTTCCAGTCTCCATCTTCCTGCAACTGGATCAGCAACACTCATTGCTTTCAAGAACACACAGAAAAAGGAGGACCAAAATTTATTCAAAGAAAATAGAATGATTGGCTTTGTGCTCTAAATTATATTTTTGCAATTAAAGCAATAACCTTGAAATGAAAGGCTACGCATTTTTTAAAGGCTGCTGTTTTAAAGAACCAAAGACTAAGCTTTGTAGGAAGCCAAGCTTAATATGGTATAATTGCCATTAAGAAGAGAAGGGAACAAGAACAGAAGAGAACTGCATTACTCTGCCCATTCAGTCTACATAAAGATTATCCAGGGTATGCACCTTCCTGATGGGGTTAAGATCAATAAAAGCATCAAGTCGAAGGTATAACTGTTCCCCAATGTTCATCGCAGCACTCTTTACAATAGCCAAGAGTTGGAACCAGCCCAAATGTCCATCACCAGATGAGTGGATACGGAAAATGTGGTACATCTACACAATGGAATACTACTCAGCTATAAAAACGAATGAAATACTGCCATTTGCAACAACATGGATGGACCTTGAGAGAATTATATTAAGTGAAACAAGTCAGGCACAGAAAGAGAAATACCACATGTTCTCACTTATTGGTGGGAGCTAAAAATTAATATATAAATTCACACACACACACACACACACACAAAAAAAAAAAAAAAAACGGGGTGGGGGGAAGAAGATATAGCAACCACAATTACTTGAAGTTGATATGACAAGCAAACAGAAAGGACATTGTTGGGGGGGAAGGGGGGATGGAGAAGGGAGGGAGGTTTTGGTGATGGGGAGCAATAATCAGCCACAATGTATATCGACAAAATAAAATTAAAAAAAAAAAAAGATCAATAAAAGCCATAGAGAAATCCACCATTTGAGAGTGCTAATGCGGCTTTAGTGTAGAAGTGGTGGTAAGAATAGGTCTCAGCATAAGGACTAAGAATCTTCCTCCATTAAGTCTCTTAGAATTAATCCAAGAAAGAAATTTGGAAAGAATTTCAGTTTCCATTATCCCATACCCCCATCTGAATATTTTTATTGAATTATCTGATAAAAAGCAAGCAGACCAGGAAAATCTTTGGTAATAGAAACAATCTAAATTAGCTAGGTAACTAGAAGTTTGGTGGGTCTAAGGGCGTATCAGATGCAACAAAGTTAGAAGCTTATAATGAAGAGCAATATGGGATGAGATGTGCTCCTGAAAATGCTTTCAGATAAATATACCAAAGAAGTTTCTGGTGCCTATTCCCTACCAAAATCTAGATGCTATGTAAAACACTATGCCACCTGGAACTTAGAAGTAATATAGGGGATAATGTGTGGAAAACATTCATAACCCTGCATTTAATGAGATAAAACAGTATCTAATTGAACAAGTACTCAATTCATGGATATTATCTCAAGTGATTAAATTATGTTACTGGGTCCTGCAGATTGGGGGCATGAGATAATATTTAAAGTTTATTTTTAGTAATTTATATATATATATAAATATATTTATCTCTCTCTGTATATATATATGTACACACACACACACACACACACACACACATATATAATGCACTTCAGTTGTAACTATGAGATTTTACACTGCTTATACCTAAATAATAGATATTTGTTAAATATCTCATACTCAAACACTGTCACCTAGAGCTGGGAAAGCCCAAAATCAATGTGATCAATACAGTCCAGAGGCTTTAAAAAGGAACTAAGGCTGGATTCTTACCCTACCATTATCCATACATTTCAGAAAGATGATACCATATGTTCTCTCCAGGTTTCAACTTTAAGTCTTTTGACTAATCAACAACTTAACGTGTGTTTTTATTACCCTGAGTTTTAGGCAACAGCTCATTGTATGAACTTGATCTTGATATTTTAATTCTCTACTTATATTAATGGTTGGCATTTAAATTACCTGAGCATTATAATTTTAGACAAATATCCCATGTTTAAACCCGTTCAAACCATCAGGTCCTGACAGATTAACACTTTATCTCTTAAACACTGTCTGGGAAAGGATAAAGAAGGGAATTTTATAAAAAGGTGTCTGTAACCCACATCAGACTCTCAACTAAAATATCTTATGTAATGCCATGATTCAGGGTTTATTGATATGTGCTTATAATGTATAGAAAAATGGGATGGACATTATGCTTTGGCACTTCACAAATAATGCATATTTTGGCCTTTAATAGTTTGCTAAATTTAAGATTTGTCTTGGAAAATCATAGTATTTTGAATTATGTACTATAGCTCTATGATAAAGAAAAATTTGACATGCAAATTTCTGAGTGGTGTCAGTTATCCCATCACCTCATAAATAAGTAACCAGTATTGAAGACATAAATAGTAGCTACTTGATTGAGGTAAATATGCACAGTCCAGTTTGATATATTTATGGATAAATGACTGAAACAAGGTATTTCATGTCAAACTGCTATACATCAATCTGGAATAACATAATGAAAGGTAATAAGGCAGGAAAAGTAATTAAATAAAAATTTAAAAGCTTCAAGCATGAATGTAGATGTCTAAGCAAACTAACAGGAAAAATAGAAAGCAATTTTAATCTTTAAATGACAGTTTAATTATATCTATTGACATCAGCAAAAAAGAGTGATCTTTACAAATCAGAAACCAAAAACACATGCTTAAAGGAGAAATATCAGAGGACACTTATGAAATTTTACAACTAGTTTTTAATATAGATCATAATATAATCTATGCTGTTGTAGAGCAGAAAAGTTCTTATTTAACCATAATTCTTTAGAAGTACTTTTAAAATTTTACGCTTCTTATAATAAAAGTAACTTGAATGCAACTGGCAATGTGACATTACCTTGTTTAGGTTTTATTTTCAGCATTTTCGAAGAAGAGTTTTTTTAATTAAGAAAAAATAAGTTTAACAAGTGATTTATTGAAAATGGATCAATGTACAACAAAAAGTGAAAAATACACTGTAGAAATAGTTAACCTAATATTACATGAAACATAGTTATAATGATTATGACCAAATACAAGCAATAATTGTGTATGATCTATCTGGAAAAGAGTATAAAATAATAATAAAAATTAAATTTCAAATATTTTTTCAAGAGGAGAGTAATGGTATTGTTTAGATATTAAATAAGAATGATAAAGCAACTAGGTTAACTGTTAAATAATTAACACAAAGCTTATGTAAAGATAGCATTGTTGTACAAATAGATTAATAAAGTTCTAACTTTATCTTTGGGGATGCCTGGATGTCCAGTTCTTAACTATTGACCAAGGTAAGGAAAGTGAGATCTATGATGTATTGTTTGATGTCCAAATATCACATGCTCATCAGTTTTGCTACGAATGGTTTGCTACTGGTCTGTTTTAATGAACCTAGCCTCATTAAATGGCTTAGGAAGTTAAAGACTTTCTTGAGAGTTTCTATACCTCTTAATCTCTTGGTTGTCCAATGCTTGCCTGCATTGTATTTCTCTTGCCCCAACAATATACATTGTCTTTAAATCAAATCCCATTTGAGCATATTCAATGGAGTCAAGTGAGTCGTTTCAAATATCCAAACTGAGAAAATCTTTGCAGTACATAAAAGCAAATAATTATTAATAAAAAGAGGGAAGATAAAAAAAATACATCAGACGTTCAAAGAAGGCAATACAACAGTGAAACAGAATCAGTAAAAGAACAACTGAGAGAATGTGAATACAAATACTCATATGAATAATTATTGTAAATGTAAATATATGGAAACACAAGAACTAAGTGCATTTTGTATTCTTGTTTTGCATTTATATTTTACTAAACATTACCCAAAAAGGCATCCTAATGCATAAATTTTATCTGAAACAATTATTTTAGACAAAAAGTTGTCCCTAAATAAAAAAAAAATTTACAATAATTTTTACAGATAATGCTAGAAGGTTGGCCTAAGAAGGGTAATCTGATCACCTATTTTCTCAGCCCACAGCTATACTGTATATGATTATAGATGCTAAAAAAGATAAATCTGGCATTTCAGTTAGTATTCTGACTTATGGAAAAAGGAAACTAATCCAAAGAAACTAGGCCAAGGGTAGCTAAGAAAGGAATATATGACAAGGACTGTCTTTCTCTTAGCTTTATATGATGTTAACAATTTGCCTCATTGTGTCTTATTCCACAGAACATTTTTGAATAGTTTTATGTGTCAGTTAAAATGTGGCATCTTTTTAAAACTAATTATTCAGAGTTTAAAGAAAATAAATATTTTAATATTTTAAAGGTAACATAATGAGTTCTTTTGAAGCTGAAAGTTGTTTTGTTTTTAATCTTTTCAAATTAGACATGAAAATGTTGTGGAGTTTTGTACAGGGTATACTTTTGTATTTCATTTGTTGGACACATGTATGTAATTACTGAGAGACTGATAAAGCCTTGAACACTGGCCATTGATGAAAATCTGCCAAATGAAAAGTTTGTAAAACAAATACTGTCAATGTACATTTCAGTGATACAATAAATCTTCAATGTAGTGATTTAGCTGAAAACACAAAGACTAAGTTAACATATTGCCTTCAGGATTGTAAGCTTAACTTGCAGTTGGATGAATATACACATGTGGCTGTACTTGCTGTTTGTATTGGTCCAAAATAAGCACAAACTAATCGTCATAGTAGATGGTTTATATAAATTCTTATCAGTAAAAACAAGTAGGAGTGAAATATGCAAAGTGTCAAATAACCTTTTTTCATGATATTGTTTATCTTGAAATAAAGGTATTGATTGACATTCTTATTGTTGGTGCAAAGCAATAGTGAATAAAACTCCTCACACCTTAGCACAACTCAAGGTAGAGAGCTAAACTATATCAGTAGTCAACTTTTCATCATCACTAGACACTAACACTTGGGGAAAATAAAAAAAATGTCAGTTTCAAAGAAGATTAGAATTGTTGAAACTTTCATCCACCTGCCAATCTAAAAAGAAGTTCATAGAAACAAATTTTCCTGAACAAATAGATTTATTTGGGAATAGCAGAGGATTGCAGTCGGGATATGCTTGCTCTGATGGATTAAAAGTCTATCCAGGGGCCGGCCCCGTGGCTCACTCGAGAGAGTGCAGCACTGGTAGAACCGAGGCTGTGGGTTCAGATCCTATATGGGGATGGCCGGTGGGCTCACTAGCTGAGCATGGTGCGGACAACACTGTGCCAAGGGTTGCAATCCCCTTACCAGTCAAAAAAAAAAAAAGTATATCCAGGGGGATTGGGAAAAAAGGGAAACTTTAAAGAAAAAGAGAAGAAGTCCACATAAGCTACATTGAAACAAAGTTCATAGGTCAATATCTTATTCAGGAGTTGGCATTTGATTATTGGTGGAGACAGCCTTTGCTAGAAAAGTGGCCTTGTGCAAGTGGCTTATCTGGAATACTGCAATCTTGAGAACATTCTTATGGTAAGTCCTGTTACTTGTCTATTTGCAGGAATGTATTGTGGTGAGTCCTGTTACCAGCATGTGTGAATGAGGGCATCTTCTTCTTGGCCTCTCCTTGCCTCCATTTTGTTAGAGTTTTTTTTTTTTTTTTTTTTTTAAGAAAGCTGTTAACTTATTAGGTCAAACTTAAATCTATGTTTATTTAGAAATAGACATGATGTATAATATTAAAGAAGCAAAAACGTAGATATGTTTTCTTTCCCCTAAACTAATGGTTACTCAATAATAGAGAGGTCTATTTTAAATCCAGTAGAATGCTGCCTCTTCAACCCAGGGTTGAAAATGAACTTTAATATGGCTTTAGAGTAGCCCACAGTCTTTAAATTATTCTTAATGGCTCTCACATGACAAGGCAATGGCACTTTCTTTGTTACATTCTGATCGAAGAGATGAGTGAAAGGACTAGTAAGGGATCAATTGTTTATGACTTACCTAATTTCTTCACAAGTAGAAACTCTGTGCTGCTTATACTTTATTTTTAACACTTATTAAATATGTTAAAAAATAAATAAATAAATAAAATATGTTCAAATCGTATCATCGCTAGTTCAGAATTTATCTTGAGTGTATTTTCATAAATTTAATAATGTGTTGGCAGTCAATCTTTGACCTTCCAGAGGATTTTTTTTTTTTTTGGGGGGGAGGACAATAAAATAGAGTGGACATTCTATAGCGAGTTAACAGGATTCTAAGATCAAGTAGTACTTAAGGTCAATAACTCAATAACCCTTTGTCCTATGAATGATTCTTTCTATGTAAAGTGAAATGTCCTGGTAGGATAACCTGATAGAGGACTGAGAACTTAGCATCTTGCATATATTTTTTGTTGCATAAACAGAGTGCTTCACTCTCCTTCCTTTCTGCCAATCTTCCTTTCACAAGGACTAAATTGCCTAAACGTAAAGTAGGCTGTTAAATGTCTGAACTTCAAGATTCTGAAAGTAATGGCAGTTTGCCTATTGAAGATCTGACAATGACTGGCCTTGTTTTTACTTAAATACCCTTCCCCATTTAGATATTGGCAATATGGAGAATGGAAATGTCCTCGTATTTTCTGCAACAGTTTATGTTCATTGGGAGAAATCAATATCTGTATAGATCTTGTGTTTTTCATTTCTTTTCATCCTGTCTTCTGAGGTGTTCATTGGAATGGAATCTTTCTCAATTCTAGTTACTATTTTAAAAAGGGCTCTGAAGATACCATCCCTGCACTATGTTTTTAAATGCTTTTCTACCTAAAATGAATTGGAAATGTGAAATAAAAACAGGAATCAGGGAACTGAAAAACTGATGTTAGGGAGGAGAAAGAAATAGGAAACCGATAATACTGTTTTCAACTTGGCTAATATTATATCCATGCTTTGTCACTGTACTCCCATTAAAAGGCAATCACTGTAGCATATGTATATTGGTGATTATATAAATCTAATCTCCAACATTTATTAGCTTCATGTCCTTGATTTTAAAAAGTTATGAACTCATCTTTTCATGTATTTCTAAAATAAAGGTAAAGGAGTTAAATATGTAGGGCACACGGGTAGACAGTTAGAACATGTAGTTAGCACATGATAGTTAGAACTCAATACATTCGCTAATATTGTTATGGCCACACTTCTCTCAGATATGTTTCCCTTGACAGATATATTTCAGTCTAAGCCAAATTATTTGTTGTTTCTTCTAGTAATTCTGGAGTGATTATATCATGTCCCAAATCTGACTGTAGCTAAAGGTATCAAAGGACAGTATTCTTTTTTCTCTCTTCTATGAAAGTTCAGAAATGTGTATTCAAAGAAGTTTTAATAGCACTAGTAAAATCTTTTTAAATTTATTTATTTGAAGAAAAAATACTATTTCAAGCGTCTATTACTCAATTCCTAATTTTTCTTCTTTTTTTTTTCAATTCCTAATTTTTCAAAAGCATTCACTGTTGCTAAAATGCAATCTTATATTTTATGAGGGCAAAATGTCAGTCAAAGCACAGAAGATATTTCAGGAAAATAGAGAGAAATCCAGAGTAGAGGATAAACATAGGAAAGGGAAAAGCAGTTTCAGTTTGAAGTAACTGAAGTCGGGCATATAGGCTTCATCATTGTGCATCAAGTAACTAGTTGAATTAATTCCAAATAAGGTATTTAGATAAATACCAGCACTATATTAATTGCTCATTTAGAAACAGTTGCGTAGTGACATGCGAAACGCTAAAAAATCTTTAAACTACTTAAGATTTCGTCTTATGCTTTTCAAATATCATACTAAGAGTAAAATCATTCTAAAAGGTGTAAAATATCACAATATTGAACATAGTTGTCCTGCCTAAATTCACACATGTGCACATACACATGTATAATCATTTGATATTTTTAATAATTTTTAGTCCGGTTCCTGTGCTAAAAGTATTATGCATGGGACAGAATGAATAAAGATTCTCTCTTGTTCTTCTTCCCTTGTGGTTTTGATTTTGCCCCTCATATTTATAGAGAATATATTTTCTGTTTCCTTTTTTTGTTAAGCACCCTCCAGGTCTTCATTGACCATCCTTCACAGTATTATAGGTCTATCAAATATATTGAAGTTTAAGTTTAAGCTCTAATTTTGTCTAGCTTTCTTGCCATAGCGACTTAGAGTTCCCACTTTATAAATAAACATACACTGAAAGATTGATGTGATAATGAGAAATGATGCATAAGGTGTCTGGCACATACTAAGTACTTAAGAGTACAGGTTTTCTCTCTTTCCCTTTCAAATTCAACTGTTATTTATTTATTTATTTTTTTCCTTCTTGACATCCCCCATTAATTTAGTCTGATATTTATTTGGATAATTAGGAGGACTTTTCTAATAACTTTATTGATTGTGGTTCATTTAAATGTAAATTGTTGTTGTTACATATCTTCTTTTTTTGTCCCCCACCCCAATCTGATTTACAAAGATCCATTCAGTGATGAAAAAAATAAATTTAAATAAATAAAATAGACTACTGATCACTTTAGCATAACAAAAGTTTACAAATCAAAATTTGAATGGCTAACACTCATATCTTTTTCAAAAGCATGTACAAATAAAAACAACAATTTTTGAGATATTTTATCAACAAGTTTCTATGAAAGTCCAGCTTTCTGAAGGCTCAAAATTCCCAGTCTACTGAGCCATAAAACCTATCAGTTTTGCTAGCCCGACTTAGGACATCACCTGCTAGGATGCACTAAACCAGTTTTCAAGTCTTCTACAAAAGTCAAAATTCTTGCTAGCCCTAGCTAGAAAACTAAACACGCAATGAAATTTCACAAAATCAACATAAAAGTACAAATTACTCATTTTTTCATAGTAAGCACATGTTGGATCCCTGAAGTTTGGTCTCAGGAATTTCTTTTCCCCAGTGGAAGCAGCCCAAATCTTTGCTTTTGGCTTTTTGAATAAAAGATTTGGAAAAACTCAAGTTATCTTCTTTAAACTTGAGAAGTAATCTTTGAATTAATGAAACTATATGTGGGAAAAAAACTTTGAAGATTTTTTTCAAACTAATGTTGTTTTAGTTGACAAATCATAATTATATATATATATATTTATTTATGAGGTACATTGTGATGAGCTTTCTATTTTATAGAGGCACTAGTTTCTGAAGTTCTATTGTGATTTTTAAAAAGAATTTTTTTCATGAAAATTCTGGAAATTGACTTTACATATAAATTTTATCAGTGAGATTATCAGTTTGATTCATTGTTTAACATGATAGCAAATACTTAATGTATTAGTTTATAAATTGTCTACTCTTTTCTATTTTGTTTAAATATCTTTTTCCCAACAATTAAAATATATCAAAACCAAATAATTATGTTGACTCTATCTGGAGTAATCAATCTATGTATTATATTAAGATTATTGATATACCCCATAATACACTGAAAAGACATACTGTTAAAAATAAAAAAAAATGAAATATACTCATTAATATAAACTCATTTAAACCAAACATAGAATGAAATGAACTTTAGTATATAATTGCTTCCAAAATAATATCAATGTAATGGTGTGGTAGGTAGGTAAAGGTCATTTTTAAGTGAAGTACTTGCCAGCACACTGAGTGCATTATCTATGCTATGATCTTGACTAAATCATTTGTCCATGGATTCTGTCCACAACATTTGTCAGTCCTTGATATTCTTGCTCTTTTATCCAGAGCACTTCAAATTGACATGCCCTTTCCCTCTCTTTATTTTCATCAAAATCATATTTTTTAAGGACTAACTAAAGAACCACAATGTGTTCCAGTGAGACTTCAGCCCAATTCTGTCCCTCTGGGTCAATTTGTCAGTAATCTTCTTCTCTTTTTTCCTCCTCCTTTCCTTCTCCTTTTTTCTTCTTCCCCCTCTCCTTTCTCCTCCTATTTATTAATATCCTTCTAATTTATTTTTAAAGAAACTTACTCATAATCAGCCTCACAAACTCTATAGTTGTTCTTGTTATTATTGTTTGAATTTTTTCTTCCACAATTCTATTTTAAGCTGCTGAAGAGAAATTCTATATATAACATTTTAAAAAATATAAAATTATAAACTTCCTGTCTCATTCAGTAGTCCAGAAACACTGCAGGTTACAGTGTTTTATTAGGATACGAAGTAGAATACCTACATGAACTTAAAATTTTACTTCTTAGAGAAGATTCAGGATAAATAAAAAAGATTACAGTGTAAGTAGAGGATGGAAAAGCAGTATTAACTAGTTTGTAGAAGGGTAAGAAGAAGCAAATAGAGAAAGAAATAGAGAGAAAGGAAAGTCACACATATGGCAGACTGCTAGAATTACTCCTGGATGACTGGAGCTGCTTTTCAGCTTCTTAGAGCTACTGCTATGCTTTAAAAAATGAATGAATAAATCCATTTCACCCAAATTCTCTACATATAACCAAGGAGGTTATTCCTTGGTTCCTATTTCTAAATGTATACTTGGTCTGCACCCACCTTGATTGAGAAATTTAGTATCTATCTCTATTTCTTGCATCCTAAGAGACTAACATAAGCAAGTATATAAGACCAAGTATAGCAAAATATTAAATTCAATATAGTAAGTTGTGAAAAAAAAATACCTCAAATGCTGACTCATTTGTTCAGAAGTAAATAGATTTTCAAAGAAAATGTTCATGGGAAAATTATTTAAATCATTTATTTACTTAATTATCTATCTCACAAAGGAAAACAAAAAACAAACAAACAAAACAAATAAACAAAGCCCGAGGACCTGCTTTCCCACAGCTTTCATTCTGATGTGGGAAGACAGAGAATAAGCAAGTATATAGAAAACATACGAGTGGGCCGAGCCCGTGGCGCTCTTGGTAGAGTGCTGCGCTGGGAGCGCGGCGACGCTCCAGCCGCGGGTTCGGATCCTATATAGGACGGACCGGTTCACTCACTGGCTGAGTGCCGGTCACGAAAATACGACAAAAAAAAAAAAAAAAAAAAAAAAAAAAGAAAACATACGAGCAAGGCGTAAAACAGTTTTAAAGGCTGTAGAAAATGTAAAGCATAATAATGGCATCAGGTGTGATTATTACAGGTTCAGGGGTAACATTACCAATGTAGTGTATTCAAGTACATTCCTACATCTATAGGAAATAAGGCATGCACCTGTGAATATGTGAGAATTAAGCAGTCTAGTCCATTCAGAGGGACCAGCAAGTACAAAGTCTTCTGTTACATGTGTTATAAGAATAGCTAGGAAGCAAGGGTGTCTGAGCACAGAGAGCAAATAAGAAATGAGGTCAGAGATATACAGCATCTGGATCAGGTAGGTTTTTGTTGATTGTTACAGGTCTTTTATTTTTAGTAAAAGTCAGATAAAGAGCTGTTGAAAGATTATGTGGAAAGACATAACCTCTTTTCATTTTGAAAGGCTCATTCTACTTGCTCTATGTAGGAAAACTAAAACAAAAAATCCATTTAGACTAATAACACAATAAATCAGATGAGAGCTGATGAAAGCCTTAGGCTGGGATGTTGGTGGAAAAGGGAGAAAAGAGTGGCTGGATTTGGGATATACTTCGATATTTGGTATAGGTATATATAGATATATTTTGAAGGTACTCCAGTAGATTCTGTAGATAGGTACATGTGTAAATAAAGAAAAATGGCAAAATTAAAGATGTCTCCAAACATGAGAAACTAAAGAAGGTGATTTTCATTTATAGATGTGAGCAAATATGTGGAAAAGCAGGTTTGGAGGGAAATGTAGCTACTTTGAGTACAGTAGTTTGGAAGTATTTATCAGAGAAGGCAGGTTGTATAACAGTGTAGATTACAAGTGAATTCATGCTAGAGATAAAAACCAGGTATATCAATCAGGGCTGAGTTAGCAAAGCAGAACTATTAGAATAATGTACAGTGTACTATATGTATGTATACACACACACACACACACATATATATATGCACACATTATTTATTTGTCATTACAGAAATTTGAGTTTTAGCAGTTGTGGGAGCTAAATAAGTAGTCTCTGTAAGGTTCTTCACATCAAGTCTGACAGTGATAGTGGAAGAAAACAGCATAGGGAAATTGGAAACAGAAGCTGTATGTGAAGTGAGGAATATTACCCAAGATCAAGATGGAACAGACACTCATGAGCTGGACATGCATGAAGATCCATTGAAATTGGATCAATTCAGGTTGCCTCTGACCTTGATGGAGCAGGGATCCTTAAGAAACTGGGCCCTTTGCCATGCTGAGAAGCACACCCTATGGACCCAGAAGTCTGAGAAGCCAAAAAGCAAACAAACAAACAAACAAACAAATAACAGAAAAGTGAAGGTTTTACAGGTCCTGACACTGCCCTGCATCAATAAGATAAGCCAGCAGGTAAGTGACAGTACGTGTAAGATGTAAAATGGCTTCTGCTTCACTTCCATTCTCTGAATCTCCAACAAAATATCTTGTGAAGTCACTGAGAAATCAGGGCTTACATGTTAAAACAGGTAGTAGTGCCTTAATTAAACTGAATGTTAACAGAGAGAGGAAGAGATACTAAGACTGATCCCTGGGACATTCCAAAGATTGTTACATGGTTTGGCTTCTGAAGTTGTTTTTTTTTAATTCATTGTTTTAAATTATTTTTAATTTTTTGAAATTAAGAGTGAGACAGATCATCAGAGAAAGGGAAAGTTAATTAAGAGTCAAGAAAGAGAGAGAGACACAGAGAGGAAAAGACAGAGAGAATATTTAACTATTTTGTTTACTAGAAATTGTTTCAAAAATACTTTCAGTAGGAATACATGCCATGCCTATCCCATCATCTTTAGACTGCCTAAAGTCAGTGTCTCTTTAGCAGGGAGAGAAAAATCAGGATAAATTCAGATAATGCATGATGTTAAAATGGTGAAATTATGGTTATATAAAAGCAATTTTCAAAAATAAAAATACCTGGAAGATTAGGGCAAAATTTTCTCAAAAGTTAAATGAAATTCAAATGCACAGACATGTAATGTTTCTGGGCAAGTAATTCCACCACAGGAAGGAGAGTGACAACCCGAATAATTCCTAGCCTGAAGGGAATTCAATTTTATTTATGAAGTTTAATTACCTTAAGCATAGAAGAAGATAGATTCAGAAGTAAGAATTTGACCTGCTGTAGGATCTGGTCCTCTTGGTCTATCGGCCTACTCCAGGACGCCTACACTTTTGATAATTTTACTACCCATGTCTTCATGGACATTACTCCATGAGGAGGGTCCTATAGTTATTAAATATTCATCCTTTCTCAACTCGTTATGGGTATGTCCATTTCGATAACAAGAAAACAAAATAGAACAAGTGTTTGTATTTATCCTGCTAATCCCCAAATTGTTCTTCTCTTTCCTTCTCCTTCAAAATTAGTGAAAATGTGTGGAACATTTTCTGTGCCCCGTTTTCTACATTTCATTCACTACTGACATTTTAAAATCCAACAATCTAATTTCTTCCTCCATGCCTGAATCCAAAATGTTCTCTCTGAGGCAATTAAAAGCCTCCTGGGAACTACATTTAATGAAGAACATTTCAATCACTGTGTGACTATATCACTCCACATTCCAATCAACTCTGCAAAGTCCTTGCTCCTTGTAGAACTATGACCCCTTTGTTTGCCCTGATTATTCTGATGCCTCCTTAACTGTTTCTTTTCTACTCTTACACTGTTTGCATTTTAAACTTTTAATCCCTATCCCTCCCTCTATCCCACCTGTCCTGGGGCTTCACACATGAATATTAAACTGTATTCTGGACATCTTCCTCTGAACATCCCACAGAAAGCTAAGAATTACCCTATGCCAATGTGAACCAGTCATCTATATGAAAGCAGGAGTACCTTGCTCTTTCCTCCACTTCTAATCCTGTTATCATTGACTGGAGAGCCATAATTCATCTTTGACTGTGTCTTCATTCTCATCAGGACACATAATGAGTCAACCCAATGAACATTTACTACTCTCACTTTATAGAAAATAATAATCATAGGGGTTATGATATGCAAAAGCTAATTATCAAGTGAAATAAACTTGGGTATAAAACTGAGCTCTGCCACTTAGAGACTGTATGATACTAGAAAAATTCCTAAAGCCACACTTTATTATTTTATAATGAGAAATAAAAATAATCCATTCCTCATAAGGTAGGTTCAATGACTCCATACACAAAAAGTTTTCAGTATGTTCCCTTACTAAAAGACTGTCAGTTTTTTCTGCTTATACTTTTATTAAACAACTGCCATTAATTATCTTTCAGACTATTATAACATTCTCAAAACTGGTTTCTTTGCATAAACTCTATTTCTCTCTAACAATAATTTTCACACAACTGTAAGTATAAAAAATGTAATGTTTAGTTTTGTCTATGACATGCTCCGAAGTAGAGTGTTGCAGAGTTCTCATCACCTACTTCTAATAGTCAAACAACCTGATCATTACATGCTGAGTCATTTGATCTCTTCTTTCTTGCCCAGGATCATCTGTTGCCTTGCCTAAATTTTAACTGTAATTACAAAGGTATTTTCCTAAAGCAATTTACGTGAGAAATAACATATAACATGTGCCAGGCTTTTCTGTAATTATTTTTATTTAAATTAACTCAACATTATCTTAATCTTCATATTAGCAACTAATAATGAAGAAGTAAGTAATTTGGCCAAGGTCACACAGCTGGTGAATGGCAGGCCTGGAATTTGAACCAATTAAAATTGGCCCTGGAACCTGCATTTCTAATTGTTCTATTCCATGTCCCTTCAATTGTACATTGATTACATATCACACTCATTTAACTCTTTGTCTACAGCAAATGTAGTAACTCATTGGAAAAATTAAGTAATATGTTTTATTTGCAGATTTATCTAGCTCTTGCTCAGTCTATAGAGAATATAGGTTTCAGTGTCAAAGACGTAAAAAGAGAACCCTCAAAATGAGAGATTTTAGTTATTTCACCCAACAGATAAAGTAGTCTAGAAAAGTGTCAAGTACATAAAAGGCACTAAAAAGTATGTTAAACTAATGAGTGAAAGAAGAATAAATCAATGGATAATTGAAAATAGAGTTCATCTACCAGTATGGGAAGTTTCTTAACTTCAAAACATATCATTGAGTATTTTTAAAGGTTTAGAACATATAGTATTAGTCAGTTTTCTGTCACTCATAACAGAATACCTGAAACTGGGTAATTTACAAAGAAAATAGGTTTACAACTTATAGTTTTGGAGGCCGGCAAGTCCAACACCCAGGGATTTCTTGTTGAGGGCTTTCTAGGTGGGAACTCTGTACAAAAGTGCTGTGGCAATGCACAGTATCACATAGCAAGGGCTGGGTGAGAGCAGCTTAATGTGCTTACTTGCCCACCTTATAAAGCCCCCAGTCTGCTCTCTGATATCTACTAAATCATTAACCCACCACTCCATGGATGGATTGATCCAGTCATAAAAGCATAGTCCTCATGATGGAATCATCTCTTAAAGGGGATATAAATTCAAATACAATATTAGGAATTAAGTTCCAACATATGTTTTAGAGAGGACAAATATTCAAACCATAGCATATATCATGGAGGAAATGACAAAATTTATAAACTTACATCACTGCTGTTTAATACCCTAGGATGACTGGAGCCTGAACTTGTTCATTATTTACTCTCTTTTTATTATATTCAGCAATTTACATTGGTAGTTTTCATTTTAGGAGTAGAGAGAGAAAATAAAGAGCTTTTTATTCTAACCATATTCTTCTAAATTAAATGCAGATATATGTCTATATAATACAAATATTAAACAAATAAGTGTCATTCTCATCAAATGCATTTTAGTTGTCAACCTCATCATAAACTCTTCATATACTAAATAGAGGAACATTTTTAAGTTGGATGATTCAGTACTGGAAAAAGCAGTTAGCAAAGCCTCTGGTATGTTTGGGATCAAAAATTGTACAGCAAACTTCTGGAGAATGAAGGTAGAGGAAAATAGTATCCCTTAAAATGATCTGGGGATTTAAGAAATGTGTTTTCACTATATTCTTTCTGGGTTTTCTAAATAGAGGGGACAAAGTGTTTTAGTAAAAAGGAAACTGGATGTGGAAGACAAGTTGATTCTAGTTTGAATCATTTTAACTCTATGACCTTGGCAATAAAAAGAGAGGCATGGATGATGTAACATGTTTCTTGTAGCTTTAAAGTCTTATGAATTAAATAAAATTCTAGTCTTTAAAAAACAGAAATTATTAAATATCTTTCATGGATGATTGATTTGTGTGTCTGTGTACATGCATATTTAGGTAGCAAATGGATTAATGACTGAAGTTTTTTAATTCTGCAATTTACTTATCAAAAATTAACAAAGAAGAGTTAATGTATTTACTGAATTCCTAGTTAAATATTAATTGTTTCCAACCTTCTAAATAACACTTTTATTCAGTATAAACATTAGTCAGTATTGCCACGTTTTTTACAGTCTATTTTGATATTCCCATTTGTATCCATTTGTAAACCAAATAAACTCTCACATGTCAAGTGTGAATTTTATTATATCAGTATGACTCACATCAAGCTATGCTTCTCTCTTTTTGGGCAAGATATTGAGAAAATACTTTATCAAATAAATTGAGTTTGTTTGAAGAATGAGAGTTCAAAGAAGAATTTCCTGGCTAGCAAAAACAAGACACATAATTTTTAACTTTTTTTTTTTTTTCAGAGAATGCAGGAGGGGGCCAAAAAAGCAAATATGAACCCCAGTATTATATAGAAAAATGAAAGAAAATTTTGTATGTGGATTTAGAATCAGTCAACATTTGATCAATAACTGCAAATCTATAGTCAAAATTAGTTAGCATTAATGTGAATACTAGACATAGGAAGTTCATGCAACGTGTTCAACCTTGCTAGTATTCTGTGCTCAATAATTGCTATTAATCAATATAAGCATTTATAATATATCTCATGAAAAATACTAGGGTGTTGAACAAGACCAGGTTCTGTTTTAGATTTCCCTCAGATTTGGAGGCATTTAGCAAACAGTGGTGTCAACAGCAACGGGGAGATGATACCCACATTGATTTTGCTCCTGGACCACTGGTGGTCTTAACTACTAACTCCCAATTTTCTAAATATCAATTTAACTTGTCAGACACTTGCAATGTATCTAAAGTGATTTGTTGTTGTTTGCAAACTTAGTATGCTTTCCGAATTCTTTCCCATTGCAAAATAGCAATTCTTTAAAATAAAAACACACAAAATAATCAAGCAAACAAATCCAAATAAAACCAGAATTTACCAAAATCTTACTGAAACAAAAAGAAATCAAATGCTCTCACTATGCCAAAAATTCTCATGATAATGTATACCTTAATTTTTCTGGTGTTTGAGGTAAAATTGTCCAATAATAGCCCAAACTTTGATTTCCATTGATTTCCATATATATGGAAATGTGTGTGTGTGTATGTGTTGAGAGAGAGAGATCGAGAGAGAAATGCATCAGATCTTAGATCATGTTTCTGCTTTTCTCAAGAGAAAGTCTTCTGGAAAAGTTAAATAAAGTCCTAAAACAATTGTTCCACAAATATGGAAATAGACAAGAAGAATATGGGACTTGCACACATTATTATTCATTATAAAAGTGCAGCAGTCTCTTTTAGAATATTTCTAACATTTAAAATAATCCATATTTCCATTATGGAATAAAGCCAAATAGATTTAAAACTTTTTTATTATGAAAAATAAGGCATCTGTAGATGTAATTTATTTCATAGTCAAAATCTGGCTCACAAATTAAGAAAAATTAATTATAAAAAACAGTAGACACGCTTTTTGCTTAAGTATTATTAAAACAAGCCCATTACAAAAACTGTAATTATTATAGGACAAAAAAATGTTCAGTATACCACTAAGGTGTATTATACTGAGGTGTAATATTAAAGAGAAAGTCTTGTGAAAAATATAACAAACTACTAAAATAATGTTCAACAAATGCAGAAATAGACAAGCAGAATAATGGGACTTGGAAACATTATTATTAGTTATAAAAGTGCATCATTCTCCTTTAGAATATTTCTTTTTGAGCATCTATGCCTGAATAACCCTGATGGAAGGAGACAGGTTGGGACAGTATATTATACCACTAAGTTGCTTTTTTAAGTTTTCCATTCCAAATCCCTTACCCTTAAACTGTGAGCAAATTAAAATGGCTTTTTAACCCAGTAAATTCTTGAATGCTTCATAATACAGATATGTATAACTAAAATAGACTGATTTGAGAAAAAACAAAAAAAATCTCCGGCCATTGAAACACATCACCAATTCTCTACCTCTTGTGTCAGATCAGATACACTCTTGGTCTTCTGAGTATATGCTGACAAGTGTTAAAAAAAAAGTTTGGACAAATTAAATTTAACAGAGTTTATTTGAGCAAAGAATGATTCTTCAATCAAGCAGAACTCAGAACCACAGGAGGTTCAAAGAGCTCCACCTAACATTGTGAGCAGGGAGCTTTTCTAGGCTAGACACAGTAGCAAAATAGAGAAATCACCTGATTGTCTGTGGTTTGGTGTCTGCCGTATTTGGGCATGGTACGAGGAGCTGGCTGCCTGTGATTTGGTAAAACTTGGCTGTTTGTTATAATCCTAAATTAGGTTTTGGTTTGTTTACTTACTAAACTTAAGGTTTCAGTTTGTTATGTGGGAACTCAAAGTATAGAGACAACCTCAGGCTAATGTCCTCTTGCTTATTTAATTTAACAGGAATTTGGCTCCTCGCCAAATTTTTGAGACCCGACCACAGGCAATCGCAAAAGGCTTTACCTTGCTGCCCTCCCCAAAGCAGGTTTGGTGCACAGCCAGTTTTGAGAGCTGTCAGAATCAAAATTTAGTCATTTATGTTAAATAAACCCTGACAAATAGATCTAGGGAAAACCATAAAGGGAGAGTTCTCATGCATAAATTCCTAATAACAAGAACTATCACAAGAGACTCTACAAAATCCACAGTCTTGCACAATGGTCATCACAACGTTATACAAAAAAAGTATTTCTGCAAGGACATCTGCCCAACCACTGCCTGTCCAACCTTGGACTGGTGCCCACTTTGTTATTGCTCCTATAGCCAAGGATAATTCTCAGAAAAATTATGTTTTCCCTTAAAAACCCTTGTCTTTCTTTACCTCCCTGAATATGCACATAGTTTAGTATGACACATGCACTCCCATTACAACGCCTATTTCTGAATAAATATTATTTTAGAGAGTCTCTCTCTGTGTCTGTTATTTAGGTAGTCACAGTGCATTGCAATCTCTGATGGGAATTTCAACCAAGAACTCAACCCTCCCTGGCCTGTCATACTTCTTTGCATTTCCATGTTCCTAATCAATTGCCTTCATTCTGAGGTCTCTTTATCTGGGGCTTTTGCCTGGGGCATTTCTCAGGCACCTCTGCCAAGACCTTCTAATGTGGGAAGGAGGGGAAAAACTCGAAGACACTTTTCTCCATTCTCAGTACCTAGTACTTTTCCACTCCTAGCCCTAGTCCCTCACTTTCCCCTGACTCGTGGGTCTGTAAAACTGCAGAGCCTTTTGTTGGGGCTCCCTCAGCAGTGACACAATCCCCTTGTCTGTGTCTGTGCTAATCCATCTCACCCTGGACCAGTGCACCACTCCATGTGGGAACATGGAATGGGGAGTCAGAGCTTTCTCCAGGTCAGACTTTGCTTATAACATCGCAGTAAGTGTTTAAAGACTTGACCGTTGCTTTCATTTTAGTTTTTTTAAATTGACAGCTGACAGCTCAGCCCTTTCTCCCCAGCTCAGGTAAACCCGTGATGTACATTAATATTGAATACAGCTGCTTGTATTAGTCAGGGTATGCTCTGTTATGCTGTGATGTTTTATATAGAAATACCAGCCCCCAAATCTCAGTCGTCTAAACAACAAAAGCTTGCTTCACACTCAGGTTACACATTCATCATTGGTTGTCAGGGACGACTACTCAGCATGGAGTAGGGATACGCACGGACAGAACAGTCACCATTTTGGCTTTGCTGGTTACTATGTGAGAGGCAGAGATTGTCCTGTAGGGTCTTCCACTGTCCAGAAATGGCACTCATATTTTCTGCTCCTGCTCATTCTCCTTTTAATCACAGGCCTCACTCAACTCTAAAATGCCAGAGAGTACAATCATGTCAAGGTTCTGGAGTCTGGGAATCAGAAATATTTGGCAGGAAATCCTTAAGACTATCACCTCTAAAAATGGTACACCAATATCTATTCCCCTCTCTTAGAACCCATTTCACCTGTTTTAGAACACGCCACAGATTATTCAAAATTAGGTTCCATGGGATTTAGTGAGTCATTTTCCTATTAAATGTGAAGTGCAAAACATAGTTCCCAGGTCTGAATCCTCATGGGTGTCACCCAATCCTGTACCTGTTCTGCAGAACCAGCTGTTTCTGCTCACTGCTTCCACTTTCCAAGGATACATCAGACAGGACTTTTTTTTTTTTTTTTTTGTATGAAAATGTTGGCTAATTTTTTATGGACACTTTTTTACAAAAAATTTATTTTATTTTGTCAATATACAATGTGGTTGATTATTGTGGCCAATTACCAAAACCTCCCTCCCTCATCCCTCTCGACCCTCCCTCCTTCCCATCAACTTCATATCTGTTTGCTTGCCGTATCAACTTCAAGAAATTGTAATTATTGTGTCTTGTTCCCTCCCCCCTCCATACAGGTTATTTGTGTATTTATTTATTTATTTTTAGCTCCCACAAATAAGTGAGAACATGGGATATTTCTCTTTCTGTGCCTGACTTGTTTCACTTAATATAATTCTCTCTAGGTCCAATCATGTTGTTGCAAATGGCAGTATTTCATTCTTTTTTATAGCAGAGTAGTATTCCATTGTGTAGATATACCGCATTTTCCGTATCCACTCATCTGTTGATGGACATTTGGGCTGGTTCCAACTCTTGGCTATTGTAAAGAGTGCTACGATGAACATTGGAGAACAGGTGTACCTTCAACATGATGATTTCCATTTCTCTGGGTATATTCCCAGCAGTGGGATAGCTGGGTCATATGGTAGGTCTATCTGCAATTGTTTGAGGAACCTCCATACCATTTTCCATAGAGGCTGCACCATTTTGCAGTCCCACCAGCAATGAGAGTTCCTTTTTCTCTGCAAACTCACCAGCATTTATCATTCACAGTCTTTTGGATATTAGCCATCCTAACTGGGCTGGGATGGTATCTCAGTGTGGTTTTGATTTGCATTTCCCAAATGCTGAGTGACGATGAGCATTTTTTTCATGTCTGTTGGCCATTCGTATATCTTCCTTTAATAAATGCCTATTTAGCTCCTTTGCCCATTTTTTAATTGGGTTACTTGTTTTTTGCTTGAAAAGTTGTTTCAATTCCCTGTGTATTCTGGATATTAAACCTTTTTCAGATGTATAGTTTGCAAATATTTTCTCCAACTCTGTTGGTTGTCTTTTAACTCTGTTAATTGTTTCTTTTGCCAGGCAGAAGCTTTTTAGTTTGATGTAATCCCATTTGTTTATTTTTCATTTGGTTGCCTGTGCTTTTGGGGTCATATTCATGAAGTCTGTGTCCAGTCCTACTTCATGAAGTGTTTCTCCTATGTTTTCTTTAAGAAGTTTTATTGTTTCAAGGTGTATATTTAATTCTTTAATCCATTTTGAGTTGATTTTGGCACATGGTGAGAGTTATGGGTCTAGTTTCATTCTCCTGCATATTGATATCTAGTTATCCCAGCACCATTTGCTGAAGAGGCAGTCTCTTCCTCAGTGGATAGGCTTGGTGCCTTTGTCAAAGACCAGATGGCTGTAGGTGTTTCTGTTGATTTATGGATTCTGTATTCTATTCCATTGATCAGTGTGTCTGGTTTTATGCTGGCACCATGCTGTTTTGGTTATTATAGCTTTGTAGTATAGTTTAAAGTCAGGTAGTGTTATGCCTCCAGCTTTATTTTTTTTTTTACTCAGAATTGCTTTGGCTATGCATGGTCTTTTTTTAGTCCACATAAATATCTGGATAGATTTTTCCATTTCTGAGAAAAATGTCATTGGAATTTTTATGGGGATTGTATTGAATTTGTGTATCACTTCGGGTAGTATGGACATTTTCACAATGTTGATTCTTCCAATCCAAGAGCATGGGCAATCTTTCCATCTTCTTGTGTCCTCTTTAATTTCTCTCAGCAGTGGGTTGTAATTCTCATTATAGAGATTTTTCACCTCCTTGGTTAACTTAATTCTTAAGTATTTTATGTTTTTGGTGGCTATTGTAAATGAGTAAGCTTTCTTGATTTCTCTTCCTGCATGTTCACTATTGGAGAATAGAAATGCTAGTGATTTTTGTGTGTTGGTTTTGTATCCTGCTACTTTGCTGATAGCATTTATCAACTCCAAGAGTTGGTGTTTTTTTTTGTTGGTTTTTTGGGGGGTTTTTTTGGTTTTTTTGGTAGAGGCTTTAGGCTGTTCGATATATAGGATCATGTCATCTGCAAAGAGTGACAGTTTGACTTCATCAGACAGGAAATTTTAATGACATGTAATCTCATTTGTTTATTTGCTTTCCAGACCAACTCACAAGGTGGGGGAGGGGGTATTTTGAAACTCAGCAATTTTATCTTGCCTGGAATTTTCCTATTTGGCAGGCATTATATAATTATCTGCAGAAGGAATGATGCATACCAATATATCCATTACGGTTCTTTGTTTTTAAAAAGAAAAGCAGACTCTTGGATAACTGATTCAAAGGTAAGTTATTGAAATTAGTAGATGGAGAAAACATTGGAAATGGGCAGCAAACATGCTAATACTGTTTGATTAGCAAGAAGGATTTATGATAATGCTTTTGAGATAGAAAACTTGCTTGAAGTCTCTTGTTTAGAAAAAATGAACTTAATGCCATTTTCTTTCTTTTGTCCTTGGTTATGCTGTAAAAGTTTAACCATTCTGCACTGTGTAAGTATATCAAAAAATCATGTTGTGTACCATAAAGAAGCACAATATTTATTTGCCAATTAGTAGAATCCATAGGTAGGCTACCTCATTGACTCTGCATTAATTATCATCTGAGAGTGGAGAATAAGGTTGGGAAAACTGATCTGACAGAAGGATTCTCTAGGGACTCCCTTAGGATTCTATCCTAGATTTACAATTTTATCATAGCTACACAAATTGGGAAGCAGTGATTCTCCAAAAGGACAGGAGAGTTAGAAATGACTGGAAAAGAACAAGTACCAACTATTGCTAGGAAATTCAATTTGCTCAAGGCCAACTTTTCCTGACAAGTACAAAGTTATCCCTAATTCATCTACTGAAAGTGTTTTCTAAGGCAAAACATGTTTAGCATGACCTTCATTTTTCCTTTTCTAAAAGTGATATGAAAAAAATAATACTCTGCAGAAAATTCTCCATATCCTTGAAGGCAGAGACTTCCATACTCATTTTGGTATGTCCCCTGTTACTCCCTCACTGACTAAATGCCTAATCCAAAGTCACTTCCCATGCTGGCAGCAGGCTATTGGCAAATCGCCACAGAAATATCATCACAGTGAGGCTGATACTAAATTAGAACAATGCTATTTGGCTTGATAGGAGTCGCAGCCATTTTTCTGGCATATAATAGATCTTATATCAGTATCCTTCAAGAAATTGCCCCGGAAGCATCAACTACATTATTCTTTCTGAAACTCGGTAAAATAAAGGAATTATGAGGGTACTTCAAATTTCATGGAAAAATAGAGTTAAAAGATAGAACAAATCATTTCATAAACTTTTCCAAGTACCTTCATATTTAAAAATACAATGGGAAGCTTATTCTTTCATTTAGGACATAATGTGAATCCCACATTATTTATGAGAACAACCAAAAAAATCATTTGTTAATAAAAATGCCTTCTTGCAATGGACATAATCCATGAATGATCATAATTGGAGAGTTCTAAAATTAGTGATTGTGGCAGAACATTGATTTAGGATGCATTTGTTGGGTTGGGCGGAATTAAGGTGGCACAGAGTCCCTGAGACCCATAGCATCTTCTGGAACCTGTTTTTCTCTCACCGCATAATAACCTGAATAATTTTAAAGGGAGGACACTGGTTACTGGAGGATTCTATCACTTAAGGGAGACTCAGTCCTGACTTTCTTGTATGGTTCCCATGTTTTTAAACTTTTCTTAATTTGCTCATTGATTTTAATATTAAAGAAAAAGAGTTTGTCCATAGGCAAATATTATAATGGATCAACAAGAGGTCAGCTAGATCATAGTGAATGAGCTTAACTGTTAAGTTAATATAATAAACTAGATCTGAAATGGGAATTTGATTGAAAACTGTCACCTTTATTATTTTTCCCCAAATTCTTTAGAAACTTGCATATAAACACATGAAAAGAATACACTAAACTCAATATTTGAATGTGTTTTTTTCTGAAACCTAATCTAGATCTCCAGATAAATAAAACTTGCAAAATTTTGATACAAATTCTTTGTATAGGTTTGTTATAGATTTTGACAATAAGCATTATTTAACCCTTAAATACAAAGAAAAAAACTAAATAAGAAATAAAGTTTAGAAATATAGCAGTTTATGTGACCCAATTCTCAGTTGCTCTCCCATTAAAATAAGCTTTGTGGTGTGGAAATAAATGGAGTAATATGTGTTATAGCATCTGGCATAAATGCAGGTCATTGGTTAGGTTCTTTCCCTCCCTGCCTTTTCCTGCTCTCTCCCCCTTGATCTTTCTTTTGTTTTTATGTCACCTTTCTTACTTTCCTTTCTTCCCATTTTATGAATTATTATATTTAATTTCAGGTATTTCATGTATATAAGACTGTAGAGAAAATCATTTTAGACTCAAAAGGATCAAATACTCAAAGCTGACAAATTCTATAAAGGCGAGGGCTGTTTTTAATATTTTTGTTGTTACTGTTTATATTGATATTTTGAAACACTATATTTTGAAAATATATATATATTGTTTATTTATTATCTGACTTATCAACCAACATTTGCTGTGTGGCTATTAAGTAACATGAAGACCCTGAATATGGTCAGTTAGTGTTGATTAACTTTAAATAGTTTTAATGCAAACACCAGTGTATCCTATTTGGTTCCTAATCTACCTGCGAATAATTTTTCTGTTAGTAAGGTGAAACATATTGCATGAGTTTTCTTAATTTTTTATTATAGTTTTTTTTTTTTTTTTTCCTGGCACGTAAAATCCAAACCCTTGACCTTGGTGTTACAAGGCTGTGCTCCAACCGAATAACTGGACAGCCTCATAATGCATGAGTTTTAAATCTTTTTCAAGTTGGTCTTACGTTTTCTGGCAATTCTTAAAAAGTTTATTAAGTTATCATGTTAATTGTCTAACAGATTCATAATGAATATTCTCTCATTTTTCCATACTAACAAAGAAATCCACATTAAAGTTAACATTACGTATCCATTATTTATTTCTTGAACTTGAGAATTGATTGAACTCTTATTCATCACTAGATGGCACTCTAAATTTAGACTGTGATATATGTTTCTTAGATAAGCCACATTACTTCTGTTTTTTAAAGAATTCAGCATATGGAGTAAACAAATAATCCACCCCCTTCCCCATATAGCAAATTGAAATGTCCCCTTCTATCAACAATAACTAGGAAAACCTACAACATTTATTAAAAAATAGAAAACTGATTGCTAATGTAATAGGGTAAAAATACTGGACTATAAAGAGACTATAACAGTTATTTAAAAATATATTTCATATATTTCTTAATCTTCCTGTTTTAATTTATAATTTTAGGACTTATTTTTAATATATCTAGTAATATAGCAAGTTTTAACGTGTTCTTATTTTTGTAAATCTGAAAATAAAGATTTACCCATTTTTTAAAAAACTGCTTTGGAGAGTTTCAAGATGGCGGCGGCTGCGGCGGCTGGCGCAGAGTAGCTGAGGTGGAAAAGGTGGCCACTGGGCCTCAGGCAGCCGGGAAACTTGTGGACCTTCCTCTGGCCATCTCTTAAGGGAGGACTGCTGCTGCTGGCCGGTCGTGGGGGCTCAACGCCACTTTGCCCCCCGGCAGGAGAGGCTGCCTCATTTACAGGCAACGGCTTTGAAGTGTGGAGCAGGAAAAGAACTGATTCTTAGCTGCAAAAGCGAGTCTTGAAACAGGGAACACGGTGCCAGGGCTGCTGTGGATGCAGCCAGGATCCCGGAGGCCGGGGCCGCGCTGAAGGCGGCCAGCTGTCCTATTCAGGATTCGAGGTTTCAGGCCGGCATTAAAGAAGATTCCTGGGAGCGCCCGAGCGGCGCCGCGACTGAACAGCCCCGAGGCGGCAGCGCCGAGAACACGGAAGGCAACAAACCAGAGACAGAGCGAGCGCCCGACCTGGCACAGCACTGTGAGTGATCCCTGGCACAGCTCTGTTCGGGGGGTGGATGCCCACGTGGCTCCCGCCTGCACCACCAGGCCACTCACTGCCCCGGTGCTGCCTCCATTTTCCCAGGTGCGGGCAGCTCCACCCTGCTCGGCCATCACTGAGCCCATTTGCTTGGCCTGGCGTGGGGCTTTCCGGACCCTGCGGGCCGGCCTCCTCTCCCACTCCCTCCGCGGTTCTCTGGCGGGGCTGGGGGTGTGGGGCGTCCCGACCAGTGTTGGGAGGGCTAGGAAGTACAGGCGGGCCGACTGTCACTCCACCACACCCTGGACTCCGGCCCCAGTAAACTTCCTGTTACTGGGAGGCAGATACCATCTCTGCGACCACCAGTTTGGAAAAAAGCCTAACGAATTTCTGGTTGGGAATAGTGTGGTAGGAGAGGTCCCAGGTCCGCTTGAACCTGCCGGAGAGCAGGCTGCAGGCGGGCACTAGACTCGGTTTATACCGGGGGGATACAAAGGTGAACAAGACCCGAGAAAGATCTACACAGTGCTACAAAGGCACCCAGAGAGACCGGTCGTCTGTGTCTTGCAGAAACCTGGTAGACTTCCTGGGCGAGGCGGTGCTGAGCAGGGTCTTGAAGGCCCAGCTGATAGACGAGGGGTGCAGAAGACACACCCCAGCCCAGCACAGTGTGCACAGAGGGGGGAGACATGCGGCCAGGGAGGCGGAGACTCGACAGAAACCACACACCCGGTGGGGTCGCCACTGCACGATCTAACAGCCTGGGCCAGAGCACACGGAACGGGGAGAAGTCCTGTACAGAAAGTGAAAGCTCAACAGAGATCACACACCCTGTGGTACGTGATCCACCAGCCCAGCAGAGTACAAGCTGACCAGAAAGGTGGATCCCCGGAGAAGCCCAAGACCTGAGACAACCACACACACAAGACACTAGAGGCCAACTGAGCAGTCACGGCGGGAGCCATACCAAATTGGCAACCACAGCAACATCCTAGTTAGTCATTAGTCTCAAACCGGTGGACTGTGAAACCCCCTGCCACAATGAATAAACACCAAAAAAAAGACACCAGAAATACAAAAAAATCAAGAAAGTACACCACCAAAAGTTAATAAATCTCATACTCTAGATCCTATAGAACAAGAAGCCCTTGAAATAACTGACAAGGAATTTCGAGTGATAATTCTAAGGAAACTGAATGAGATACAAGAAAACTCAGCTAGACATCATGATGAAATGAGGAAAAGTATACAGGATCTGAAAGAGGAAATATACAAGGAAATCAATGTCCTGAAAAAAAATGTAGCAGAACTTGCTGAACTGAAGAAGTTAGTCAGCGAAATAAAAAACACAACGGAGAGTTTAACCAGCAGGCTTGTCGAAGTTGAAGAGAGAACCTCTGAACTTGAAGATGGGCTGTTTGAAATAACACAAGCAGACAAAAAGAAAGAAAAAAGAATCAAGGACATGGAAGAAAATCTGAGAGAGATATCAGACAACCTCAAGCGCTCAAATATCCGAGTCATGGGTATTCCAGAAGGGGAGGAAAATGGAGTTTCCATTGAAAACATATTCAACAAAATAGTGGCAGAAAACTTCCCAGGTATAGGAAAAATCACAGATCTTCAGATCCAGGAAGCTCAACGATCTCCAAACGTATTCAACCCAAAAAGGCCTTCTCCAAGACATGTCATAGTCAAATTGGCAAAACTCAGAGACAAAGAGAGAATCTTAAAAGCTGCAAGAGAGAAGTGTCAAATCACCTATAAGGGAGCCCTAATCAGGTTAACATCAGACTTTTCATCACAAACCCTAAAAGCTAGAAAGGAATGGGATGATATTTTCAAAATACTAAAAGACAAAGATTGCCAGCCAAGAATACTCTACCCTGCAAGGCTATCCTTCCGAAATGAGGGGCAAATAGTATATTTCTCAGACAAACAAAAACTGCGGGAGTTCACTACCACACGACCACCCTTACAAGAAATCCTCAAGGGAGTACTGGGTTTGGTTCCTGAAAAATAACTACCACTGCCATAAAAACCTAAGAAAAATCTAAACCCGCTAGTACAATAAAAATGGCATTCATGAAGAGAAAACAAGCTAACAAAAACACTATCTACAACCTAAGGAACCAACAAACAAAGAAACCAAACAGTAAATCAGAAAGCAAGGAACAAAAGACACCTAAGACAACCAAACAACCAATAAAATGCTAGGAATAAATCAACACCTTTCAATAACAACTCTTAATGTTAAAGGCTTAAATTCCCCAATTAAAAGACACAGACTGGCTGACTGGATCAAAAAGCAGGACCCAACTATATGCTGCCTACAAGAGACCCACCTCACCCATAAAGATTCACACAGACTAAGAGTGAAAGGATGGAAAAAGATTTACCATGCAAACAGAAAAGAAAAACGAGCTGGAGTGGCTATTCTTATATCTGACAAAATAGACTTTAAACTAAAAACCATAAAAAGAGACAATGAGGGACACTACTTAATGATAAAAGGACTGATCCATCAAGAAGACATAACAATCATAAATATGTACGCACCCAATGTTGGAGCAGCCAGATTTATAAAACAAACTCTATTTGACCTAAAGAAGGAAATAGACACTAATACCATAATAGCAGGGGACCTGAACACTCCACTGTCAATATTAGACAGATCATCTAGGCAAAGAATCAGTAGAGAAACACAAGATCTAATCAAGACTCTAGACCAATTGGAATTGGCAGATATCTACAGAACATTCCACCCAACAACCTCAGAATATTCATTCTTCTCATCAGCACATGGATCATTCTCCAGGATAGATCACATATTAGGTCACAAATCAAGTCTCAATAAATTCAAAAAAATTGCAATTATCCCATGTATCTTCTCAGACCACAATGGATTAAAACTAGAAATTAATAACAAACAAAACTCTGGAAACTATACAAACACATGGAAATTAAACAGCATTCTACTTAATGACATATGGGTCCAAGAAGAAATCAAGCAGGAAATCAAAAAGTTTATTGAAACTAATGAAAACAATGATACATCATACCAAAACCTGTGGGATACTGCAAAAGCAGTATTGAGGGGAAAATTTATTGCATTAAATGTTCACTTCAGAAGAATGGAAAGATGGCAAGTGAACAAACTAACACTTCACCTTAAAGAACTAGAAAAACAAGAACAATCCAATCCTAAAGTTAGCAGACGGAAAGAAATCATTAAGAGCAGAGCAGAACTGAATGAAATTGAAAACCAAAAAACAATTCAAAAGATCAACGAATCAAAAAATTGGTTTTTTGAAAAGATAAATAAAATTGACAAACCATTAGCATGGCTAACGAAAAAAAGAAGAGAGAAGACTCAAATAACAAAAATTAGAAATGAAAAAGGCGATATTACAACTGATTCATCTGAAATACAAGGAATCATTCGAGACTACTATAAACAACTATACGCCAACAAATTTGAAAATCTGGAGGAAATGGATAAATTTCTGGACACACACAAGCTCCCAAAACTGAACCGTGAAGACGTAGAAAATTTGAACAGACCAATAACAATAAAGGAGATTGAAGCTGTTATCAGAAGGCTCCCAACAAAGAAAAGCCCAGGACCAGATGGATTCACAGCAGAATTTTACCAAACATTCAAAGAGGAATTGACACCGATTCTTTACAAACTATTCCAAAAGATTGAAACGGACACAAATCTCCCAAACTCATTCTATGAAGCAAACATCATCCTGATACCAAAACCAGGTAAAGATATAACCAAAAAAGAAAACTACAGGCCTATATCCTTGATGAATATAGATGCAAAAATCCTCACTAAAATACTAGCAAACAGAATACAGCAACACATACGAAAAATTATTCATCACGATCAAGTGGGATTCATCCCAGGGATGCAAGGTTGGTTCAACATACGCAAATCAATAAATGTGATACACCATATTAATAAACTCAAACACAAGGACCATATGATCATCTCTATAGATGCTGAAAAAGCATTTGATAAAGTTCAGCACTCATTCATGACAAAGACCCTCTATAAGTTAGGTATAGAGGGAAAGTATCTCAACATAATTAAAGCCATATATGCCAAACCCACTGCCAATATCATCCTGAATGGGGAAAAGCTGAAAGCTTTTCCTTTAAGAACAGGCACTAGACAAGGATGCCCACTCTCACCACTCCTATTCAACATAGTGTTGGAAGTACTAGCCAGAGCAATCAGAGAAGAGAAGGAAATAAAGGGCATCCAGATTGGAAAAGATGAAGTCAAACTGTCCCTGTTTGCAGATGACATGATCCTATATATCGAACAGCCTAAAACCTCTACAAAAAAACTGTTGGAATTGATAAACGATTTCAGCACAGTAGCAGGATACAAAATCAACACACAAAAATCAGTAGCATTTCTTTTCTCCAATAGTGAACATGCAGAAGGAGAAATCAAGAAAGCCTGCCCATTTAAAATAGCCACCAAAAAAATAAAATACTTAGGAATTGAGTTAACCAAGGAGGTGAAAAATCTCTATAATGAGAACTACAAACCACTGCTGAGAGAAATTAGAGAGGATACAAGAAGATGGAAAGATATTCCATGCTCTTGGATTGGAAGAATCAACATAGTGAAAATGTCCATACTACCCAAAGTGATATACAAATTCAATGCAATCCCCATCAAAATTCCAAAGACATTTTTCTCAGAAATGGAAAAAACTATTCAGACATTTATATGGAACAATAAAAGACCACGAATAGCCAAAGCAATGCTCAGCAAAAAAAATAAAGCTGGAGGCATAACACTACCTGACTTTAAGCTATACTACAAAGCTATAATAACCAAAACAGTATGGTACTGGCATAAAAACAGACACACTGACCAATGGAATAGAATAGAGAATCCAGAAATCAACCCACACACTTACTGCCATCTGATCTTTGACAAAGGCACCAAGCCTATTCACTGGGGAAGGGACTGCCTCTTCAGCAAGCGGTGCTGGGATAACTGGATATCGATATGCAGGAGAATGAAACTAGATCCTTACCTCTCACCGTATACTAAAATCAACTCAAAATGGATTAAGGATTTAAATATACACCCTGAGACAATAAAACTTCTTAAAGAAAACATAGGAGAAACACTTCAGGAAATAGGACTGGGCACAGACTTCATGAATACGACCCCAAAAGCACGGGCAACCAAAGGAAAAATAAACAAATGGGATTATATCAAACTAAAAAGCTTCTGCACAGCAAAAGAAACAATTAAAAGAGTTAAAAGACAACCAACAGAGTGGGAGAAAATATTTGCAAAATATACATCTGACAAAGGATTAATATCCAGAATATATAAGGAACTCAAACAACTTTACAAGAAGAAAACAAGCAACCCAATTAAAAAATGGGCAAAAGAGCTAAGTAGGCATTTCTCTAAGGAAGATATCCAAATGGCCAACAGACATATGAAAAAATGCTCAACATCACTCAGCATCCAGGAAATGTAAATCAAAACCACATTGAGATACCATCTAACCCCAGTTAGGATGGCTAAAATCCAAAAGACTCTGAACGATAAATGCTGGCGAGGCTGCGGAGAAAAAGGAACTCTCATACATTGTTGGTGGGACTGCAAAATGGTGCAGCCTCTATGGAAAATGGTATGGAGGTTCCTTAAACAATTGCAAATAGATCTACCATACGACCCAGCCATCCCACTGTTGGGAATATACCCAGAGGAATGGAAATCATCAAGTCGAAGGTATACCTGTTCCCCAATGTTCATCGCAGCACTCTTTACAATAGCCAAGAGTTGGAACCAGCCCAAATGCCCATCATCAGATGAGTGGATACGGAAAATGTGGTACATCTACACAATGGAATACTACTCAGCTATAAAAACGAATGAAATACTGCCATTTGCAACAACATGGATGGACCTTGAGAGAATTATATTAAGTGAAACAAGTCAGGCACAGAAAGAGAAATACCACATGTTCTCACTTATTGGAGGGAGCTAAAAATTAATATATAAATTCACACACACACACACACACACACACAAACCGGGGGGGGGGGGGCGGAAGAGGATATAACAGCCACAATTGTTTGAGGTTGATACAACAAGCAAACAGAAAGGACATTGTTGGGGGGGAGGGGGGAGGGAGAAGGGAGGGAGGTTTTGGTGATGGGGAGCAATAATCAGCTACAATGTATATCGACAAAATAAAATTAAAAAAGAAAAAACTGCTTTGCTTCTTAAACATTACTTTTATTTGTAACTATACAAACAGGATGGATACAATAAAAATAAATCTAATTCTGCTAAAACATGCTTCCCAAATCAAATGTAATTTTATGTAGGTTGCCTCAAATAAAATGATTATTTGTATAACATGATTTCATAGATGTTAGAAGTTCTAAGAAAAAAAAAAAAAAGAAGTTCTTCAAATTCTTCATTTCTCTACAGAAGATTTTTAGCTTCCTGAGAAAACTAAGCACTTTCTTGTCTTGCTTCCACTTGTAAGTGATGACATCCTACATAAATGATAAGAATGAACTTTTGGAAATGTGATCCTGATCATTTGAAAAGTATCAGGCCAATGGGCCTATGACCCCAGCATAATTGAAACCATCAATTGTTCTCTCTCCAGGGACTGCAGCCCAGTTGGTTAGCATAAGGGGAGGAGAGGTGTCTCGGCCTCACATTCAGACTGTCAATTAGACTGCATTAAGGAACACTTCTAGCAGGGCTAATGCCCCTACTAGAAAAAAAGCAGGCATTTAAAGATAGCTGACACTTTAAAATATTCTGTATTAGAAGCCAACATTTTCCATGGATGAAAGTCAATATATTTTGCTCTTATTCTATGCTAAGGTCATAGAATAAGACCTGTAAGGACTCCAGTTATTATGTAGGAATGGGTTACTCTGAAATATTTTTGGCTTTGGTGATGACTATAGATTTTTTTTTTTTTTTCTTATCTTGTCTGCACACTGAAGATTGACTCTCTAATTCCCTAGGTCAGACATGTGGGAAAATGACTATTATATTGTTACTTTCCACATCAGAGAATGAGATCTTTGAATAAAATATCTGTGAACAAATAATAAAAAAAAAAGTACAGTTGTGTTGCATTGATGCATAGTTTCTTTTTCACTGCATAAGTCCCTCTGTAATGTGAAATGAGGGAGTAATCCATCATTATTAAGACTGATAAAATTTTAATTTTTTTATATTTCTGGTTCAGTTACTGTTAATATGTAAAAGAGGAAGGCAAAACATTATGCTACTTTGAAATATATAGTTCAGAAATGTATATTGTGTAGAGGGAGCATTATATTCTTTGAAAATAATGTTTTTTTTTTAATACTCCAAAAATGTCAAAATATTTTTAAAATGAAGGAAATGAATGTAAGGGTTTACTTTGTTTGAAATTAACAGTTAGCTTTGTCAATACTGATCCATTACAGATAGTAATGTAATGAGACCAATCATTAAAGGAAAATATAATTTTATTCATTGCTTGTCAGGACAAACTTTAAAACAAATATTTACATACCACCATAAAATTAACAAAGATTTATGCAGTATACAATTAAAAAGTGCTGTGAAGTTAAAATCTGTGAAGTTTGCATGAAACAAATATACTTCACAGGGCCTGGTTTTCCAAAGCCTTGCGGTTTTAAATATTGACCTTGCAAAGGACAGGAAATTTTCCCCAGGATATATAGTCTCTGTTGTAAGATACAAAATTGTAACACAGCAAGGTTGCTGGCTCAAAGACAGACAGGTTACTGATTAATATGTAAAGATACTGGGAAATTGCTGTAAGAAGAGAATGTTTGCTAAAATCAAGCTTTTGTTAGTGGATCAACTTAATTGCATTATAGAATGTCATCTGACTTGTTTTTACTGAATGTTACCAGCTTCTATTGTTAAACATGTTAAACTGTACTTAGCAAAAACTCCACCTATGTTCTCTTCCTGGAACTTACTGGTCTGGAGAATAAATGCAGGAAGAGAACCCCAATTCGTTGTTAATTTCCCAAATGGAAGGAATGCTTCTACCTTGAGGGTCTCGGGAGATTAACCCCTTTTCAGGGCTTATCACTGCTCAGAAGAGATAGGCTTTTAGTAATCTTTGGTGGCTCCATCACCCAGGGGAAAAGGGGTGATAGATCCGTGAGAAGCAAAGCAACAAAAATCCATTGGTAAAGAATAACATATATATTATCCAAGTGATTGAACATTAGAAGAAGTAAAGAGTTATGTCAGGAGATAGAACTTTAGGAAAGGTACTTGAAACACATACAATCTTGATCCCAAATTCCTCACAGAAATCAGGTTGGAACCTACAGATGTCTAATTGAGATCTATTACACAGTGTGGTGAATATTGCTAACCACTGAGTACTATACATTTCAAAATCCCTAGGAGAGTAAATTTCAAATGTTCTTATCACAAAAAATGTTAAATATTTGAAGTGGTAGATACATTAATTAGTTTGACTTAATCATTCCACACTGTATTCAAAAATCATAACATTTTTGTACCCCATAAATATAATCATCAAATACATATAATCATCAATAAATAATTTCTTAAAAAAGGCATTGAACTCATATTCAATGCCACTATAATTCATGCTAAGGCATTATTTCCTTCATAAGGCACATCACAGCTCTACACTTCAGCTCTATGTTTGGGGGCCATTTTAAACAATGAAATCAACAAAAAGCACAAAAATGCAAAAACATGGCACTAAATGTACAGCCAAAAACATATTTATTTACAGTGTGAGAGCTGGAAGAAGAACACAAGGCACCACTTTGTCTGTCATCAACTGGGAATGTGCATGTCAGATGGCTCAAACTTTTTGCCACTCTTGTTATGTCCTGAAATGACCAGAGAAGCACCGTTAGTATTGATTTGAGAACCCTATAGAAATTATAGCAAGCAAGGGAAATTGCAATTATGCAACTGGTGAAAAATGAGGATCCACTGTACTGGTTTACTTATCGCTAGAATGACTGTTTTCTTGGGAATTTAACTCTTTGCTTTATTCAAGTGCTCTCTCTTCTGTGCCAACTTGATGTGTGTGTGTGTGTGTGTGTGTGTGTGTGTGTGTGTGTGTGTGTGTGTGTTTGTACGCTTTGTGGTGATTTGGCTCAAGAAGGAAATGTTTAAATGAGATTTTAATGAGAATAGTCATTTTTTTATTTTTGCCTAGGGTGAGAAAGTTTGCTGGATGAGGAAAATAAAATCATTTCATTATATCACCACTAGACATCTACCTCCCATAGAACCTTGGAGCTCAGAAAATACTTCTAGATAGTCACTTAATGCTCAGTACTATATAGGTGGCACTACATCAATAATGATATGAAGTTAAAATATATATATTTTGGCAATCTATAAACCTGAAATAAAAAATTATCCCTGACATTTAGTAAATCCATAACTTTGGGAATATCTTACATGTTCAATATCTCCAATTTCTAATTATTAAATAAGCTTCATATAGTGCAGTGATGTCCTCAGCATTTGATAAGATGATATATTTTAAATCATACATGATGCCAGACACAGAATAGGCAGTAAATAAATGTTATACTTTCTCCTATACAATATAAAATTACGATACCTATAAAAAGGCATGAAACACTTTTTTTAGCATAGAAAATATACATTGCTAAAATTTAAAAACTTAAAAACAAATTTAGATATCTAAAAAGTACATTAAAAAAAGAAGAAGAAATTCTTTGTTTATCACTTGTTTTTCCAAAAGCAATTGTTTGATGAGTGAATTCTACATGGTCATGAGGGAAGTACAGAATCTCTGTTAGATAACATCTGAAACATATGAAGACGTGTATCAGCATTTACTGTAAAATGAAGTCAAGATAAAGAGTGATTGCTTTTAAACACATAAGATTTTTAACAAGCTTCAACTGAAGTTGGCACAGTATTCAGAAAAAGCACTATAAAGAGAAATATGTCTAAGGAATCAGTTGGCAGGTGTGGTAAAACAACTTACTGAAAATGGGAAGTATGTCCTGGGGCAAACCATCTCGACACAAAAATTTTCAAAAGCATTAAAAACAACATGAACATTTTTCACTTTCTTGAGTCACTTCATTTGAACTATCTGAACTTGTCAAGGAGTACTTTTTGGAATTAACAAGTTTCACCATGCCTAAAGCCATAGAATTGCCAGACAGAAAAACAACAACAAAAAATTTAAAAATCAACAACAGTGACAAGAAAGAAACAATAACAACAACAACAACAAAAAGGAAATACATAGCATTTTTTTCATTTTATCTAGAGATAACTAAAGAACTATGAGATAGAGAAATATATTATTCCCATGGTGGGGGGGGGGGGTCTTACTGAAAGTCATTCTAAGAACATGAAGTTTTTCCTGATAAAAATAAATATTTGAAATGAGTTTTTCCCAAGACATCATTGTAATGTATTATAAAATAGAAACAGGTTAATAGAAAATAATTATCAATTAACTGACTAAAAATCAAGATTTTTTTTTTTTTCCTAATCTTTCAAGAGGATGTGGAACGGGCATTTACATTAATTCTAGGCTAACATATTTTACTTGTCTGGAACAAACGCCCAGAATGTTTAAGTGATTTTGAAATATTAACTGTAGTATCTTCACAACAATATAAGGAACATGGCAATTAAGTTATATTAATAAATAACAATTTATGGATAATGCATAAATATATTTATTTACATGAAATGAAAAAAAAAATAGAACAAAAACTTTTGTAGTTTTTGTAGTTGTAGCCTTGGTGATGCGTTGTTAAATTAGGAACACGAAGGTTATTTTTACTGAGTTTTTGTTACAGCAAATCTCAATTCTCCCTGGAAACAAAAGAAAATTTAGGGTAAATTGTTTGATTAATTAAACCAAGGCAAACACTGGCTTCAATACTTTGTATGGTTCATATAAGAGAAATAATGGGGAAGGAAGAGTAGTTTTGGACAGCCAAAATAATTCTATACATCATATATATGACAAATCCAAAAAAAAAAAAAAAAGTGATAGAAATAAAGCTAAGCTAGTATAGAAAAGTCTGTGGATGCTCTTTTTTAACCCAAAGTACTTAATTTCAGGAGTAACCAATGTGAACTAGGTTAAATGATTCATATTGAAGAAGACATTAAACAACCAAAACAGCAATGAATCCATTTTAATCTCAAATTAGAGTGTTTCCTCTTAACCTGGTTTAGCTTTTTATTGCAGCTTGGGAGGATTATTTCCAACTCTTGCTGAGCTTTCAAAAATGCACCTGCAAAATGAAGTTTCATAAAAAATTTCCCAGTTCTTTCTTTTGAAGTTTTACCTTTTCAAGAGTGTATGTTGAACTTCACTACATTTATGTCAGGTAGCTTGTGGCCAGAGCAAAATAGAAACTCCTGATGGAATTGCTGACCTAAGTTATTTTATTTTATTTTATTTTTTCACTGAGACTCAGAGAGCCACATATTGGGTTTTCTATCTGTCTGTTTTGGATATGCTTTACTGAGCCTTTAACTTTGTGTCTGTTTATTTGCTATCCTCTCTCCGAATCACTCTAAACTATGTTTCACTCAGATGATAGGAAGTATTTTGGAGCTAAGCAAAGACTTCAGTAAAATTGGAATGGTTTCTGTCCTTGAAGCTCTTTTCTAAGCTGCCCTAATAACTCACATTGCAAAGTTACTCTGTTTAGTGCCACTTCAGTCCCTTGGATCTAGTCAAAAATTTCAGGCTAAGTGCTTGTGTTAAAACAAATGTTCTGTATTTCTGCAAATCCCTTCTGAACCATTGCTGTTTGGTAAAGGGACTTCTCAATAGGAAAAATGCACAAAAATCAGAACCCAAGCCTGGGCTGCTTCCTTCTGCTCCTGTAAGGAGATTGTTTTCACATCAGATGTGACTGATCCGAAGCAGCTGCCTCCTCTACTTGAGCCTTTGGGTGTCTCTGCTACAACAGTAAAATTTTTTTAAAATAAATTTATTTACTAGATTAGTGAGAAATGGTTTTCATGTTTCCTTCTAAGTTACCCCAGAATAACAAACAGTGCACGATTTTCTGAAGAGAAATGTGAAATTTATTGTCCATGGTTCCAAGAAATTTAAAAAAACACTGGATTAAAGTCCCACTTTTTAAAAATAAAAATGTTTCATCTTTTAAAATTTTTTATATGCTGGTATCATTCTGAAAACTGTTAAGCATGTAAATATGGAATTTTAGGAAACTTGAGAAATATTTAAGGCTTTGAATTTAATATCAAAACACATAATAAAGAGTATCCACATGTTAATGAATAAACCTTGGACTAATCTTTTTTATTTTATGTTTTCCTCATATAACTTTGGGCTAGTGATTAATTTTCATGAACTTTATTTATCTGTAAAAAAGAGGATATATTCTAAATATTTTGCCAGCTAGAATCTTGTAAAGATAAAATTGAAGTGAATTCATATCAATGCACATTGAAATGAGCTTTCCTAATGTAAAGACATATAAAAATTCATGTAAAAGATGAAATTGAAGTTTTTCCCTTCTTCTCCTCCCCCCTTTCCCTCTCCACCTCTTGTTCATAATGATATTAATGTAGCAGAAGGCCACATAGAATAAGCTGGAATATTGCACCAGAAAATGCAATTTGGCACTTAAGTGATATGGAATTAAAAGAACATAATTTTTCTTGATGATGCCATTGAAAAGTAAGTTCTCGTACTCAGTATTGGCAATCAAATTTTGTTTAGAGTAAGAATCCTTACACAGTTACCTAAGAACCTTCACATTTAATTTTTAGAATTGTTCTCACTATAGAAAGAAAATAATTTGTGAACTTAGGTTTAACATAGAACGTTTAGCATAGAATTTCAATTTTGAATTCTGCCTAGTAATTAATGCATTAATGGAATTGATTCACAAAATTAAAGTCAATCTTAAAAAGACACATGATTAAGGTAATTCTATAATGGTGTCCCGTAAAGTAGGCTTTAATTTCACCCTCTGGTAAGGAAGAGAGTCACTTGAGACTCCATATTGAAGAACCATGTTTGCTGTTAGGGGAACAATTAAAAGTATGATGTTCTAGAATTCTTCTTGAAATATCACCTGCGTGCTTTCATATTATGTTATTAGTTCTTGTCAACACTAAACAGAGCTGATGGCAGTAACACACATTGAAAACAGGGAGATTAGTGGAAATTTACACATCAGCACTTGAGAGGGCCCCACATTTGTGTGCCCAGGAGGATTAGACACCCTCATCCTTATCCCACGGAAGGGCAATGGAAGAACTCTCTTTAATAGATTAATCAGTGATAATGAGTCACAGATATTTTTAGTCAGAGTCCCTGCTAAATCAGTCTATAGAAATGTTCCCACTAATGCTCCACCTACACTCATATAGAGCTTTGGGGCAATTTTCAAGTTCATAACTCTCAACGATGGACAAAGAACCAAGAATCACTGGACAACTGAATCAAACCTCTAAGCTGAAAGACTGATAAACTAATAAAGGAATGAAGAGGAAACAGACAATGGACGGAGCAGAAAAGAGCTTATAAAAAACTATCCTTAAAACTGTTCTTAATATCTTTATAAAGGCAGGGGAGGGATTCTAAAGGCTATGTGGAGTAAAGCATTCCTAGAACACTTAAAGACATCTTTGAAAATAAAACATATGATGGGGGCAATGAAAAAAATCAAGATAACTATTGGGACATAAAGTTAAGAATATATGTCAGATTAGAGAACAAAACTACCAAGAAATTGAAAATAGGAGAGAAGACACAGGAAAATTATAGAACCAGTACAGAAGTTATTCCATGTTTCCAGAAACAGGGGAAATGATAGGGAAGACATTGTCAAGGAGTTTTATTCTGTTTACCAGAATTAAAAGACATTTGTTTCTTTATTTAAATTGCTTACCACTAAGTGACTAGCATATAGACAAACAATTATTAACCCCCACTGAAACAAAACATGACATTAGGATTAAATTCTATAATCATTCACGTTTTAGGAAAAAAACCCTAATGTTGGCCAAAGAGTATGGGGAAAAAAGGCACATTGTATTTTCTCATACCAATACCATAAGTAAAAAGATAGGAACTTATTTTCTTCAAAATATTGATGGGAAATTATTCCCAACTTATAATGGTACATAGAGACAATCTATAAATCCAATTTTCTCACTCATTTATTCAATTAGCCAAATGTTTTAAAGAATTAATTCTGCCTTAGACATTCTTTTAGGTACTGAGGAGACACATTATAAAATAGACAAGGAAAAAAATATAAACTGCTTTAATATCACTTATAGTCTAATAATGAAAAAAGACAAACAAAAAATAATAATAAGTGTAAATAAAGAATTCAGATCTTAAAAGGTGCTAAAGAGAACAAATACAGTTGGACAAAAAGAAATTATGAAGTGGTGGAAGGGGGTCGATATTTCAGATATAAAATCTGAAGAAGGCCTCCCAGAGAGTGGGTTTCTGAGTAAAAAATGGAGGGAGCAATCTAGTAATAGAATGTCTTGGATAAAAGCATTCCAAGGAGACATACAGGGAATAGAAGCCTTGAAGTTGTAACACATTTAACACATTAAAGTAGAGACAGAAGCCAGTGTGTTTAAAGCAATGAAAGAGAGGATAAGAACAAGAGATCAAAGGACTGAAGACAGAGGAGGGATTATGTTCAGCATAAAAGATCATAGTAAAGACTTCAGGTAAACTCTGAACAAAATGGAAAGCCTTTTAGACGTAAATTCTGGCACAATTACTATGACAAGGACAGAATCAAGATCAGTTAAGAGGATATGATCCAGGCAGGAGGAAAAGGTGGCTTGGACCAAGTGGTGGCAATGTGGCTGAGGAGCCATGGGTGAATTCTGGCTATTTTAAACATAAAGTTTTCAGAATTTTCAAATGAACTGGATGGAGAATATGTAGAAAAGAATACTATCAAGGATGATGCCAAGATTTTATCCTGAACAACTAAAATAAGAGAATTGCTCTTTAGTGGAATAGAAAAGATTGCTGAAGTCACAGGTGTGTTGAGCCACCAGAATCTCCATTTAAGAAGTGTTAAGTGTGAAATGCATGATTACAATTGAGGAGGATATGTCAAGAAAATCATCATATATGTAGGTTTGGAATACTGAAGAAGTTTTGATTATAGATGCATACCTGGGAGTCATCCTCATGTATGTGGTAGTTTATGACAAGAGAAATACATCCATTTGCTTAGGAAGTATAGTGATGTGAGAAAATATCCAAGGCATCAGAGAGATGAAGAATAACCAGGTAATCAGGTAATAACCAGGTGAGAGAATGACCAGAAAGGTAGGAGGAAAACCAGATTAAAGTCAAGAAAGTCAAGAGAAAATACTGTTTCAAGAAGCAAATGTGATCTACTATGTCAAAAATGCCTCTAATAGTCAAATAAAACCATTAAATAAAGAAATAAAAAAGTAAGTTCATTACATTTTGGCAACAAGAACTCATTATTGATTTGATTTAAAAAACTATTCAATGGTATATTGGAAATAGTAGGCAAAACCCTACTTGGAGAGGGTCAAAGAGAGTAGAAGAAAACTGAGGTAGTAGCTGAAATAAGTGAAATCAGGACAATTTTTCTTTTAGATAGAGGAAATAATAGTATGTTTGGGTGCTGATGAATATGACCCAACAGATAGAAAAAAAAAATTAAAAAGATGATGATAAAAGAAAGATGAAAGAACGGATGGAGCAATTGTTCTAAGAATTAGCGATGGAATGGAACCTATGACAAATGAAGCAATTATGAAGAGGTTATCTTTGGCTTTGAATATGGTCAATGAATATTTAGCAGCAGGAAAGACTGAAAAGTATGTAAACAGATATTCAAGTTGATGGATAAATGTGTTAGTAAGAAGCTCATGAAGGTTGTCCTTTGTCTGTTTCAATCATGTTAGTGAGGTCTGAATAGAGATCATCAGCTGAGAGGAAAGAGGAGGGAATTTAAGGAGAGAGAAGTATGAAATAGACATACAGAAGAATCGTAGACAAGAATGAAGACATTTGCGGAGTCTGAGTACCAAAAAATTCTTCTTCTTTCCCTGCTTTATCAGAAAGGCACTAGAGTATAAGATCCACTAAAATGAGGGAATTAGAAAAGGAAAAATGAAGATCAAACACTGATGAGAGGCAAAGAAAATCTCACAGTATCTGCTGTGTGATAGGCCTGTATAGGTTGCATGAGGCATGGTCCAAGAGGAAAGTTTAAAAACAAACAAATACAAAACACATGAAATTTTTGGCTACTTAGTGCATTAAATTATTTCTCTAGGTGATATCATTTCTGGCAGAGAAGCAGAGAAACAATCAGTGATGGGTAAAAAGAAGCCAAGCAAATACATTTGAAGAAAGAAAGAATTTTTATTTATTATAGTTGCTTGGTTGAAGAAAAGAGGAAAAAAACAGTAGAATATGGCTCAGCTATTCATTGTATTTTTACAGTCCAAATACAATAAATTCTAATCATTGATCTCCCTACTGCATTATAAAATTATATCAGGTGTATGTAAATAGGTGGGAGTGTGGGTAAATTTTTAAAAAGTTAAATCACTTATTCCTATCAATAGATATCATGTGAATTTAAACAAACTAAAGGAAATAATTTATTACATGAAACACAAAAATGTAAATAAATTGAAAAATTAACAAAAAACACAGATAAAATAATTAAAGGTACCTCTGAGGAGCAGGAATAAGAAGTGAAAGGGGTGTGGCAGCCTAGTTATTTTTCAGAACTATTTGATTTAAAATATTAAATATGCATAATTTGATTTTAAAATAAATAGTTAATTATTTACATAAAGTAATATGCAGTTAAATATATGCATATAAAATTGGAATATGCAGATAAAATAATTAGTAACATGCAGATAAAAATCAGATATACAACTATTCATACACAATTATGATTCTTCCACTAAGAGCGTTCATTAATAACATTTGGACAATTTTTATTTTTTTTTAGTGAAATGTTATAAATTATTATTAGGAGAAATAAAATTGTTTAAATTGTTTCTTAATAAGGCCCATCTATATTTCACCAATTTAACATAACATTCTTTTCTTTGAATGTCTGTATCTACCTTTGGCCTTTTATGAGTACATAGATTATTCATTCCTGTGGTAGTTTCATTCCTGTGCTTGAGCCATCCTAATTTTTATTTATAACAACTGGGAAGACTGTCAGGAAAATTCCATGCTGGAACTGAGAATCGTCCTCTGTTATTGGATGGCAAGGTCAGACAAAAGAAAGAGGCAGACGATTCCAGCATTGGATGTAGTCAAAAATTTATTAGGGAGAATTTACATAGGAGGCAGTCTTGGGTGACAACAAGACAAGGTGGATCTCCGTGCTTGCAATGGGCACCTGTCTAGCCTTTGCTACCAAAAGAAAAAAAGAGAAAGGGAAAGGAGGGGACAAAAAGTCACTGATGGCATGTTAAGCCATCTGGTTGCCTTCTTAACCTGTTGGCTCAGTGTTTGATGGGTATCTTTGATTTCTTTACAATTGGTCAGCATTCCTAAGGGAAGAAGGATGTTCCCAGCAGCAGCAGTTATCTTGTCACTGGTAAGCTCTCTCTGCCTCAGATGACTCATTTAGAGTCATGTATCCAGAACACGTTTCATAATAATGCTTATGAATAATGTCTTACTCATCTTTAAGATATTCATTCATATTCTTGATATTCCCAACTCAATGCCATATACATATGAGTCATATTATAAATATTTGTCTAACTGAAATAAGTCATCTTCCTCTTATTTTCCTTTAGTATGAGAAAATTTCCCCATTTCATGCATATATTTTATTCTGAATTATTCACTTAATACTATCTTATATGACTTTTATAGGACACATATGCTTAATGACATGCAACAATCACGCACGCTTAATGACACACAGCAGAGAGTCTCCACCACAACAATGCTCCTGCTCATTCCTCCCATCTGACAAGCGCAATTTTGTGACAGTTTTGATGGAAAATTATTAGGTATCAACCTTACAGTCCTGATTTGGCTCCTTGTGACTTTTTTGTTTGTTTGTTTCCTAATCTTTAAAAATCTTTAAAGCACCCCCATTTCTTTCAGGTAATAACATAAAAAAGATGGCATTGACATGGTTAACTTGCCCGTACCCTCAGTTCTTTAGGGATTAACTAAATGACTGGTATCGTTGCTTGCAAAAGTGTCTTAAGCGTGATGCAGCTTATGTTGAGAAATAAAGCCTATATTTTTTTTAGTTTTATCTTTTGATTCAATCTTTTCACAAATTTTTGAAGTCTCATGTATATATGTACTATTATGTATGCATGTATATATTTCTGTGTGTATATATATACACACTTATACGCATACATACACACACATATATGCATATATACATATATGCATGATTTTGGAAGTGGCTGAATTATACTTCTACCTATCTTCATAAATTAGCAATACTTCAGAAGGAGATGGCATTGCAATCTGTAAATACTGCTGAATACATCATATTGTGAAACAATTCAGAACAGAAAATCCAATAGAGATAATTAACTAGATAATTATGCATGAGATTTTAAAGCACTAATAATTTAAAGTCAAAGGAGTTAAAACATACTGTAACAGAAATAAATAAAATTTAACTCACTGATTTTTATACCTCATGATTTTTTAAAAAATTTAATAAACTGTGTAATTAAAATAGTTCTAATCTATGTATCTCAGAGTCCCAAAACACAAGCAAGAGATGTAAATTTGAGAAGTGTATCTCTATTATTTTAAAGAGATTTTTTGATAGTTTTTCCCACTTTTTTGAAAACTACCTAGCTATAACCATTAGCCACAGAGAATTACAGAATTGAATTTAAATGTTAAAAGGCAGTAATAGGTTTTAAAAGGGTAAAGCACTAAGCAGCTATAGAAATATAGCTTTCTTATCTCAGTCAATTCTGGATTTCGGCATCTATGTGAAAATAGAGAAAATGCCCCTCCCTAAAAAAATGCTAATAAAAAATATTTAAAAAAAAATTATTTTACATCCTGTCTGCTCTTCTATTGGAGTGAGGTAAAAAACATCGGATCTAGGTTGCAGAGAAGTAGACATACCCTACAACATGGTTTTTGCCAATCTTCCATGATCTGTTAACTAGGAGCAAATGTTAGCAGCATGGAGAGTCATGTGGTCACTCTGACCTAAATTCAGGGACTTCATAAGGCCATAGTCTCACTGGCAAACAGAATTTCGAGGGATCCTGCTGAACTGTAGAATAAGAGGCTTACATATTTGAGTTGTTGCTTTGTGTGGAGTAGAGTTTATGAGAATATGTACAGAAGTTTTCCTGGAGAGTTGATAATTACAGTCCTTCATTTATGTAAGGTATGGAGACCAAAATCCACACTTCCTATGTGACCTGAGAAACCCCAGTTCAAGAAGTTAAAATCTCAGCTTGCTAGAGCACAAAGAAACCAGGCAGAAGCAGACAAAAGCCCTCTAGCATAATTCACTTTCGTAAAACAAGTCTCAAACATTTTTTTTTAAACTAATGTTAAAGGAAAATAATATTCACTATTAAAAATTACTAAATGCCTGAGGAAGAAATATTCATCATTAATGATTACCTTCCCTATTTAAAAAAATAATCCCTGCAAAAGAAAAATATTGGATAAAATCAAAAGTGGAATATAAATTACATTTTTGTTATAGGTATTAAGATATAAAGATATGTCAAATTAAAAACAAATTTGGGCTTAGATAAAGAGCAATATTATTTGAAGGAATATCGCAATAGGGAAGGAGAACCCTTACAATAATGATATATTTATGGCATATTCAACTCAACAAGAAGAACTTTGTCTCAAAATATATTAAAGACCCAGAAACACAGATTTCTCAGATATTATTCCATCCCATATTTATTGTCCTTCTCCATCTAAAAACATCACAAGTTTTTGCTATTCTTAATGTATGAATAAATTAATATGAATTGCAACTAAAATCAGGTTTCTGCCATAACTAAAGTTGGCAGTGAAAGGCAAAATATTTGATAAAATTATCACCGGTAGTAACTGAGGATGCTTACCCATGTCTGCTTAGCCAGAAGCTCAGGGGGAAGTGGTTAGAAAACTGGCCCTTAGTGTGTGTGTTGGCTTTGTTAATTGCCTTTGGCTAGTTGCAGAAAAGAGATGGCCCTAGTAAAGAATCAGCTAGTTTTCAAGGAGAAATTAAATGGGTCACTTGTAAAACTATGTTCTGAGAATGTAAGATTATCTGGTAAATGATTTAGATGTTGATTTAAATAATCTAGAGGAGGCAATGCTGAAAAATATTATATTTTATCAGCTCTCTGGAGTATTTAAAGTGAGTATCATAAGAGATGAATACCAACTTAATTTGTGAGCTTCTAAAGGAAGTACAACTTTTGGATAAGAAACACTAAAGGCTGAAACTACTGAATGACCTCTACCTCTACCTAATCTTTGAAAACTTTTTAACTGAAAATAATCTGCATAAGAAATCCCTTAGATTTTTGATAGACAAGTGCAACATACATTTATGCCAGACTTAAATTATTTGTCATTTAATATTTTTGAACTTTAATCTATTTTGGTTTTGGACATTTATTTTTTTCTTCCAGGAAATTTTTTAATGCACAGCATAACTATGTGAATGGCATTTTTTTTTTAATTGATAAATCTGCTTTTTGTTTTCATTGAAGAATTTAAGACAGGCCATGTTCAACAATTTTACTGAGAATAATTCTTGCAGGGAATAACAATTCTGAGTGTATTTTTAATCTTGAATAATGTGTGATTTTTGGAATGGATTTAATTAATTCACTTCTCTGACTCATACAGAGATGTCTAGCTCTAAAATTTACACCTATCTACCTTAAGATTCTGCTTTCCTCTTTGTTTACTGCCCCATCCATTTCTTTAACCCAAATAAAGGAGTTTACCATGTTGGGAGAGGAGATAATAGCAATTGATTCACATTTCTAAAATCAGCTAATTCAGGGAAAACACCTGAGCACAGAGAATTCAATAAATTATTTTGTTTCTTTCTTCAACTAAATCAACAGAAAACAAGAAGTGTATGTTTTCCAAATTACGTATTTCTCTTAGATGGAGTATCCGGTGTAGTCTGTCAGCATGATGAGGGAGACCTCAGGCACATTTGACATTTATCAAACTGTGTCATCCCATCTATCCTTACCGGTCATAGAAATGATCACTTGATGTTTAACCTACTGAATCTGCTATTCTATATTTCAATTCATTCATAACTTGAATAGAGAGCAAGAGTGCTATTACTGGTCTCTTTAAAAAAAGACATGCGTAATGTGAGCTTTAAGTAACCATGTAAATCCTCTAATTTGAGACAAAGTCTTTAGGTTGATGATTCTGATTTGTATTTTTCTTGACATTTTTTCTCTTCTGACTTCTAACTGCATTTCTGTATTTATGGGACATCTTCTACACAGATGACTCATAAACATCTCAAGCTTAATATTTTAAAAGTTAAATGTATTATTTAATGTTTACCCTTTTGTTTACAATATTCAAAACATCTAATACAGGGGTTATATAAGACATTAAGATCTAAGGAGACTAGGGCTATTACAGACATATTCTGTCACAGGCCTAGGAGCTTTTAGAGTCTCAAAGACATACAAGTTCACAAACCAGGTATGATAGGTTGATGTAACATTATTTGTTAATTAATATAGTCAAAAAGGTTTTCTTATCACTAAACTTTCCTCTACTGTTCCCTAAATGAATGAGTTCCAAGGAAGAGAGGAGTCTATTATTTCAAATGAAATATACCCTGGTACCTCATCTTAGGAGGATGATACTATTGATAAGGAATAAAGTTAAGGGCAGAATCTAGGAAGGTCAGGGGCAGCAGAGCTGAAGAGGACAAAATGAATAGTACAGATACTTTGTATAGAGTGAAGAAGTGGGGAAAGCAAGGGTATGTATATTCTCTCCCACATGAAAGGGTCTAGGTTTAGCAAAGACATATAAGTACATAATGTCATTCGTCAAGCCATGGTCTAACATGTGAATGATCAAAATATATTCAATCAAGTAAAAGAGCAGCAAATTCAAGGTTGGAACTGAACTTCCACCTAAAAAGATTTGAATGAAATATCTCGTTTCATAATATACCAATATTTTTCTTTCTTCCTGAAGAAAATAAGGACTCTACCACTATCCAATCTAAAATATTGAGTTGTCTACATGCAGATAATCACAGGTAGAAGATTCTCTAACTTGTCTGAGAACCTCTCTCTGTGTAGTGGATCATATTCCGTTTCCTAGATGTTTCATTTCTCTTTCATAAATGCATATTTCTAATTTTCGAGAATTATTGTTATTCTCTTGAAGTGGTTATTTCATTCCAGATATGACCATAGACTCAGTGTTAGAGATTAACATTGTCAGAACTTCACCTTTTTTCAACAAAGTAATGCTTTTTATTCCTTGGCATCCAAGGGGTCAATTAGGTCTCAAGTGCGCTCTGGTTACCCCAAAGGCCCATATGAACTAATGATAATGCCTTTTAGCTCTGAAGATTTGTTTTCCCAATAGGCATAGTCTCTCTTCATTGAAAGGCTGGGTGGCACAACTGGGTCCAGACTCATACTACCTGCGTTCAAAACTGACTCTGCAATTTCCTGTGTATCCTCCAGGAAGCTTTTTAAACCCTTTTTTTTCTCCTAAAATGGGAAGAAAATATCGGGATTTATTTTACCAAGTTACTAAAGTGGAAATATGTTAAGATGTGCCTATCACATAATAATAAAAAAAACAACTATATAGGTATTTGTTATTATTATAAAGTATTATACTGTTATTGAATATGCATTTTTTAAAAGCAGAATTTGGAGAGGCATTTTTCTGCTGAGTAGATATTTCGCAGTAACCAACAATTTTGTTCTCTAATTACGGCAAAAATAGTCATTTCTCAAAGAAGTTGTGCTGACAGCCTTCTTACGCCACACTGGTTTTTATATATTCAGTTTTGAGGATGCCACCCTTATTATTTTATCTGTGTCTCTCAAGTCTCAGTGATAATGATATAAGGAAAGGACTGCCTCTCCAGTTAAAGTCACATCATCATTGGAACACTTCAAAATATCCATACATAGAAGTCTATTTTTCGCCAGGAAAGGGCAGGAAGGTAGGAATCTGACCAGTAAATGTGAAGTTCCTTAATCAAATAATATTAATTTTTTTATAACAATGCATGGGAAATTCCTGCTGAGCATTATGTATTCATTCTCTAATTCGGCACATTAATGATATTAAAGCTATTAACCAAAAATATATATACTTATAATATTGACTATAATCTGTTCCTTTCATTGAAAAAGCTGGTTAAATACATAATGGAATTGCTTAGTTTTGCTGTTGGTTTTACCATTTAAACAGTACCTTAGTTTTTGAATAATATAGAGAGGAAAAAGAAGGACCCAAATTCCATCCCACTGCCATCTGGCTTGAGAGGATAAATGTCATAAGCAATTGGCATACTCTTGCTTAAGATAAATCTTTACCCTTTTTGTAAATTCTAAACCATGTTGTCTTCATAAGTACAGAGGGAAGAGTGATCTTCAAAATATAATTTTAGAACAGAGAATGCCAGACTAGATAAATCACAGTGTTACACCAAATGACGTAGTCTATATTCCCAAATAACAGGGTAATAGGTGAAGTTCTAATGTCCTCACTAAGGAAAGTGAAAAAAAAGCTAAATATCTAGCCTAAGGTGTTTATTATTGTAGAAGAATGAATCAAAATATTAACAGAGCAAAATTCACATAAAGATAATTTTATGATTAATACTGCTAAAGTTATATTTATAGTATCTTTTGAAATATAGCAGCATATGTTGCTAATTTATATTTTAAAGAATTTCATTTAAACATATATATATATATGATTCTGTAATACAACCATAACCAGGTAAATATAATGAACATTTTAAATCACTAAAAAAATCTACTTTTATTTTTTATTGCCCGTATATAGCAATATTACTCTATTCTTCTCTCAATTTGCTTTGTAGATAAGAAGGTTTTTCACAAACTATAATCACCTTGATTTAAAAAATATATATTTTATGGATTAAAAGTATAACCCTCTGATAGCAAAATAACTACAAACATAAAAGCATTTATTCACCTATATTTATATACTCAGAGAGAGAGAGAGACAAAGAAAAATACAGCACAGGTTTATGAAAGCGTGTGCTCATTTTATCACTCACAGGTAAACACTGTTTAAATATGATGTATAATTATATAATTATAGAATATACATATAATTATATATAGAGAGAATATATCTACATACTCACAAATTATTATAAATGTATGTGTACCTAAATTCCGACATACTATATTTATTCTCTTTGGACCATATATCCTGGATTTCTTTTTTCTTGTTAGTATCTATAGAATTATCCCACCATTTTTACTAGTCTCTTAAAATTTCATTATATCATTGCATCACAATTTATTGAGTAGGTGACTACATATAATTAATACCATTTTCCTGATATGTAAATGGAAATATGGCCAAAGGATAGTGTAGCAAAAAATAGTGAAATGTGGAAAACCATAAATACAGAGTGGTGGAAATTGAGCTGGCTTGTTGCACGGTCTGTAGTGTGTATTGCCTTCAAATAAGGGAAAAAGAATGAGTGATTCCACTATTTTATTCTTCTTTTATTTGCTAAAATATTGCTGTCAGACAGACATAATGCTTTCCACAATGGACACTTCGGTTTCAGGTAGCTTAAAACTATCTCTTATCAATAAACAAAAGTTCTTCTTTTAACAAGAGAAAAAATATAAAGGAGAATAGATGATGGATAAAGGAGTAAGAAAAAAGATACATAGTTTTGCTCACAATGAAGACTGAACTTTAAAAGTCTTAAGGACTCAGAATACATCACATTGACATTTTCTATTGTTTTCTAGGATCTTCTACCACACATCTTCTTCTACGTTGTCCCCAAACAGCCATGATTTCTTTCTAATTCAGTCTTAGTCAGCATCCCCCATCACTTTGCTTCATTCATTTATTCTTTGATTCTACAAAGAATAATGAAAGTCTCTCAGTAACATTTCAGAATGCTCAATATCTTCCCAGATACACTTTCCTTTGTAAGAAACAATGGAAAATGGTGACATCAAATAAGAAAGTGTAGTTTTCTTGCTAATTCTTCTTTGGAAATGCAGAGTTACAGCTTTCATTTAAACATTTAATCAAGAATTATTATACTGGTATAGTGGAAAGAATATTGGAATTTTGAGTAAATATATATACAAAATTTCTGCCCATTCATTCTTCAATGGAAAGTACCCAAATTGTTCACAGGTTAGGTCCTTAGCGTGAACATTGCTGATTCCTGATCTGCCTTACTAACAATGGCTGATAGAAAAAAGGATGGGCATCTGGCCCAAGCTAAGCCAATCAGATTGTTTTCTAGCAACTTGGAAATTAGGTGGATGAACAGTAGGTAGATCTTTGTATGTGACTGAAATTTTATTTGTTTTTAGTCCATTTCCTACAGAGAAAATTTACTTAAAATTAATCGCAATTTTAGTTAGCCCCAAATGGAGAACAACTAAACAAAAGAAAAATGGAAATGAAAAATAAAACAAAAAAAAATAGAAATAAAAAGTAAAACAAAACACTATTATAAACAAAAGTCAGTGCATATTGACATCGGATTCAAGGCAAAACAAGAATTACCTCCCACTCTACACGTGACACACACACACACACACACACACACACACACTCAGAATTTATTCCTAATCCCTTTTAATAGGTGGCCTTAAAAACCTTTGGACCAAGGAGATCATCAAAGTGAGAAATATATTACCGCATCCAGATTGGAAGCCCACGGGGACAAATAGATGGTCTTGAAAGTTGATGTCAACATGCACACTCTTATCTTTCTAAAACAGGAAATATATATTTTGAAACATTGACCAGTCTACAATATAATATTTTTCTCTGTATATTCTTGGTTCTAAATGGAAGATACAATTACTGTATTTTTTTAAGCAATTATTTTGGCATTATTGGGAGTGATCCATATTCAGCAAAATAAAAATAAGTGATACTTGTATAAAAGTGAGAATATACCAGTGGAGATCTGGAAGTCACCTTAGCATCAGGGACTTAGAGAAGAATGGCTTCATGTCATGGCCTGTGAATGCAATAGCTTGATCTGACTTTGAGTCCCCTCACAAAAGTGGAAGGGATGCTCTTGACATTTTATTTATGATATTTTATCATTGGAATTGCATATTTAGGAAATAATGTGTACACTGAGAAATCAAGTGATGTATTATCATGAAATCATTTTATGACTCTGTCCTATTTTTCTGGGAATTGCCCTCTTGACATAGAAGAATGTTTCCTCAGCAGCTCTACTTGTACCGCATGACCTCTATTTTCTGATGACTGAACGTACTCGGGAAGTACAATGATCTAATCAGGAGACAAACAAATTTGAGAATTTGAAATGGAATTGCCACAGAGCAACTTGGGCCTAACAGATGGTAGAAACTCTCATATACAAGTGGTACAAGAGATGAGGATACATTTCCAAATGACAAACACCTAGTCCAAACGAGAAAAGAAATTAAGCAAAGTTTTTTTAAACTTTTAATGAAAAAAATGTAATTATATATGTATATGAAAAAAGTTCATAGGAAAATAATTTTTTTTAAAAAACTATATAAATTCTCATTAACTTTTTGAAGACCTCTTGGTGTATACATACATACATGTATGTACTTATACATAGATCTATGTCTGTCTATCGATCATCTATCTATCTAATCTGTCCATCCTCTTGGTAGCTTTGTTATTTCTAGTCCTGGTTTCTTTCAGATTTCTTGATCTATTCTTATTAATGGGTCCTAGTATGAAATAGCACAGTAAATAATACATTTTTTTCTAAAGGTATCTTATGTTATTTTTTTACTTTACCATTGAGCAAGTCACAACTAGTTTTCTATAGTTTATTAAATTATAATATAGGTATAATATTAACTAATATACATATTTTCTGTGAGTAACACATAAGGTAATATGTGAAAACACCTTACAATTTATAATACTATTGATTTTAGTTTGTGTAACAACTGATCAAACATTTGAGGGCACATAATAAGTTTTAGTCATCAGTTTACAGTGTTTACTAACATCGAAGTAAATATTGAATTCATTTGAGAGAACAATTGTGTGACATAATAAAAGGCTAACAAAAACCATGAACATGAAGAAAATGATTTTACAAAGTGGAAAGAAATAGAAGGTGGGAAATATTGTAGTTAAGAGGCCATTATCTGGTGTCTGATTTTTTGTTGCTGCTGTTTAGGTCCAAATTTAGTGACATGGAGCGAGTCATTTAATTCCTTTAAGGTTCAATTTTTTTTTATCTGTAAAATATGGATAACAATGGGATCTACTTCATAGCACAGGTTCTATGTTAACATGACAGTATATATAAAAAACATTTAGCCAGTTTCATAGTCAAGTGCTCAGTAATTGTAATTCAGAACAAACATGACTTCCCCTTTCACTAGCTATCACCATGATGCACCACCGTTTTGAGAGCATCCACTAGAAAATCATGGAGCACAGCAACATGATCAGGTAGTGTCTTTTCACCGATTCAACAGTCCCACAATTACTGAGGAACTAGAATGAGTCATAGCCAGCCACCATGAAGCACTAGGATTTCATAAATGCATACATCACATTGCTGACCCCCAAATGGCTAAGTTGCTTAAGGAAGATAGTTAAGTAACAAAACAACAAAAATGTACTATGTAATATATTTTACTATGTTATGATACAATGTCTTTACATATGTTTTTTTGTTTGTTTGCTTGTTTGTTTGTTGTTGGTTTTTTCCCCAATTAGGAAATCTTCCTCACCCATTTTCAAACTGCTTTCTGTCTTTTCCATGTAGAATATAGTCTCATATTCCACTATTATATGTATATTCAAGCTCTTATCGTGTATTTTTTCCTTTTTCCTCTTTCTCTGGTCCCTGCACTTTTGAGGCCAAGGACCATGTACTTTTTCATTTCATTATACAATACTTGGCATAAAATAAGCTCTAAATAATGAGCAATATAATAGAAGTGAGTCTAGGACAATAATGTAGTATAGAGAAATTTAAAAAGAAACAGATTAGCATGAAATAAAATACTCTCTATAAATAAACAAAAAATAATTTAAACTATTATCAGTAAATTAATCAGATAAAATCAGAAGGGATGACGCAAAAATATCAGAGTCACAATATATTGAAACAGTGACAAACAGTAAAGCTCAAAGAGATTTTTTCTGCTAATAAATTCTCAATCATAACTTATAAGATAAATCTAATGCTTTTTCTATGTTAATACAATAAAATAATTGTATTTAGAACTTTCTCTTCATAGAATGACTTCACTAAATTTACCTATACTTCTTTAGAGACCATCTTTAAAATAATGTTTGTAGTCATTTTTCTGGCAGTCGAATCAGTTGCTTGTTAGATTTGAATACCTCATCAGAGAAGTGGATCCAGAATGCTTTTCTCCGAAATATCTCTGAAAATCAATGACCTTTCTCCAGCATCTCTGAGCTGTTTTTTGCATAGCAGAAAGAAACAAAAATCCTCCTTCTAGCTTCAGAATTCAAGTTAGCAAGTATTTGTGCTCCAAAGACATGCCAAATACTGCACTATGACCTAAGATCATCAAGACAAAATATTATGATCTCAGCCTGTGTGGACAAAGAATCTAATGTCTTCTCCCACAAAGGAAAATTAATAAACAAAAAAACAACAAATTGTCTTTAATACTCACCCTATGAAAAAAAAGTGTACATGCTGCAGTTCTGTTCTCACAGCTGTCACTTTGATTCTGTAATAAATTCATCTTGCTCTTACATAATTTAATTTAACAACCTTCCAAAAAGATTGTTATGTTCAGTCCACAACTTACACACTTTGTTTAATATTAACTATCAATTTTGGTTGGAAACATTTTTTCCATATAATTGTCATTGTATGTGGTGATCTACATTTAATTCTTCCCCATGAAATCCTACAAGTATTTAGTCCATAATAGCCCTGATGTATTTTATGGTTTTCATAAAATAAAAACTACATTATTTTACACACCAATATTTTTTTGAAAAAATACGTTCAGTGACTAACTTGGAATTCTACACACACATCTCCTTTCAATGTGATGATGACATTCACGATCATGGACCATTTCATGTGAAACTATTAGCTTATGTAAAAATTCTAGGTTGATGAAAAGACTGGGAACATAGTAGACAAACAGGCACTTGAAGTTAAAAGAAATACTAATCACTGATGGGGTGTGCAGCAGAGATAGTTGATTAGTGGGACCTTTAATGCTTGTGTGACTTCCTCTGGAGTAGAATTGTTGGTGGGCAGCAGCTGCCTCTTTACATACATGTGAAACCAGCTCTGCACAATGGAATGTAAAGTTAAAGTGATGTGGGACACAGTCTTTCACTTTCCTGTGAGTCATTGAAGCCCATATGTTAGAGAAGGTGATATCACAAGTTGTATATAGATTCCATAATCACTCCTTAGAGGTGAGCCATGAACCACCCAACTAAGAACAACTAAAATGAACTATTTCAGTGAGAAGTAATCTTTTATTGAATTAAGCCACTGAGATTTTTGGCTCATTTATTACAAACCCTGACTTAGTTGCCCTGACTAATATAGGGGTCAAAGAGAAGACATGGTTTTAATAGATTGACAGGTAGGGACTAGATGTAGTCAGAATCCTACTCTGCTCTGCCCTTTATTCCTCTTCATACGCTTTATACTGTTTCTATATTTTGTTCTTATTAACACTTCTAGAAATTTATGCTCAGGAGATCTTGATAGGATTACATTGAGCAGAGAACAAGATGGCTGTAAGGGGACAAGAAAGGAGAGAAAAAAGTGGATTCTCCCTTGTTTTCACCACTCTTTATCCTTCCAAAATTTAGTATTGGATGCAAGAGTAGGAAAAGATGAGGGAAAAGGTAAAGTGACTATCCCTGCTTGCAGATGACATGATCTTATATACAGAAAAACCTATAGACTCTAGTAAAAAACTCTTAGAGCTGATCAACAATTTCAGTAATGTTGCAGGATACAAAATTAACACCCTAAAATCAGTAGCATTTTTATACTCCAGTAATGAATTAGCAGAAAAATAAATCAAGAAAGCAAGTTCATTTACAATAGTTGCCAAAAAATAAAATGCCTAGGAATCAATTTAACCAAGGACTAGAAAGATCTCTACAAATGAGAACTACAAAACATAACTAAAATAAATTAAAGAGGACACAAAAAGATGGAAAGGCATACCATGCTCTTGTATGGGAAGAATTAACATTGTGAAAATTTCTATTCTACCCACAGCAATCTACAGATTCAATGCAATCCCCATAAAATACCAATGACATTCCTCACAGAAATAGGAAAAACAATCCTAACATTCATATGGAATTACAAAAGACCTCGAATAGCTGAAGCAATCCTGAACAAAATAAAACTAAATCTGGAGGCATAACACTACCTGACTTCAAGTTGTATTACAAAGCTATTGTAATCAAAACAGCATGGTACTGGCATAGAAACAGATAATCAGATCAATGGAACAAAATAGAAAACCTGGGAATCAGCCCACATACTTACAGCCAACTGATCTTTGACAAAGGCAACAGGAAAATTTTGGGGAAAAGACTGCCTCTTCAAAAAATGGTGCTGGGAAAATTGGACTTTTATGTCAGAAGAATGAAACCGGAGCTATAACTCTCACCATATACCAAAGTCAACTCAAAATGTATTAAAGATTTAAGTATAAGACCTGCCATCATAAAAGTACTAAAAGAAAACATAAGAGAAACACTCCAGGAAGTAGGGCTTAGCAAAGACTTTATGAATAAGACCCCAAAAGCACAGCAACAAGAGAAAAAATAAGCAAATGGAACCATATCAAATTACAAAGCTTCTGCACAGCAAAGGAAACAATCAACAGAGCAGAAAGACAACCCCCAGAGTGAGAGAAAATATATTCAAACTATATATCCAACAAGGGATTAATATGCAGAATACATAAAGAACTCAAACAACATACAGTAAAAAACCAAATAATCCAATTAAAAATGGGCAATGGAGATAATAGACATTCTTCAAAGGAACATATACAAATGGCCTACTGGTATATGAAAAAATGTTCAACATCACTAGTCATCAGAGAAATGCAAATCAAAATCACATTGAGATATCATCTCACCACAGTTAGACTGGCTATTATTAAAAAGTCCAAGAACAACAAATTCTGGCAAGGATGCAGGGAAAGGAAACTCTTCTATACTTTTGGTGGGACTGTAAATTAGTAAAGTCATTATGGAAAACAGTATGGTGGCTCCTCAAACAACTATGGATAGAACTACCATATGATCCAGCAATCACACTACTGGGTATATATCCAAAGGAATGAAAATCATTGCATTGAAGGGATATCTGCACTCCCCTGTTCACTGCAGCTCTATAAACAATAGCCAAAATATGGAACCAACCTGAGTGCCTATCGATGGATGACTGGATAAGAAAATTGTATTATATATACACAATGGGATATGACTCAGGCATAAAAAGGAATGAAATTCTGCCATTTGCAGTAACATGGATGAGTCTGGAGAAAATTATGTTCAGTGAAATAAGCCAGAGAAGGAAAGAGAAATACCTCATGTTCTCAGTCATAGCTGGGTGCTTAGACGGAAGGAAGGAAAGAAGGAGAGAGGGAGGGAGGGAGGGAGGGAGGAAGGGAGGGAGGGAGGGAGGGAGGGAGAGAGAGAGAGAGAGAGAGTGAGAGAGAGAGAGAGAAAGAAAGAAAGAAAGAAAGAAAGAAAGAAAGAAAGAAAGAAAGAAAGAAAGAAAGAAAGAAAGAAAGAAAGAAAGAAAGAAAGAAAGAAAGAAAGAAAAGAAAGAAGGAAGGAAAGAAAGAAAAGACCAAAACAATATGCTGAACTTTTACAAGGGGAAAATGAATCTAAGGATACTAGTGATGGAAGGGAGGCAGGGTTTGGGTATGGAGAAGGATATATTGGGTAAAGGGCATAAAGAAAAATTACGATTTATAATAATGAATATACTTATATAAAACACTAAAAATAATACAGGCACATTGGGTCTTTGGTTTTCAACATACAAAAATGGGGAAGCACAATGCAGGCTCCAGCAGTGTATAGAATCGGAGATCTGCTATGAAATAAAGAAGAGAAAGTTAATAAGGATAAGAAAAGACGGGCCGAGCCCGTGGCGCACTCGGGAGAGTGCGGCGCTGGGAGCGCAGTGACGCTCCCGCCGCGGGTTCGGATCCTATATGGGAATGGCTGGTGCACTCACTGGCTGAGTGCTGGTCACAAAAAAGACAAAAAAAAAAAAAAAAAAAAAAGAAAGAAAAGACAAAAAGGAACAGAGGGCATGTGTGTTCATATTGACAAAAACAGTGACATTTGGGCAAAATTTCAAGGAGGTTAGGAAATTAGTTATAAAAAAAACAGACAGAATATCTTTCCATCTTCTTGTATCCTCTCTAATTTCTCTCAGCAGTGGTTTGTAGTTCTCATTATAGAGATTTTTCACCTCCTTGGTTAACTCAATTCCTAAGTATTTTATTTTTTTGGTGGCTATTGTAAATGGGCAGGCTTTCTTGATTTCTCCTTCTGCATGTTCACTATTGGAGAAAAGAAATGCTACTGATTTTTGTGTGTTGATTTTGTATCCTGCTACTGTGCTGAAATCGTTTATCAATTCCAACAGTTTTTTTGTAGAGGTTTTAGGCTGTTCGATATATAGGATCATGTCATCTGCAAACAGGGACAGTTTGACTTCATCTTTTCCAATCTGGATGCCCTTTATTTCCTTCTCTTCTCTGATTGCTCTGGCTAGTACTTCCAACACTATGTTGAATAGGAGTGGTGAGAGTGGGCATCCTTGTCTAGTGCCTGTTCTTAAAGGAAAAGCTTTCAGCTTTTCCCCATTCAGGATGATATTGGCAGTGGGTTTGTCATATATGGCTTTAATTATGTTGAGATACTTTCCCTCTATACCTAACTTATAGAGGGTCTTTGTCATGAATGAGTGCTGAACTTTATCAAATGCTTTTTCAGCATCTATAGAGATGATCATATGATCCTTGTGTTTGAGTTTATTAATATGGTGTATCACATTTATTGATTTGCGTATGTTGAACCAACCTTGCATCCCTGGGATGAATCCCACTTGCTCTTGGATTGGAAGAATCAACATAGTGAAAATGTCCATACTACCCAAAGTGATATACAAATTCAATGCAATCCCCATCAAAATTCCAAAGACATTTTTCTCAGAAATGGAAAAAACTATTCAGACATTTATATGGAACAATAAAAGACCACGAATAGCCAAAGCAATGCTCAGCAAAAAAAATAAAGCTGGAGGCATAACACTACCTGACTTTAAGCTATACTACAAAGCTATAATAACCAAAACAGTATGGTACTGGCATAAAAACAGACACACTGACCAATGGAATAGAATAGAGAATCCAGAAATCAACCCACACACTTATTGCCATCTGATCTTTGACAAAGGCACCAAGCCTATTCACTGGGGAAGGGATTGCCTCTTCAGCAAGTGGTGCTGGGATAACTGGATATCGATATGCAGGAGAATGAAACTAGATCCATACCTCTCACCATATACTAAAATCAACTCAAAATGGATTAAGGATTTAAATATACACCCTGAGACAATAAAACTTCTTAAAGAAAACATAGGGGAAACACTTCAGGAAATAGGACTGGGCACAGACTTCATGAATACGACCCCAAAAGCACGGGCAACCAAAGGAAAAATAAACAAATGGGATTATATCAAACTAAAAAGCTTCTGCACAGCAAAAGAAACAATTAAAAGAGTTAAAAGACAACCAACAGAGTGGGAGAAAATATTTGCAAAATATACATCTGACAAAGGATTAATATCCAGAATATATAAGGAACTCAAACAACTTTACAAGAAGAAAACAAGCAACCCAATTAAAAAATGGGCAAAAGAGCTAAGTAGGCATTTCTCTAAGGAAGATATCCAAATGGCCAACAGACATATGAAAAAATGCTCAACATCACTCAGCATCCGGGAAATGCAAATCAAAACCACATTGAGATACCATCTAACCCCAGTTAGGATGGCTAAAATCCAAAAGACTATGAAAGATAAATGCTGGCGAGGCTGCGGAGAAAAAGGAACTCTCATACATTGTTGGTGGGACTGCAAAATGGTGCAGCCTCTATGGAAAATGGTATGGAGGTTCCTGAAACAATTGCAAATAGATCTACCATACGACCCAGCCATCCCACTGTTGGGAATATACCCAGAGGAATGGAAATCATCAAGTCGAAGGTATACCTGTTCCCCAATGTTCATCGCAGCACTCTTTACAATAGCCAAGAGTTGGAACCAGCCCAAATGCCCATCATCAGATGAGTGGATATGGAAAATGTGGTACATCTACACAATGGAATACTACTCAGCTATAAAAACGAATGAAATACTGCCATTTGCAACAACATGGATGGACCTTGAGAGAATTATATTAAGTGAAACAAGTCAGGCACAGAAAGAGAAATACCACATGTTCTCACTTATTGGAGGGAGCTAAAAATTAATATATAAATTCACACACACACATACACACACACACACACAAACCGGGGGGGGGGGGAAGAACATATAACAACCACAATTATTTGAAGTTGATACAACAAACAAACAGAAAGGACATTGTTGGGGGGGAGGGGGGGAGGGAGAAGGGAGGGAGGTTTTGGTGATGGGGAGCAATAATCAGCTACAATGTATATCGACAAAATAAAATTTAAAAAAAATAAAAAAAACAGACAGAAAGGACTCTGAAAGTTACATCATTAAGTGAAGGAATAAACAGATTGCCGTATCACTCTCCCCCACATCAATCAATTTACAACTATTGAAAAACAAAGACTGCCAACCTGGGACCACTGGAGATCTGAGGAAGAGGAGGAGAGACCTTCAGAGTTGGTGGAGGTGGGATAAGCCACAGAAACAGGAAGAGGAAACCACTCTAACCCTTTCAAGCCCTGGATGTTTCACAACTGGTCCTGTAAGAGGCAGGAAGAAGCTGCAGCACATGGAACAGGAGCCAGCAAAAGCCACAGCTGAGCCCTTTATGTGAAGTTGCCTGGATTGTGCAGGGGAGAAGAGAGTCTCAGCAGCATACAAGCCCTTAGGCCAGCAAGACCACTGACAGGGTTCCCATGGACCCACATAAGAGCAAGGAGCCACAACCAACCAACCAAAGATAGGAACCACCCAGTGGCTAGTGAGCTGTCATGAGATACTGGCACATGGCCCTCCCCAGGGGAAGCATTTGGAGTACAGAAGGGAGGCTGGCTCACTTAGAGAACATGGGGGTGCAGCATCTGCAACTGATTTGCCTTCTGATCTGCACAGGCCCACTCACTCAAGACTGTCAGAGAGATAAAACTTCAGCAGGCAGTTTGTTGGAAAGACTCAGTCCCGGGCCAGCAGCCCAGGTGTATCTAACTTCTCAAGACCTTGCAGTTATTAAAAGGCCTACAATTAAATTCTGGTCCACACAAAAATTCTTCTCGAGAGAATCAGCAGCAGAGCAGCAATTTAGCACAACCACAGAGCTCAAGTGCCAGTTCCCAAAGAAAGTTCCCCTAATTTAGAATTAACCAAAACTAAAGACCAGAGACAAAGCTCTGATATTAGCCAGTAAAGGTCCAGCACCACCAAAGAACACTTACAAAACCTAGAAAAGGTAGCAGTCTAATCTAATGCCCAGGCATCAATGTAAAGACACAAAGATCAAGAAAGAACAGACAGATATGACACCAACAATGGAAACAAATGAAGCACCAGCAGTGGATGCAGAGGAACAACAAATATACGAAATGTCTGATGGAGAATTCAGAATAACTCTCTTAAGGATATTCAGGGAGTCAAAACAAAATGCATATAGAAAATTAAATGATATTTGGGAAATGATCTAGGAGTGAAATGAGAAACTTGACAAAGGAATTGAATCAATTTTTATAAAACAAACAGAAATTCTAGAAATAAAGAATACATTACCTGAACTGAAAAACTCAACAGAAAGTACCAACAGCAGATGTAATCACATGAAGGAAAGAATCTGTGAGCTTGAAGACAGAACATATGAAGTTATCCAACAAGAGAAGCAAAAGAAGAAAAAAAATGAAAACGAAATACAGGAAATATGGGACTCCCTCAAGCAAAATAATGTCTGCATAATTAGCATAGCCAAAGGAGGAGAAAAAAGAAGAGATGTAGAAAGCACATTCAAGAAAATAATGGGTAAAATGTCGCAAGTATGGAGACAAATGACAGCATCCAGGAACAGAAAGTTCAGAAGAGTCCAGTCAAATTAAATCCAGGGAGAAACACCACAAGGTACATAACAATCAATTATAAAAAAACAAAGACAAAGAATACTGAAACAGCAAGAGAAAGGAAACAAATAACATTCAGTGGAGCCCCAATATGTCTCTCAGTGGATTTCTCAGTAGAAACCCTACAGGCTGAAAGAGAATGAGATGATATATTCAGAGTACTGAAGGAAAAAGACTGTCAGCCAAAAATTCTCTGTCCAGCAAAACTAAACTCTAAATATGAAAGAGAAATAGCATCTTTCCCAGAAAAGCAAAAGCAAAGGAAAAATCATCAGTGTTACACCTGCCTTACAAAATACTGAAGAGAGTTCTGCAATGACAGAGAAGATTATGCTAAGGATCAGCAAGAGAAAATTTGAAGGTTCATAATTGATTAGTAAAACAATTTCACAGAAAACCTCAGAATACTCCATTGTTGTAAGGATGGTGAATAAACTGCTTACATCCTTATTATGAAGACTAAACGACAAACCTAACAAGACACTAGCATAAATAACAACCATACGAGAGAATAAGAGAAGCAGTATTAAAAGATGCAACTTGAAACAAGTTGGAAAAAGTCAAAAAATGGGGTGCGGATTGACCCCAAAGTGTAGAGTTTCTTTGTTTTTTGTTTTCTTTTTTCTTAGATATCAAAGTTAAGTTGTTATTAGTCTAAAATAATCTGTTATAATTATAACATATATTTGTAAGCCTCATGGTAATCCTAACACAAAAATTTATGAGACAAACTAAAAATAACTAGCAAGACAGCAAAATGTAAAGCTAGAGAAAACCAGCCAACCACAAAGAAGACAGAAATACCGGGAAAAAAATGGATACACAAAACAACCAGAAAAAAATAGCAAAATGGCAGTAATGACTCCTGATATGTCTATAATAACCCTAAATATAAATGGATTAAATACTCCATTAAGACACAGAGTGGCTCAATGGACTGTAAAACAAGAACCAATGATATACTGCCACAAGGAACTCTCTTAACCAATAAAAGCACACACCAGCTGAAAGTTAAGGGATAGAAAAAGATATTTCATGCAAATGGAAACCAAAAAAGAGCAGGGGCACCTATACCTATAACATATAAAAGATAATTAAAGTTAAGAAAAGCAAAAAAAAAAAAAAAAAAAAAAAGGACAAGGAAGGTAAATATGTAATAATACAGGGATCAGTTCAACAGAAGGATATAGCAATTCTAAATATATATGCACCCAACTCCAGAGCACACAGCTATATAAAGCAATTGCTATTATACCTAATGAGAGAGATTGACTCCTACATAATAATGTTTTGGGACTTTAATACCCCACTTTCAGCAAAGGACAGATCATCCAGTTAAAAAATTAACTAGAAAACGTCAGAATTAATCATTAACTATATGTCGAGTGGACCTAATAGACTTTTGTAGAGCATTTCACCCCAAAGCTGGAGAATACACATTATTCTCAGCAGCACATGGAACATTCTCTATAATAGACTGTATTTAAGGACACAAAACTAGTCTCAACAAATTTTTTAAAAAATCTAAATCATGTTATCTACCTTATCTGACCACAGTGGAAGAAAACTAAAAATCAACAACAAAAGGGTTACTAGAAATTGTAAGAAATCATGGAAGTCGAAAAACGTGATCCAAACAATGAATGGGTCAGAGAAAAAAATCAAGGTCAAAAATTCCTAGAGACAAATGAAAATGAAAACACAACATACAAGAGCCTATGGGATACAGGGAAAGCAGTTCTAAGAGAGAAGTTTATAGCAATACATTCCTACATCAAAAAAGAAGAAAGACTCAAATAAATAACCTGACATTACGTCTCAAGAAGCTGGAAAAACAAGAACAAACCAAACACCAATTCAGTAGTAGAAGAGAAATAGCAAAGATCAGATCACAAATACATAAATTAGAGATTAAAATAAAACACAAAAGATCAAATATAAAAAAGGAGTTGGTTTTTCAAAAAGATAGTCAAAAGATAATCAAAAGACTGATAAATTTTTAGCTAGACTAATGAAGAAAAAGAGAGAAGACACAAATAAATAAAATCAGAAATAAAAACGGGACATTACAACTGATAATCTCAGAAATTCAAAGGATCATAAGAAACTACTATGAAAAACTACATGTAAATAAACTGTAAAACCTCGAAGAAATGGATAAATTTTTCTAAACACATACAACTTACTAAGGTAGAACCATGAAGAACTAGAAAACATAAGCAGACCAATAATAAATAATGTAATTGGAGCAGTATTAAAACATCTTCCAACAAAGAAAACTCGAGGACCAGATGGCTTCACTACTGAATTCTACCAAACATTTAAAGAACTAACATCAATTCTTCTCAAACTCTTCCAAAAATTTGAAGAGGAGTGAATGCTTTCAATGTCTTGTATGAGGACACCATTACCCTCTTACCAAAACCAAAAAAAAAAAAAAGATACAGCGAAAAAAGAAAACTATTGATCAGCATTCTAAGGAACACAGACACGAAGATGCTTAAATGAAAATAGCCATTCTAACTGGAGGGAGGTCATACCTCATTGTTGTTTTGATTTGCATTTCCCTCATGATTAGTGATGTTGGGCATTTTTTCATATGCCTGTTCGCTATTTGTTTGTCTTTTACTGAGAAATGTCTATTAAGATCTTTTGTCCATTTTTCAGCTGGGTTATCTGTCCTTTGGTATTGAGTTTAAATTCTTTATATATTGTTGACATTAACTCCATGTCAGATGCATACTTTGCCAATATTTTCTCTCATTCAGTAGGTTGTCTCCTCATTCTACTAACTTTGGTGACATGAAAATTCTCTAGAGTTCCCCCTGACACACACGAATTGTATTTTTGTTGCCTTAATTTATGTTTGCATTTATTGTATATTCCTCAGCCATTAATTGTAGTTGCTGTTGTTTTTTGGCCATTTTGACTTTAAATATTTACACTAGAGGACTGGAGAATTTACATAGCACCATACCTCACTGGAGTGTTCTGGGTTTGAATTATGAGCTTAACTCTACACGTGACTTTGAAACTTTTAATTTTTTTTATGTTAGCAATTATCATCTTTTCATTTTTAATTGTAGGACTCCCTTAAGTATTTCTTATAATGCTGGTCTACAGTGATGAATTCCCTCAGCTTTTGCTTGTCTGGGAAGGGATTTATTTCTCCTTGGATTCTGAAGGATTTGCTGGATAAAGTATTCTTGGCTGACAATTTATTTTTTTTCTTTTGGGACTTTGAATATATCATTCCATTCTCTCCTGGCCTTCAAGCTTTATGTTGAGAAATCTGCTGATAGTACATTGGGAATTCTCTTAAATGAGACTTGCTGCTTTTCACTTGCAACTTTCAGAATTCACTCTTTGTCTTTGTCTTTTTCTTTTAAAGTTTGATTATGATGTGTCTCAGAGAGGATCTTTTTAGATTGAGTCTAATTGGGGACCTTCGAGCTTCCTGAATCTGAATTTCTGTATTTTTCTCAATAGTTGGGAAGTTTTCAACTATTATTTCATTAGAGTTGCTGTGCCTTTCTTCATCTCTTCTCCCTCTGGAACACCTATTATTTGAACATTTGTTTGCTTCATGGTGTCCCATATGTCTTGTGAACAATCTGCATTCTTTCTCCTTTCTCTCTCTCTCTCTCTGAAGAGTAATTTTGAAAGATCTGTCTTCAAGTTCAGAAATTCTCTCTTCTGCTTGATCTAGTCTGCTGCTGGAGCTCTCTGTTGTATTTTTTATTTCATTCATTGAATTCTTCATCTCTTAAGGTGCCTGTTGGTATGTTGCATTGGCTTTTGTTAGGGGTGGACTCAGTGGTGTAATCTCTGTGTAGTTTTTTTGGTTGTAATTCTCTTCTGTGCTGTATGTAAATGCTTCAGCAGCCTAAGCTTTGGGAGTTTTTGCCAACCCTGTTTTGCTGGGTCAGAAACTCTGATCTGGTGGTTGGGCCAAGTGTGTTGCAGGCTCAGAATGCCAATTGCTGTTTGGTAGTCTCTCTGAGGCACAGAGTTGCTGCCTGACTGTCTAGCAGGCCATTCATGGGCAGGCAGTTCTGAAGTTATCTTTCCCAAGGGCTGGTGTTCTGCATGACCAGCTTTTTGGCTGGATACAGGTGTGCCTTGGTGCAAGGTAGGGGGTTTGTTCAAGCAGCTCTGAGAAGGTCTGTCAGTGGAATGAATGCTATTGCCTGGGCAGGATTTGGCATGTGTGGGTGTAGCAGAGCCAGGTGGCTCTTGAAGGCCTACCATAGGCAGCAAGCTACTGGCCAATCCATTGCCAAGGAGGGAGCATGTGTGCACATATGTAGGGCCTAGCAGCTCTGTGGAGCATCACTAGATCAGTTGTTGAGCCTGAAGCTAGCGTGCAAGAGTGTAGCCAGGCCCAGCAGCTCTGTAGAGGCCTGCCATAGAGAGGCAAAGCCAGTGCCAAATCACTGTCATCAGGAGAAGGAATACACTAGCGCAGATGGGCCCAGCAGCTATGTGGAGGGCCATGGATCAGCTGTTGAACTGGAAACAAGCTTGCAAGGGTGCAGCCAGTCCTGGCATCTTTGTAAAAGCCTGCCATGGAGAGGCAAAATTGGTGCCCAATTGCTGTCAGTCAGGGAGCAGGTGTATGCTAGTGCAACAGGACCCAGAGGCTCTGCCTCTCACAGTGGGAGGCAGAGCTACTGCCAAAACAGCTGTCAGGCTGGCACGGGCACCTGTTGGCTCAGTGGGGGACAGTGAGTTGTGCAGGATTGTGAATGTGGTGTTTCACCACTTATTGGTGGCTTCCCCACTACTCAGGTTGCATGTTCTCTGGTGGGGGGTGGAGGAGGTGGGAAAGCAACCTGTCAGTTAGGATGCTGGGTTCTCAGTCTTTCTGTCTGGCATAGGCTCCAGGCAGCCAGCATCCTGCTCCTGCTGGAGTCTGCGTGAAAATGGTACAATAAAGTGGGGCCTCAGGATGGAGTCAGTTTCCACCAGCCCCCAGGGCAGGACACACTCAAGCAGTAGATTTGATTTCAACATGGCTCTGTGTCATAGCCACTTAGATTGGGAGGCTGGGGGTTGCTCTACCCAGGATTTTACTATGGGGCTATGCATCTGCTCAAACTTTCAGCTACTCTCCAAACTGAGTTTGGAGCCTGTGTGGACTGAGGGACTCTCTTGTGGAAGGGATTGCTGATGTTTTTGGCAACAGTGGTAACAGCTGGGATTTTTCCAGCTTTCTTTCTCAGGGACTCAGAGTTGGTCCCTGCAGGGAGAAAGTGAGGCAGAGGCAGAATGTCTTGCTCTGCTCTCTGGTGCTATCCTACTGTTCCATGCTTCACAAGGATTTTGTCACTCCTCTGGTTCTCTGCAGCATATTTCTTCAGTCATTCCAGTCAAAATACAGTTATCTATTTGTTTCGCTCTCTTTTTGTGGGGGGATGAGAAGCAGACATTTCTAGTCTACCATCTTCTCTAGGTAAGTTTTGAAAGTAGAGTTCAAAAGTATATACTGGATATATATTTAATTCTTTAATCCATTTTGAGTTGACTTTAGTGTATGGTGAAAGATATGGGTCTAATTTCATTCTCCTGCATATTGATATCCAGTTATCCCAGCACCATTTGCTGAAAAGGCAGTCTCTTCCCCAGTGTTTAGGCTTGGTGCCTTTGTCAAAGATCAGATGGCTATAGGTGTGTGGGTTGATTTCTGGATTCTCTATTCTATTCCATTGATCGGTGTGTCTGTTTTTATGTCAGTGCCATACTGTTTTGGTTATTATAGCTTTGTAGTATAGTTTAAAGTCAGGTAGTCTTATGCCTCCAGCTTTATTTTTTTTGCTCAGCATTGCTTTGGCTATGTGTGGTCTTTTGTTATTCCATATAAATGTCTGGATAGTTCTTTCCATTTCTGAGAAAAATGTCATTGGAATTTTGATGGGGATTGCATTGAATTTGTATATCACTTTGGGTAGTATGGACATTTTCACTATGTTGATTATTCCAATTCAAGAGCATGGGATATTTTTCCATCTTCTTGTATCCTCTCTAATTTCTTTCAGCAGTGGCTTGTAGTTCTCTTTATAGAGATTTTTCACATCCTTGGTTAACTCAATTCCTAAGTATTTTATTTTTGGGGTGGCTATTGTAAATGGGCAAGCTTTCTTGATTTCTCTTTCTGCATGTTCACTATTGGAGAATAGAATTGCTACTGATTTCTGTGTGTTGATTTTGTATCCTGCTACTTTGCTGAAATCCTTTATCAACTCCAAGAGGTTTTTTGTAGAGGCTTTAGGCTGTTCGATATATAGGATCATGTCATCTGGAAACAGGGACAGTTTGACTTCATCTTTTCCAATCTGGATGCCCTTTATTTCCTTCTCTTCTCTGATTGCTCTTGCTACTACTTCCAACACCATGTTGAATAGGAGTGTTGAGAGTGGGAATTCTTGTCTACTTCCTGTTCTTAAAGGAAAAGCTTTTAGCTTTTCTCCATTCAAGATGATATTGGCAGTGGGTTTATCATATATGGCTTTAATTCTGTTGAGATAGTTTCCATGTATACCTAACTTATAGAGATCTTTGCCATGAATGAATGTTGAATTTTATCAAATGCTTTTCCAGCATCTATAGAGATGACCATATGGTCCTTGTGTTTGATTTTATTAATTTATCAGGTGATTTAGCACTAAAGAGTTAATTTAAATTTATTATATTATTATCACTATCTTCTGCAAAAGGCTTACTTTTCTTGCCTGTAAAGGTAAAGTGGCCCTGGCTGCTACTGTGGTGGTAAACTCTCCTTGTGGTCACAGACGTTGTGGCACTGTCTATATTTCACCACCTTGGCTCCTGTTCTAGCATTCCATGGCTTTAGACTGAGTCCCTGGTGCTGAGCAGGTCTCAACTCACCTTGGCACCTGCTGAACTGTGTGTGCTTCCCTTCCCCTTGGGGCCTTACACTGGGCCCACTGCCATGAAGATCTTGGCTTACCTTGATGGCTACTGTGACTGTGAGCACGTCCCTTCCCCCTGTGGCCTTACACTGGGCCCTGATGCCTCATGGGTCTCAGTCTTAGACTGAGCCCCAGTGCCATGAAGGTCTTGGCTCACCTTGGTGGCTGCTGGAGTGTGTACACTTCCCTTGCCTGAGGTCATACACTGGGCCCTGGTGCTGCAAGGGTTTTGGTTCACCTCTGCAGATGCTGTGACTGTGGGCATTTCCATCCAGGCCTTAGACTGAGCCCTGGAGCCAAGCAGGTCTCAGCTCACCTCAGAGGCTGCTGGGCTTACTTCTTAAAAAATTTAAATAAGATGTAATTTGGTCCAATTCAGTCACAAAATTTAGCTGGGCAAAATTAAGTAGTCAGGATAGAAAATGGTTTGGAATGAGATAGAATTTAAAGTATAATATTTGGTAATCTGATAAACATTAATATGTCCTTTAGTCCATGAGACATGTTTACAGTTTTATTGCTTCATATGCAGATGAATACAGTTTTGGTAGAATAAAGAATAAATCAGTGAATTAAGTGACAGAATAGGCTTTTGACCTTGGGATCATAATTAGAGTTTAACTTACAATCATCATCAAGAATAAAATTATTTTAAAGAGTAATATGTAATTCAATTGCAATAAAATTATTGCAAACTATTGAAAAAATACAGCTTGAATTTAAGAATACTTGAAAGATTTAGAAACTTTAATCATATGGATGTAAAATATCTATGTTTATTCAGGAAGATGTAAGAATAAAATAGATCCTATTCTGACTGATGACTTTATAGGCAAAGAGTAAACTATCTGTCTTTCTTTGTAACATCATGTCAGAAAACTAAAGCCATTTTGTCATTCTTAATCCCAATTTCTTTAATTTTAGTTGATGTTCTAAGTGTTGAGCCAACAGAAAATAATATAACGTATATTATGAAAAAAAAATATGACAATAGATGAAAATCATTTGGAATATCTATTTTGCTAATGTCTTTTGGCTCTAGAATCAGTCAGGACAGCTTCCATTTTTATTCCATAAACATTCCACTGAAAATCACCTCCTTCCTATTTAATAAAAATAGTGCTATTGAGAGAAAGAAAAATTGCTTAAGATTTTGGCATCTTTATCATTAAACAGTACATTTTCCATTTAGTTTATTGGGACTATATACAAATACAATATATTTTAATTTCACAAGCTTCTACCTACGTGAAAAAAATCACTTTAAATATAGATATAGCTATATATTACATATAGTTATATAGTTATAGTTAGATAGTATAACTTTTAGAAGGTTATTCTGGTCATTTGTGATGTGACACCAATATCTCTAATAATATTTCTAATGAGATCAGCTATTATTACTATAGCATTTTATTAACTGCTCTATGATTTAGGAAGTATTCTAATGACAATTCTATTTCTTTATTAAAATGTTAAATTTTATGTCTCTTTGTTATAGTCATAGATTTTAGTACTACACAAATATTTATAATGCCCAGATATTATGGCAAAATTAAATCATGTGGCTAGAAATAAATATGTGTATCAGGTAAGGTGAAATGGATGTAAAATAATGAAAAAGGGACAGAAGCAAATTTTAATGTCAGAAATCATGATAAAAAAGAGGAAAAACAATAAAAAGCAGGAGTTCTTGAGGGAGACATAAATAAGAATAAAGTTGTAGATGTAGGAAAAAGTATTTAAGCATGTAAAAGAGATAAGAAACAGGTATTAAAGAAGGTATAAAAGGGATTGATAAAATAAGATATCCACTTTTTCTAACATGTGAATGTATAACCTTCTACTTTGAAATCTATCATTCATTAAAGAGCATATATCTAGTATACAGCTAGGTTCTTGGTTGATGAAAAATGAAACAGTCTCTTGTTCAAATGTGCAATGCACCAAAGTCTCATCATGTTTTTCATTTTTCTCTAGTGTAAATTCACATTAATTGCATGCACTTAAGTTTGGTTTTACATATTTACTCTCAGCAGCTCACTTTTAGAGCTATATTTATTTTTCTACAAATGAGTCTTTCAACTCTTCGATAAATGTTCTTTCAATATTTGATATGGTCGTATATATGCAGCTGCTGTCTTATCCTAAATTAAATGTTTATTTGAGACACTTCATATAAAGTGTTTTCATTTTCTATTCATTTTAGTTGGAAAAGCAATCATGCAGTCTCATTCAAGCTATCTTTCCTCTGGCATTATTTTTCTTGTTAGTGGCAAAGTAACCTGAGAAAGGGGGAGGGAGGGAAGAAAAATGAAAAAGACATGAAAACGAGTTGTAGCTTTCATTCTTTACAATGGGTGTACCATGAGAACAAAAAAGTTTTAGCAGTAATCTCTAGCTCTGCCAATTTTCACAAAAACCTATTTGTTTATTCACAACAAAGAAGAACAAAATGAATTCCAACGGGGAGAAAATCCTTTACTTAATAGCCACATTGATGGCATGTGCATCTTTATTTTTGTGCATTAGAACATGGAACAAATGTGATTTCATCATAAGTAAAAACTTGAGGGTTTTTGGTGTGTGTGAAAAAATGGCTGAATAGTATGAAATATTCTTCCTGTCAATTAAGATTGCAGACCAAATGTCACATGGTCTGTGTCTAAAGCTGTACCACTTCATTTATTTCCCTCCCCACTGATGATTTTCACTACATTAGTTTATAATTACGTCATTCTCAATGCTCGTACAACAGGCATAATTTCACTCCTCTTTCCCCCATTAAGGATAAAACCTTTGTTGCTTTGCCCCCCATGGATATATCACCCCACTTCCCCTGGGTGATGGAGCCACAAAGGATACTCAAAGCCCATCTCTTCTGAGCAGTGAGAAGCCCTGAGTGGTTAACTTCCCTGGAATCCTCAAGCAAGAGGCATTCATTCCTGGGGAAATTAACCCCAAATTGGGGTCCTCTTCCTGCATTCATTTTCCAGACCAGGAATTTACAGGAAGAGAACATAGGTGAGGTTATGGTATAACAATATAGGCTGATAACTTTGGTGAAACAAGCCAGATGACATTCCAGTAAGGCAATTAAGTGATCCATTAACAAAAGCTTGATCTTAGCAAACATTCCTTCTTACAGCAATTTCTCAGTATCTTTACATATCAATCAGTAACTTGTCTGTGTTTGAGTCAGCAACCTTGCTGTGTTAGAATCCTTTATCTTATACCAGAGACTTTATAGCCTGAGGAAAATTCCCTGTCCTTTGCAAGGTTAATATTTGAAACTGCAAGGCTTTGGAAAACCAGGCCCCGTGAAGTACATTTGCTTTATGAATCCTCTATAAACCTCTGATTCCTTTTCCTCCTTATTTTTCCCTGAGTATTTAGGAACAGTGAAAGATTCATCCACGAAGGCATATTTATATATTCTGAACCAGTGTATTTATTTCAGTTTAATGTGTATAGAAAATCATGCATTTAAATCTTAAGGAAGTGACCCAGAAACTCTTTAGGAGTAGGGATCCCAGATTTAGCAAATTAAAATTGTGTGTTCAGTTAAAATTTGAATGTGAGATTAACAACACATACTTTTTTAGTGCAAGTTCATTACAATATTTGGAACATACTTATACTAAAAGTTTAATTGCTGTTTATCTGAAATTAAAATTTCACTGAGTTTCTTTTATTTTATCTGGCAGCCCCATTCAAGAAATATTATGCTCTTGGCCACAGAGAGCATAATTGCTAAATAATGAAATAAAACAAAAAAAAAGAATGATTAAAATTCATCAGTTTAAATATCCTATTAAATTAAATGTTAACCCCATTACTTTTATGTTTTTTAAGTGAATCTGATTGAAACAATATTTATTGTATGATTACTAATTCTGTTTGTTTATTGTTTTATATTGGTTTATAATTCTGTGGTTCTATTTAATATATTTCAACTTATTATTTCCCCCAAATACTATGCATACTACATAGTATTTCCTTCATAATATAATAAGAAATTGTATTTTTGATGCAGGGATACCTAAGAAATAGTTCTGTTTCAACCTTTTCTCTGAGTTCCCTTCAATAGCTTCTGAATTAGAATGAAAGAGGAAGAGACACAATGAGAGAGAGAAAGAAGGAAACGTTCTTACAGGGAACCTTTTCTTTTAAACTTTCTTTTAATAGACAACACTTTTTTTTCCTTCCAGAATATTCAAGGACAGTGATCCTAAATATCCTCTCCATAGGCATAAATCTCAAGTAGAGATTTGTGCCTAAAAATACCTCTTACCTTTCTCATGGTCTATTCCCCTTAGTAAAGAAGTAACAAAGTTCTCCAGAGTGAATGCAGAGGCCTTTGAATTATGGTGACTGACATTATCTATCGTCTCTAGAAGTTACACATGAATTTAGGGGTTACGTGTAGTGCTTATGTTAAAAGACGCCAAAAGGTATGTGTCATTTGTTGCTGACTTTTCTTTTATCCAAATTATTTTCCCATGAAACCTAATCTGTCCAACTTAGTGTCTTTGAACTCCATTAATGGAATCTGACATACAGAAGATATTGGAGCACTAGTGTTATGCATCAATATTTCTTCAACTAAAGTTTAAGAAAAAGTCCATATTTTTCCTTTAATTTTCATTAATGGTAAAAGTATCAGACTCTATTTGGATTTAAACGCTATCTGGGAGTATGAAGTCCTTCTTTTTATGCTATAGAAACAGGTCTTCTGAATCCCATGTATGAGAAACTATGTCACCTCGGTTCGATGAGCCTCTTCTAGTGCTCCTTTTTCTCCCTAAATTAGAGCAAATCCAGTGGTTGTTTGGTTTCTTCAGTTCTAGAGGTGGCGGCAGTATTCTCTTTCGTTGTCTCACATGCATAAGAATGCCCTTTTATTATCAATCACCTAGTGTGAAATCTTTGGAAATTACTGGCTCCTTGCCTATTTTACTTTTAGAATTCTTCCTAGAGATATGTGAAGAACAATACCATACTTCATAAAGATATTTAATAATTATTAATAATAATAGTAGGACTATGTCAAGCTCCACTGCTTAGATAATCACACTATAAAAATGGTAGAGGATTTAGCTGAGAAGAATTTCTTCTGAAGGCCTAGGTCGGTGTATCCCCCTTGAATAGATTTGTTTTTTAGGAGTTTGCTGGATGATCCAAAAATTATAGCATAGCATAGCATACTGTATTTTCAAAAGAGGAACTAGAGATCTATACATTTTTCAATGAGTAAACATCTAAGGGACTTTCTAAAGTTTTTGGTGCTCCTATAAGATTTAACTTTACATTAGTAAATAAATGTACTAGTTTTAGAAACACTTTAGGTAAAGTATTTTAAATCATTCCTTTACTCATGAGATATCATTCATAAGATATGAGATATCAAGAATTTTCCTCCACAGTAACAACATTTCAAAGGCAGTCTAGAAAATAGTGATTTATAGCATGATTTATTATGCTCATGTCATCATTTTCAAATTATTTATGTGACCATGTTTGTGTAGTGTAATGTCCTTCAAATGTCAGTACTACTATAAATGTGAGCAGCCCTGTGTATACTTGCCTTTATATCTGATCTTTGTTCTTCCTTGGAGGAGTTTAAATTTCAATATTCAAAAAATTGGGACACATAAATACTTTTTAAAAAATGTCACCCAAACATGCAGAATCATTTTAATGGTTTAAACAAGTTCATTAAATGAATACAAATTTTAAAATGAAATTCATTTTATAGAACTACTATAGAACAACTGCTATAGAACTACTTACATTAATTCTCCTTAAAACGAAGTGTTTTAAATTTCATTTACTGATAATAATGTAACTAAACAGTACTCCTTTCTCTCGCTTAATTAGCTGCTGTTTGCATCAAATATCTTAAAACGTTCTAAATTCTGCAAATCTTCATTATTCTAGCCTGAGATTGGCCGGGTGTGCCAACATAAATTTAGGGTAAAACATAGCAGCATGTCACTTCTAGACTCAAATAAGTCAATACGTAAAGTATCTTGTCTCTGATGATTCATTCCGAAGGAAATGCAAAATGTCACTCCCAGGTGACAGAAAGATAGTTTGTCTTAGATAACAAAATATCACTAGAAAAATATTAAACATGAACTATGGTAATATCTGAGAGGATAATTTTGAAAAATTCTTTATATATTTTTTTTTGTTTTTTTAAATTTATTTTTGATTATACATATTTGTGGGATACACTGTGTTTTTCTATACATGAAATATTGTGCAATGATTCACTTAGGGTACGTAGCATATCCATCACCTAAACAGTTTTCTTTTCTCTGTTGGGATTGCAGTTAAGATCCTTTTTCTACCTGTTTAGAAATATACAATATAGTATTATAGCTATGGTCAGTCCAGAGCACCAGAACTTATCCTGCCTATCTGCTTGTAACTTTGTATCCAGTAATCCACTTCATCTCTTTTCCTCCCCTAGTCCCACTTCCTTGTTTCTGGTAACTATTATTCTATTCTGTTTTTTTCATAATTCATTTACATTCCACCAACAGTTTATGAAAATTCCCCTCTTCTCTGCATCCTTTCAAGCAGTTGTTAATTTGTTTGTTTTATAATAGCCATTCTAGCTGGAGTGAGATAATATCTCATTGTGGTTTAAATTTTAATTTCCTTGATAATTACTGATGTTGAGTATGATTTCATGTGCCTCCTGGCCACTTGTATGTTATCTTTTGAGAAATCTCTGTTCAGGTCCTTAGCCTATTTTTTAATTGGTGTATTTTTTTTTCTCTCAAGTTGTTTGGGTTCCTTATTCATTCTGTACATTAGATCCTTCTCAGATGCATAGTTCGCAGTTACTTCCTCGAGTTCTGTACATTGTCTCTTCCCTTTGTTGATTGTGTTCTTTGTTGTGCAGAAGTTTTTAGTTTGATTTAATCCTATTTGTCTATTTTTGCTTTTGTTGCCTGTGCCTCTGTAGTATTGTTCAAAAAGTCATTGCCTAGTCCAATTTCATACAGCATTTACCCTATGTATTCTTCCAGTAGTTTCATATCTTTGGAACTTAAATTAAGATCTTTAACCAATTTGAGTTCATTTTTGTGTATGAAAAGAGATAGGGGTCTAGTTTCGATCTTCTGCATGTGGATACCCAGTTTTCCCAGCACCATTTATTGAAAAAGCTGTCCTTTTCCTAATGTGTGTTTTTGACAGTTTTGTTCAAAAATCTGTTGGCCGTAAATGATCATGTAGTGGTTTATTCACCATCCTTAAAACATTGGATTATTTTGAATGTGACTGTGTACTTTACTAGTGAGTTTTATACCTTCAAGTGTTTTCTTTTTACACTTTAGCGTCATCATCTTTCAGATCAAAGAACTCCCTTTAGCAATTTTTGCAAGACAGATGTAGTATTGATAAGTTCTCTTAGCTTTTGTTTGTCTAGAAAAGCCTTTTTCCCCCCTTCCTTTATATTTGAAGATTAATTTTGCTGAATATAGAATTCTTGGTTGGCAGTCTTTATCCTTTAGCTCTTTGAATATATCATCCCACTCTCTTTGCCTGTTAGATTTCTACTGAAAAATCAGCTAAAGCCATATTGGAGCTCTGTTACATGCTAAGAGTTTCTTTTCTCTTGCTGATTTCAGTATTCTTTTTTGTTTTTGACTTTTGATAATTTGATTATGATGTGACTTGGGATATTCCTTTTTGGATTGAATTAGATTGCTGACCTCTGAACTTCCTGTACTTGGATACTGCCATCTTTTTCCATACTTGGGAAATTTTCAGAAATTATTTCTTTAAATATGCTTTCTAGCTCTTTTCCTCTTTTGTCTCCTTTGGGTACTCCAGTTATGCTTAGGTTATTTCACTTGATGGTATTCCATAATTCCTGCTATCCTGTATTGTTTTTTGTATTTTTTTTTCTTTTCTCTTCTGATTGTCCAGTTTTATACGTTCTGTCTTTGAGCTTATTGAATCTTTCCTCTGTCTGATGAAGTCTGCTTTTGGAGTCTGCTTTCCATCAAATTTTCCAATTCAGATAACGTATCATATTTCTCTAGAATTTCTATTTTTTAAAAAATTATAATTATCTTTATTTTAATCATTTCAGTTATAAAATATTGTTCTACATTTTAATTACCTTCTAACTAGTCATATTAAAACTACAGAAATGTATGCTTTACTGATATAATTTATATCAAAACAAAAAATTCACAACAGTTCTTGAATTTTTACTTTTATTATTGAATTTTATTTATTTAATTTAATTTTAATTTTTTTTATTACACATACATGTGGGGTACAACGTTGATTTTCAATAATTGTGTACAATGTGTGGTGGTTAGATCAGTATAGTTAGCTTATTCATCATAATAATATGCAATTGTTTTTTGTGCCCATTGAAAATTATTCTAAGTGAAACAACCCAGGTACGGAAAGAGAAATACATTTTTTTTTTAAATTGTCTCTAGATCTTTTGCCTGGAGATTCTAAATTATGCAGCCACCTCAATGCTGCCTTTCTGGTTCTGGGGGTGAATTCTGCATCCCTGACACTACCTGAACAGAAGGCAAGAGAGCAACCCACAACTCAGGACTTAAGTGGAGGCCCCCAAGCATCCCTCGCCCGACCCAAACAGAGTACCTGAAACATTGCACTGGATCTAACTTCCTCTCTTGCTGTTAGTTTGCAGTTAATTCTAATGTGGGTCCCAGAACTTGAATGCAGTGTCTGAGCTAAATTGCTGCCTTGCCATTGTTTCTCAGTCTGGGGAAGACATTTTGTGACAATCAGAATATAAATTGTTGACTTAACAGAATGCTAGAGAGAAACCCACAACCACAGATCCAAGTGGAAGCCCCAAAGACAGCCTCCCCCCTCCTGAACAAAAGGTAGGCAGGCACTGCCAACACTGCTTCCGTGCAAGTGGTCTACCACAGCCACAACAGTAACAGTGAGGACCACCTTACAGGAGGCTTGCCACACACTTGGTTGCATTGACACAAGCAGAGTCACTAGCAGTACCTGCACAAAGTGGAGGAAGTCTTTCTCCTCTTAGCCCACTCCAGAACAATAGAAGAAACAACTGCTCTACCAAATAGAGAACCCAGAAATCAACCCACAAACTTAAAAGCCAACTGATTTTTGACAAAGGCAACAAGAACATACATTGGGGAAAAAACTGCCTCTTCAATAAATAAATGCTGCTGAGAAAATTGGACATCCATATGCAGAAGAATGAAACTAGACATGTATTTCTCACCACATACCAAAATCAACTCAAAATGGATTAAAGACTTATATATAAAACCATGTAAAACTCCTAGAAGAAAACATAGGGGAAACACTTCAGGATGTAGGACTTGGCAAAGACTTTATGATAAGACTCCAAAGTACAGACAACGAAAGAAAAAATAAACCAATAGGATTACATCAAACTAAAAAGCTTCTGCACAGCAAAGGAAACAATAGACAGAGTCAAAACACAGCCTACAGAGTGGGAGAAAATATTTGCAAAGTTTACATCTGACAAGGGATTAATATCCAGAATATATAAGGAACTCAAACAATTTGAGTAAAAAATAAAATAAAATAAAATCCAAGTACAAAAACGGCCAAATAAGCTGAATAGATGTTTCTCAAAGGAAGGCATACAAATAGCCAATAGATACATGAAGACGCCTAACATCACTAATCACCAGGAAAATTCAAATCAAAACCACATTGAGATCTCATCTCACCCCAGTTAGACTGGCTATTATCAAAAAGGCAAAGAATGATAAACATTGGGGAAGATGCAGAGAAAGGGGATCCTTCCAACACAGTTAGTAGGGTTGCAAATTAGTATAGCCATTATTGAAAACAGTGTGGAGGTTTCTCAGACAATTACAGAAAGGACTACCATATAATCCAGCAATCCCGATTCTGGGTATATACCCAAATGAATAGAAATCATCATGTTAGAGCAATCAGAGAAGAAAAGGAAATAAAGGGCATCCAGATTGGAAAAGATGAAGTCAAACTGTTCCTGTTTGCAGATGACATGATCCTATATATCGAACAGCCTAAAACTTCTACAAAAAAACTCTTGGAATTGATAAATGATTTCAGCACAGTGGCAGGATACAAAATCAACACACAAAAAACAGAAGCATTTCTTTTCTCCAATAGCGAACATGCGGAACGAGAAATCAAGAAAGCCTGCCCATTTACAATAGCCACCAAAAAAAATAAAATACTTAGGAATTGAGTTAACCAAGGAGGTGAAAAATCTCTATAATGAGAACTACAAACCACTGCTGAGAGAAATTAGAGAGGATACAAGAAGATGGAAAGATATCCCATGCTCTTGGATTGGAAGAATCAACATAGTGAAAATGTCCATACTACCCAAAGTGATATACAAATTCAATGCAATCCCCATCAAAATTCCAAAGACATTTTTCTCAGAAATGGAAAAAACTCTCCAGACATTTATATGCAACAATAAAAGACCACGCATAGCCAAAGCAATGCTGAGCAAAAAAAAAATAAAGCTGGAGGCATGACACTACCTGACTTTAAGCTATACCACAAAGCTATAATAACCAAAACAGTATGGTACTGGCATAAAAACAGACACACTGACCAATGGAATAGAATAGAGAATCCAGAAATCAACCCACACACTTACTGCCATCTGATCTTTGACAAAGGCACCAATCCTATTCACTGGCGAAGGGACTGCCTCTTCAGCAAATGGTGATGGGATAACTGGATATCCATATGCAGGAGAATGAAACTAGATCCATACCTCTCACCGTATACTAAAATCAACTCAAAATGGATTAAGGATTTAAATATACACCCTGACACAATAAAACTTCTTAAAGAAAACATAGGAGAAACACTTCAGGAAATAGGACTGGCCACAGACTTCATGAACATGACCACAAAAGCACGGGCAACCAAAGGAAAAATAAACAAATGGGATTATATCAAACTAAAAAGCTTCTGCACAGCAAAAGAAACAATTAAAAGAGTTAAAAGACAACCAACAGAGTGGGAGAAAATATTTGCAAAATATACATCTGACAAAGGATTAATATCCAGAATATATAAGGAACTCAAACAACTTTACAAGAAGAAAACAAGCAACCCAATTAAAAAATGGGCAAAAGAGCTAAGTAGGCATTTCTCTAAGGAAGATATACAAATGGCCAACAACATATGAAAAAATGATCAACATCACTCAGCATCCGGGAAATGCAAATCAAATCCACACTGAGATACCATCTAACCCCAGTTAGGATGGCTAAAATCCAAAAGACTCTGAACGATAAATGCTGGCGAGGTTGCGGAGAAAAAGGAACTCTCATACATTGTTGGTGGGACTGCAAAATGGTGCAGCCTCTATGGAAAATGGTATGGAGTTTCCTCAGACAATTGCAGATAGATCTACCATACGACCCAGCTATCCCACTGCTGGGAATATACCCAGAGGAATGGAAATCATCAAGTCGAAGGTATACCTGTTCCCCAATGTTCATCGCAGCACTGTTTACAATAGCCAAGAGTTGGAACCAGCACAAATGCCCATCATCAGATGAGTGGATATGGAAAATGTGGTACATCTACACAATGGAATACTACTCAGCTATAAAAACGAATGAAATACTGCCATTTGCAACAACATGGATGGACCTTGAGAGAATTATATTAAGTGAAACAAGTCAGGCACAGAAAGAGAAATACCACATGTTCTCACTTATTGGTGGGAGCTAAAAATTAATATATAAATTCACACACATACACACACACACACACACACACACACAAAAAAAAAAAAAAAAAAAAAACGGGGCGGGGGGGGGATAAGATATAACAACCACAATTACTTGAAGTTGATACGACAAGCAAACAGAAAGGACACTGTTGGGGGGGAGGGGGGGAGGGAGAAGAGAGTGAGGTTTTGGTGATGGGGAGCAATAATCAGCCACAATGTATATCGACAAAATAAAATTAAAAAAAAAAAAAAAAGAAATCATCATGTCAAAGGGATACCAGCCCTTCCCTGTTCATTGAAGCTGTATATACAATAGCCAAAATATGGAATCTACTTAAATGTCCATCAATGGGTGAGTGGATAAGGAAAATGTGGTATATATACACTATGGAATACTATTCAACCACAGAAAAGAATGAAATTCTGCCATTTGCAGCAACATGGAGGAGCTTGGAAAAAAAAAATTTAAGTAAAATAAAACAGGCAAAGAAAGAAAAATACAGCATATTTCCTCATATTCTCACTCATAATTGGGAAGGAAGGAAGGAAAGAGCACAATAATACGTTGAATTTTCAAGAGAGAACAGAGCTATCCATGGTCACTACACGTGGGAAAGTGGAAGGAGGAGGAGGGTTAGGGAGAAATTGGGTAAGGAACACGAAGAATAATTATGATTTGTAATAATGAACATGCTAATAATATTTATTTGATCATCTCATATTGTACACAAATATTGATAGTCAACACTGTACTCCCAAAATGTGTATAACCAATTACGTTTCAATTAAAATGAATTTAAATATTTAAAAAATTATGTTTCGATAACATTAATTCTTGGTAAATCAGTAGGTAATGTATGTTTTCGTTAACTTAAAAATAAATTGTCTAATAGGTATCAATTAGAAAAAAATAAAACTAATTCTATTTTTCCTTTAAATTTATCATTGTACTCCTGGTTTATTTTCCAAATATAATTTGATTGTCTATTTGTACTTTTTTGTGGCTCCTTGAACGTCTTTAAGAGCGTCATTCAGAATTCTCTGTCAGATATTTCATAAATCTGCTGTTCTTCTGGGTCTGTTGCTTAAGCTTTGTTGGTTTCTTTTGGTATTGTCATATTTCTCTGTTCTTTCTCATTCTTTGTGTCTTTACATTGATGCCTGCACGTTTGAGAAGAGGGCTACCTCTTCCAAGGCATTCCTTAGTGGTGTTAGACTATTACTGCTGAATATCAGAACTTTATTTCTGGCCTTCAGTTCTCCATTCTGTGAAGGATTTATAGCAACCATCCCCACTTAAACATTGCACTGGATCTAACTTCCTCTCTTGCCATTAATTTGCAGTTAATTGTAATGTGGATACCAGAACTTGAATGCACTGTCTGAGCTAAATCACTGCCTTTCTGTTGTTTCTCAGTCTGGGGAAGACGTTAGTGACATTCAGAATATAAATTGTTGACTTTTAGTCACCTCTGGGTCATGGGAAGACTCCACAGAAAAAAATGGGGTTGTGTGGAAAATCAGGCCCAGGGCTGAGTTTTTTCCTGTGGATTGTGCTCCATCTAACAACTGTGGCACCAGCCTGTCTTCACTGTGTGCACCAACGCTTATCAGGTTATAGATCAGCTGCCAATGTTGCACCTCAGTGCACCCCCAGTGGCACTGAAAGTGTTTCGTCTTGGGGCAGATCCCAGATGAGTTCCCTGACAAAGACTCACCGACCTCTGAGTAAATCAGAGGCCCACCTCTTACTCTCTCCTTTCATCTGTGAGACAGCAGTTCCACTGGCCTTCTCTGGGTACCATCCGATGCCAACCTTGGGGTGAGGAGTGAAACACTTCAAAGTGATTTTTTTCCTCCTATGAGTTCAGGGCAACTTTGTGAGCAGCTACACTGGCTTGAGAAATGGGATCATGTGCTCAAAGTGATCTTTTTTCCCCAGCCGTCTCAGCATTTTTCTTCCCTACAAGCGCCAAGTGGCTTCAGGCAAAAAGTGCTGCAGTGGATTTCCAGACTTCATCTAGCTGCTCTGTGCACTGTGGCATCACCCATTGTTTTCTGTTTTTAAAGAAGTTATAATGTGTATTTGTCTTTTTGAAAAACACAATAGAAGAACTATTTTCAGAGCAACCCCCATTATTGTGAAAGATTTCAATAGGAGTCAGAACAGACCTAAAGTTTTAGGCCCACGTCACACCCAACTTGTAATTTTCAACAAGATATTCGTTCTTTAGTTTCCTTCTGCAAGGAATAAAGTAATTATATTTAAAATCTGTTAAATGTTTAAATCTTTAAAAATCTATAATTTTGTTCCTGGGGATGAGGGTCCCCTCTGCCTCGGTCCTTTCCCCAAGTCAGTGAAGAATCAGAGACCCGAATCAAAAGCAACAGCAAAGCTTTAATAAGCATAAAGGAAAGTAGACTTCAAGGGAGAAGTGGGCCAATTCCCTGAGCAGAGAATGGCACCTTATTCACCAGTTTAAGGTTTCTTATCTTACTAATTTTGCATATGCGTTAGCTAACTTGATTGACAGGACAGGGTTATATAACCTTTTTCCCACTGCGAGTATCCTTACCCATAATTCAGTCTACTATAATAATATGTATTTATGGATTGTATGTTTATAAGCACCTAATGAGCATTAGCATGTTCAGTGGTCACCTAAGGTCTCAAGTTGTCCTTTCTGTGCACTTTTTTACGCGTAGAAAGTCCCTAGCAGGCCCTGTGGTCAACTGGTGGCTTTCCCACAAAAGGGATGTGTTCTGGGTGGAGTTTCTGCTAAGTTACCCCAAAGGGGACAGACCTAGGTGTAATAATGGGGAAGTTTTATTTTCCATACTTGCTCATGACTAACTGCCTAACAATTTGAAAACTCGAAATTGTCTTCCCATGTTTCTTTTTTCTTTAACAAAAAGAAAGGACTAAATAATGTATAAGTTTTTAATATTCTCAAAATATGATCCTGTGGATATTTTGAAGTTAGTAACCAGTGATTATATTAAGTATAACATATTAAGTATATAAGTATAGTGAGAACTCTTCCTGATATAAAAAAAAGACATAATGGATTCCAATTTTTAGTTTGATAAATCATCATTAACAATCTAAACATAATCTTGGTCACAAGGTTAACTAATATTACCAGTTAATTTTATATTAATTTTATATGTGCAGTAAGCATTGAAATGTGGGCTTCAAATATTTCACTATGATATAATGAGTCAGTAATTTTCCTCTCCTTGAGAGTCAAATCACTGAGAGTTCTCAGTGATAACATATGGAAGGAGGATAAAACAAAGAAAATACAAAAGAGGAGGAGGTAGATAAAGAAAGAATGGCAAAAAACATAAATTATGTATTATACATAGCGTCAGAGCCTGAACCAAAACTAATTACAGTAAAATGCATCAACAGCTTTCTTAGCCAAACTAATTTAAACATTGTGATGAGATTAAAATCCTGGTAGATTTATATTGAATATTTTGATCTAAAATTATTATGTAAATTCCCAGCATCATAGGTAACACGTAAAAAATTCAATTATTTCAATTACTTTATTATTTTTTAACTACAAATCTGATTTTAAACACTGAGTTTCACTATGTTTAATTATTATTTTCATTCAATTAACATTAATGCTTCCATTATTTAGTTTTTTCATGTTTTATATTTTCATATCATGAAATCCAACTAACTTATTTTTACTTGTTTTGTGAATATGAGTGTTTTGTGAATATGAGGTAGTTAAAAGAATGGCATTGTGAGTAGGACTCTGATAGAAACCTCTATAAGCTCACAAATATAGAATGAGAATAAGAGATAAAATTAAATATAAAAACAATGCATTATATTGTAGGTTACATTTTAAGAAAATATATAATAATCTCAATATGAACAAGCAAAAAGAAACAAGCAGAAAGAAAGTTCCAGGTATTAACAAACAGGAAAGCTGGAAAAGCTGCACGAAAAAGTCATATTTGATCCGCATCTTGAAAAATAGGTTTTAATCAGATCTCGTGCACTGATAAATTAAAGATAACTCATAGAAATTATATTTGAGAATGTTGGTTCACATTGATATTGGGAATTTACTACTACGAAATGGCTGGTTGAAATAGACTACACTCTGGAAAATGGTCTTTCACTTTCAAACATAATTTACTTTTTTTATTGCTAAAAATTTTGTTTTTCTTGCTTTTAAAATATTATAATTGACTTTTTCTGAATTACTGTTGACACATAATCTGCTTTTGTGTTGTCAGGCAGGAATCTGAGTTAAATGTGCTTTGGGAATTAGTTTCCCTATTGCCCAAGTGAGATGTCTTCAAAGATCACTAAGGGAGCCATTTTTCCAAAATTTATGCTCTAAATATGTATGGAAATTGCTGTATATGAAAAATTAATATACCCACAGATCCTCTAAAATATATAAAATATTAATATTTTATGTAAAATTTATAGTTTAAACATAAAATTCAGGAAACAAAGTGCAATAGCCACTCATTTCCATATGCAGATCATTATACATGCATTATACTAGGGCAATGAAACAGATGCTAAACCAGATTTCCTTCTTACACAAACACACACTAATATTGATTTATTCAGCAACAATGTGGTAAATATTCCAGACATGGTACTAGGTTCTGGGCCTATTGTTGAAAGAATAATGGACAAGACCCTAACCTTCCTCTCATTTAGAATACTGAGATGAATATGTAGTGAAACTCTAGTGAGTCTTTTTCATGAGATAACAGACTCCTACACAGTTAGTTTGGATCTACGTTTAGTATTTTGTCTTTTTAGAAGCTGAGAGTGATAAAATCTTAAATAGCATAAATAAAGTACTTTATGCCCCCTGAATTTCTGGTATGTTTCTTTCTATAAAGCAGAAAGCTCTAAGAAAATCATTACAAGTAACAGGTAGGCAGAACTAGTGCCCATATACCCCAACTCATTGGTGCAGGGGTTAAGGATAGTCTTATTTCAAAGGAAGTGCCTTTCAATCTTTTACAAAGGTATTATGTAGTAGTCAGATCAGAGAAGAGCCACATTTTCACATTTGGATTCTTTTACCCTTAGCAAGTTTCAGAGTCCCTTTCTTGGAATTTCTTAGAAATTCAATAATTTTGGTTAAGCTGAAAAGTTAAGAATGAAACCTGCAATGATTTCCCATCAGGTACACACTGAAAGAGTAAGAGTAATCTTGGCATTGATATTTGAACTCACTCTCCCAAACAACAGCATCTCACCCCTATCTACATCTCACGTAGGCAGAACTTCCTCTTTACACCTGGAATAGAGAAATGGAAGAGAAAGGCTGACTACAGATAGATTAGTTAGGAAGAAAGGAAAGGACAGAGAGGGACATAACCAGTGCATGCACAGCATTCTCAAAACCAATAAATCAGAAAAATTGTTCCTATCACTTCTGCTCCCCTAGAGCTCACAGGGCACAGAGCAAAGAGGGCAGTAGGGAGCCAGGATCTTTCTCCACAGGCAAGAAGACATTGGGAGTGAGAACAAAACTCCTCTCCCACACCAAGAACACACATTTTCCCCACAGACAACCAGGCTGAGCTGATCTCCTACTATTCTGCCCTTCCAGCCACACTGAATTCCTGACTTTTGTTTCAACAGTCTATGCATTCCAAGTTTCCATTTTAGGGAACTCTGTTCCCACATTTAGCATATCTTCTTTTAGGATTCTATGCCTTTTGTGGTCTTGTTTCATCTGGGCCTCATTTTAAATGTCACCTTATCTGAGAGGACTGCCCAGACCACACTTTTGTAAGACAGACTAATGCTTTATTTGATTCATAGACCTTATGACTACCTGGCATTTCATTTGATATTTAGGCTGTAATTTTCATCGTTTTCTATTTCCTCAATTTGAACTTAATTTCTTCGAGGATTCTATACGATGCTCTTCCCCCAGGGACTAGTAGAGTGTCTAATAAACTGCAGCATTTACTATTTGTTGAATAAAGAAAGTAAGTGATATCCTTATGTCTAATAGGGGAAATCATAAAATACTAAGTTTATTCTCCTTTGGAGTACACATAGGCTTAAAGTAATAATAATAATAAAATACAATAACTTTTGCCAGGACAAGATTAGGATTGAGATTTGAGCTCTTTTTGTTGTATTATGAAATTAATTTTAGCTGTCTTGAATCAACCAAAGACAGGCAGCTTTGGTTTGCAACGTATGCATGATATCTCAAAAAACCAATTTGAATCATAAGTAATAAGTAAGGCAGATTGATTGATTAGATTTATGTTTGGAGTCCGACCGATTCAGAATAAAATCTCTGCTCAATCATACCTTCTGTGACCTCAGGCAAAGAAGACTTTTTTAAAAAAAACTTTAAGCCTTAGTTTTCAAAACTATGAAATCAGGCAGGTAATGTTGATCCACAATGAATTGCTTACATGTATTGAATCATTATACTATATGAAACATAATATATGGCATATGATAAATGATTAATAAACATGAGAAACAATAATAATTATACTCAAACAATTTAAAATGTAAAGTTTATGTGCAATTGCATAGAAATGTATCAACCAAAGGTGTTGATTGACATCAAAAAAGTATTGAGTGATCCAGGAGGATCTAGATCAGCGATAAAGTCAAACACCTATAGGAGGGTAGAGGAAGTCTGTGGCAAACTGGAGACTCATGTTTCATTTAAAGAAGGCAGTTGAAGATCATCTCTAGCCAATTGTTCCCAAGAAATAAAGCTGAACCTGAATTGCTGATCTACTGTTGTTGCTTTTTTATTTTGTTTTGTTTTCTAAAGAAGACAAATATCCAGACATTTTTTGTGAAATTTATTATTTTGCAATATTGGCAAGTCTGAGCACTGTCAACCTAAATAACAGGCAGAGAAAAAGCTTTTCTAAAAAAAAATATATATATATATATTATATATTTTCTAATATATTTATTATAATATATATTATAAATTTTCTAATATATTTATTATTATATATATTGTATATTTTATAATATATATATATATATTTGGGAGTAAGCATTGCAATGAGAATACAGTGGACATATTCAGGAAGGTAAAGGCAGATGGGTTTTAAAGAAAAAAGGATGGGAATTACCTACTTGTTTTAAGATAATTATCCTTGCCTGCAAGGATCAATAACAAGAGTGATGGCTGTCCAAGGTTGGTCAGGATGTTGCTTGGCAGATGTCCTCATAGAAATATTTGTGTGTGTGTGTGTGTGTGTATAATGTTGTGGTGTTCTTCGTGCAATTCGCGGTTTTTGCTGAGTCTTTTTTGATAGATTCTGCTATCCCGCATACATGCAAAAATCCCCCTTTTATGACCTTTCCGGCTTCCTTTGTCAGGGTTTTGATGCCTGTCACTCCATTTTGATTCTGGCAACTTTCACAATATAGAATAACATACATCTTCCAGATGATTTCTTATTTGTTGATATCTAGAGTAATTCCATGTAAGGAATTCCATGTAAGGAAACTTCAGCAAAGTGCATAGCAGTCAGTAGTTTTTAAACTTATTAAACTGTTTTGTTGCACTTATCACACTGATATCATTACTGCCTTGCTTCGCTTACATAATTACAGCCATAGAATACAAAATTGCTTACCTGCAGTCTACAATTGGCTCCACAACAAGAGGGCATTCCACAATTTGTAGTGTGGTCATCTGGGCCCTGTTGTTTTGTATTATCTCTTTATTTGCCTAGAACAAGGATCATGAGAAGCTGGTACATTTTGCTTATTCTTCTCTTCACTATCTATGTACATAATACAATTTTTATCAGCACCACACTCTCCCAATAATACAATTTTTAAATCAATAATTGAGTTGTTTCTTTACCCGTCGAGTCAGACAGGCCTTAGCCTTGCTTTGTCTTTTAATGTATGAGCTTGACACTATCCAATGATCATGTAAAGGTATAACCCAAACCATTTACTATAGGAATTATCACAGTCAAGTCATTCAGCGAACTCATGTCAAGTCCGTCTGTGCCCTGATTCTTTGTTCCACCAACATCAAGCAACCTTGTAAAGAGTGCACTACAGGACACCTCTAAGAAAACTACAAGATCTGGACATACTGAGCACTGGTGAAGAAGAGCAACAGTGTCTGCCCTTGAGCTTGTTCTAAAGTTGAGAGCAGAGGGAGGTTAGTGAGTGTGGACACTCGCTTTACAGGCAGATCCTATTACTAAATATATTTTGATTTTATTGTCATGTCTACAAACCCATCATAACAAAAGTGAACAACTAGTACAAAGGTTCATTAGCAAACAGACACTAAAGCAGGAATGGATAAAAGAAAAGAACAGTGATGACATCATAAGTAAACCATAGGTTTGATAATTAATCTGCCTTCTATTAATTTGTGAATTGGAAAAGATAGGGAATTGTAAGAAAATATTAGGGCCAAGATTGTGTCATCATAAGATGCAAGTCATAAGAGTGTGTTAAAGATTATTGAATACATTAATCATAGCATATCTAAATCTGAAAGTATTGTATGAGATGGATGATTTACAAAGAACAGGTGAATTAGCCCAATAGATAATTTAAAAAATGAAAATAATAAAAAAAATTAGAAAAATCTTTTAATTTACATATATTCTTTTAAGGTAGAACAATGCAAGATATTAAATAAAATAATGTAATAAAAAAGATTACCTTTAGATAGAATTCTGTGGGGAAAATAATAGAAATATTAATTAACATTATCTATTCATTTATTTATTTTTTTATTGGTTATGAACATTCATGGGCTACAAAACTGATTGTCACCACTCGTGCCCAAGATGTGATGGCCAGTTCTATACTGGCAGCATGCCCATTAGCACAAACTGCAATTATCCCCTGTGTCCCCCACCAAATTATCCCCAATCTCCCTCCCCATCTCCCTATTCCCCACTCCACTTTGTATCCCTAGGTGTGTTCTTTCCCTCTGAAGGTCCAGAGCACCACTGTGGTTTGTCTTTCCTTCCTTATTTCTCTCTTAGCTCCCACTTAAGAGGAAGTACACGTGGTATTTATTTCTCTGTGCTTTGCTTATTCCACTCAACATAAGTTTCTCCAAGCTCATCCAGGTTGTTGCAAATGGGAGAATTTCATTCCTTTTTATGGCAGAATAGTATTCCATCATATATATATATATGTATATATATATACACACACACACCCATTTCCTTATCCAATTATTCATTGATGGACATTTAGGTTGGTTCCCTATCTTGGCTATTGTAAACAGAGCTGTGATGAACATGGGTGTGCAGGTATCCCTTCGACATGATTTCCATTCCTCTTGGTATATACCCAGAAGTGGGATTGCTTGATCATATAGAAAATCTGTCTACAGTTGTTTGAGAAACCTCCATACTGTTTCCCATTGTGGTTGTACTTACTTACCATCCCACCATCCCATCCAGTGTAGGAGCATTTCATTCTCTCCACACCCTCACTAGCATTTGTTATTCTCTTTTTGATTATAGCCAGTCTAACTTGGTAAGGTGATATCTTAATGTGGTCTTAATTTGCATTTCCCTGATGACTAGTGATGTTGAGCATTTTTTCATGTACCTGTTGGCCATTTGTGCGTCTTCCTTTGAAAAATGTCTACTCAGCTCCTTTGCCCATTTTTTATTGTTTTTTTTTTTTTTTTTTTTTTACTGTGTGATTGCTTCAGTTCCTCGTATATTATGGATATTAATTCCTTGTCAGATGCATAATCAGCAAAAATTTTGTCCCACTGAGTAGGTTGTCATTTCACTCTGTTGATTGTTTCCTTTGCTGTGCAGAAGATTTTTAGTTTGATATAGTCCCATTTGTTTATTTTTTCCTTTGTTGCTTGTGCTTTCGGACATATGTTTATAAAGTCTGTACCCAGACCTAGTTCCTGAAGTGTTTCACCTATATTTTCTCTTTACTGTTTAGTAATTTTACAGTTTCAGGTCTTATACTTAAGTTTTTAATCCATTTTGAGTTCATTTTAGTACATGGTGAGAGGTGTGTGCCTAGTTTCATTCTTCTGCATATGGATATCCAATTTTCCCTGCACCACATATTAAGAAGGCAGTCTTTTCCCCAATGTATGTTTTTGTTGCCTTTGTCAAATATCAGATGGCTGTAAGCCTGAGGGGTAAATTCTGGGTTCTCTATTCTACTCTACTGGTCCAAGTGTCTATTTTTATGCCAGTACCATGCTGTTTTGGTTACTATAGCTTTATAGTTTAAATTGAAGTAAAGACAAATATTTAAAATTTTAGTCAAAGAACATTTTTTAGGCATTATTCAGTGGATGATCATGAGTATTAAATGATCTTCAATTCTGTTGGCTATATTTTTAAAAGAGTGGATTAATTTCAAAGCAATAATGGTTCAGTTTTAAAATGACACAATTTATAATACAGTAAAAATTACTATATTATCAATACTTAAATTTCTGACAAAAATATCTAAAATTGCAATTATAAAATGGGCAAAGTTGTGTACTGTTTTTAAGAATCTTTTTAAAGTTTTTGAAAAAACATAAAAAATAACTACCCCATTGTAATTAGATTGTTTCAAGTAAAGATGTAGGAAGAATCATATCCTCTCCTGATTAGAGTCTTTCAGATGCTAGCCAATCCCTCCAGGAGTGGGAATTACTGGTTTAGGCACTATAGGTGTTCAGCAAACAAGGGAATATTCCTTCCTTTTAGTAGCATGAGCTTAGCTTACACAAAAACACATCTTTCTTTTTCAATATCAAAGTATTTTCAATGCATGGTACAGACCTTATAGCAGTCTTCTACATAACCAACAAAGTGATCTTCCTAAGACACAAATCTTGTCTTACCAATCTTCCTGATTTAAAACACTCAATGACTTCAGTTTTCTGAGAATAACATGCAGATTTCTTGACATTGTCTCTAAGGCAATGCATGATTTCCTCTCATTACCTTTCCAAAATTATTTCATATTACTCTTCCTTAATGTACTTCAGATAATTGTTTTACAGTCAATTCCTATAGCACCCAAATGCTTGTCCATGTTAGACCTTTACATTTGCTGTTCTTTTTCTTTACATGGCTGTATTTTCATCATTCTTTGTTCTCATTTTAATTTTTCCCCCTACCCTCTGTCCACCTTGACTACTCCAAGAAGCCTTGCCCTCTGTCACATGTTAATCTCTACCTCAGCATCTTCCATTTTTAACCAATGCATTTTTAACAGTTTTTAATGGCATACTTTTTTGCTGAATTACATGCTTTTTATTTTTCTCTCCATCCCAAGTTCCATCAGACTTAAACTTTATAAGGAAGTGGACTATGCCTGTTTTATTCACTGGTATATACTAACTCTATGGCCTCATGTCTAACACACAGAAAATTCTTCAATGTATCTGTAAAATAAGCAAATTTCTGGCATTTCGTACTTTTCTATGTCATCGGAAAATAATGTCTCTCATGGAAGTTGAATTCTAAAGACAATGTTTCTGCTTAAGGAACGGCTAATCCTAAGCATGTTGAATATTTCATTAAAATGATAATGTCTAGTATACATTTTGTTATAGTCTCCTAAAGAATTAATTTCAAACAAAAGGACATTCACATATAACTGAGTTAGCAATATGGACATATAACTTTGAAGCTACATGTTATATCAATCTAATCATATCTTGTCTTCTTAAGATTATCTTGCCCTAATTTAGAATGTAGTCTTTCTGTTAAAATGAAGTAGATATATTTTCAAAATGTTCATTATGTACCAAAATTTGTCATTTGTAATGTTCGTGTATTATTTAATTAAATCATTATGACACTGTAGTAGGCATTATTATCTCTGTTTTATCAAGGAGGATATTGAGGCATAAAAAAGTAAAGTAACTTACCAAAGACTAAAGGCTTAGATGCTTTCAGACTGGGATTTAAAACCATGTTTGTATGCTAAAAGGCTACTACTGAAACCTTGATAGGAATATATTATACATTTAGTGGAAACTTTAGAGGAAATTTATAAGTCATTTCAAAACACATGAGTATACTAAAACAAAGGCTTCTCAACATAACAGAATTTTTTAAGACCGCCTAATGGATAGACCTATTTTATTGCTGGAGGCATCATCTTTGTAAGAAAAAGTATGGTTTTTATAGAGAAAAAGTTTCTTTATTTTTCTTTAATGGCAAGAAAATATTCTAGCAAGTTACTAGAAAGAAAATAAAGACTAAAGAAGATACACAACTGAAAAATAACTGAAAACAAGGCAACAAACCTAAAGTACATAGAGAACAAAATATATCTTATTACAAAAGTCACTGAGGCCATATGCGATCTGGAAAAAAAGAATGTGTATTCCATTCTTCATTTTTCATTTGGTTTTCTTTCTTAGTTCAAAGTTAGGAATGTGAAATCCAATATATTACAAGTTACAGACTGCATAGCCTGCATGGCAAGAGCAAAATATTGCCATAATTCTGTTTTGTTGTTTTTGTTTTTGTTTTTACTATTGTACCCTGACTTTAAAACACATATCTGATAACCAAATTATGAAAACGATTTGAAATCATCATTGTGACTTCGTTTATAGTGTTTTTGATGTTTCCTGGATATGATGGAAGAGTAGAAAATATATTTAACTCAATTACGTTTTTCTTATAATCGTGATTCTCTAAAAATTTCAATTTTACATAAAAATATATAAAATTATAAAAAATAAAATAGAATTGTATGATTTAACTTTAATGTAAAATAAAATTCTCTTCCTACCTTAACTGGTTTACAGAAGATAGAACAAGCTTTGAAATTATATGAGCAAATCCCATCAGCAGAGGGAGGAAGAGATGATAATTTCAATGAGAAATATAAAACTGCTTTTAGTTAATAAGACTATGAAAAATTTTAAGACTGGTAATTTTTTTTCCCAACAATCTCCATCCTAATACACATTTTTAAAAGGGTGTTGCTAGCAAGGAAAAAAAACTCACACAAAAAAATTCATAGTGAAAGAAGCAACTGTCACAAACAGAATATTTTTCCATTTCATGGTGATATAAATCTAGGTAATGGTTGTAGACACTGTCTGTCTACAAGTTTCAGGATGCTTGAGTGATCCTTTAAACTCCATAGACAAGAAGACTTTATGTACATCTACAAGCAGATATAGATCCAGCAGAGAGTCTCTCTCAGCATGTTGATTTTTATAATTTTCCTTTGTTCCTTCTTTCCTAACTTATAAAATGGACAAATGATGTAGGTTTTAGACACACGTGCTAAAATGTTCTTAGTAGTGTTCACATATCTTATTTTCTTGTTCTACACAGAGAAACCTGCTTTGCGTGATACGTTCTCTCATGCCTTCTATGTCTGCTTCCTACAGTTTAATTTACAGAGGAATTTCAATGTTTGACTCCGCTGGTTTTCACTGCCTAAAAAATGAAACAGTGGTCTCTCTCATGTGAATACACACACACACACACACACACACACACACACACACGATTATACACTTCATAATCATATACAGGTTATATTCTCATGTATGTATTACGCATATCTCTAGATTTTATTCTATTTTTATGCTCCTATTTAGAGCAACCCTCCACAGAAGTTTTTCATTACTGCTCTCCTAATCCTCCTTTCTTGAATTTAAGGTTAGCATGATTATTACTGAAAAGTTATTGAGTCACAGGGGGGATGTATCGTATTTTCTTTTCTATTTTCTTACGTCAGCTGAGTAAGGCTATTACACCACCTGACTTTTACTCTTACATTAGTAGATGTCAATAGGAGCCCTATTTTCTCTTACCACTTCTCTGATCTTCTCATATCTACCAAGAAGAGATAATGAGGCTTAAGACTGAGAAGGCTCTTGGCAAGGCATACTCAATACCACTACACTTACACCTCACCAACATTTTCAGCTTTAAGATCACCAGATCTTATTTCATTTTGTCCTTCCTTCTAGATTACATCACACACTATGAGAAGTTGAAGAATCACAGGTCACCCCTTATCTAATGCACTCAAATCCCCATAAAACTATGTATTTGTCTTTATGACCCCATTGACTTTCTTCTACAAACCTTGACATCTTCATATGTTGCTAAATGAGCCTGTTAATCAATTGTCTGCAAAATCATCTATATTCTGAACTTCTGTTGCAAATGTCTCCTTGGCCTTCTTCATATAACTTGAAAATGGCTCTCTCCTAGAAACAAGGATTCCCCTCTGCTCTTAAAACTATTGACTACTTTTTCTCCACACATATGATTGGGCAAAGAAATGAGATGTGTCCTTTACGCTGTTTTCAACTCATTTTTTTCTCTATCTCCATTAAGCACATCCAACTTTAAGTCATATGTCAGCAGGCCATATCACCCAATGTGCCTGATTGTTATAGTCATTTATGGTCACCTCAAGGTAATTGCCTTTATTCTGTCAATATTTTATCTTCTAGCTCTCTGTTATTCTCTAACACTACTTCTGTCATAAGTCTGCATGATTTTAATATCTATTTATATTGTTTTTTCTAATACCTTTGATTTTCCGTTCCTTGATGTCATATTTTTCAATAATTTTGCCTTCTACCTAACATTAGCCACTCACTCCCAGTTGTAATATAGAATTGCTATCACTATAGCCCCCATTCTCTCAATCTCAATATCTTTGTACACTTCTTCCTAAAGTATTAAAATTACAATAAATTTTAGATTTTTTTCCCCTGCAGGAACCTAAATTCATTTATCTCACTTCTTTTCACTAATTGTAATTCTCTTCATTTCTATATTTTATCCTTATCTACATTAAATTCTCTGTTAGAGAATTATAATCAGTCCTTTGTGTATAGCTTCAAATCACGTATCTTCTATTTCTTCCTAGTCTCTTAAGAGAGCTCTAAACTTGTTGTACCTATTCTGAGTCTATACCTACACAGTAATAAAAGGCACTGACAATTTCATTTCAAATCTATATTAGTCTCTTTCTGTTGCTTATAACAGAATACCTGAAACAGGGTAAGTTATAAAAAAACGAAATTTAGTTTTTTACAGTTCAGAGGCTGAGACATCCAAAATCCAGGGAACACATCTGGTGGGAGTCTTCTTCCTAGTGGGAACTCTGCAGCAATACAATGTAGGGTATCACATGGTAAGAACAGGTTGAGAAAGAGAGAGCCACCTCCTCACTTGCTCTCCTTTTAAAGCCATCAGAACTAAGCTATTACTCCGTGAACAGATTAATCCATTCACAAGGGCACAGTCCTCACAATCTAATCACCTCTTAAAGGCCCCAGCTTTCGAATATCATAATTGGATTTCCCACCCGCTTAACATGGTTACAATTGGAGTCAAGTTTCCAATACATGAACTTTGGGGGACACAATTGACCCAAAGCAAAATCCATCATTACTAATCTAATGTGAACCCTACATGTTATCCAATAATTCTATCAGTGTTTCATAATCTATTTATTATTCCATTTTTCTAGAAGATTAATACGTTCTCCTCTCTCCGAAGAATGTCAAACATCTCCCATATTCTTCATTTCTTAGCATGACCACACTTTCTCTTTTACTGACTTGCATTCTCTTTTCATTGACAAAAAGATCCACCTATCTGTCAGCATCATTAACCATATTATCTTCCTTTCATTTTGAACTAAAAATGAACCACCTTTGTTCCTACCTAGGGTTATTCTGTCCTCTTGTCTAATGGATCCATCCTCTCTTGCCTATTCAGCATCACTCTGTCAATTCAATCTCTCTCTCTCTTTCTCTGTCTCTTATGTGCTCTTTCACCCTCTCCCTCAGCATTTTCTCCTATTCAACTGTGTCATTTTCTGCAACTTGAGACTGCAAAAAAAAAAAAAATTCAAGTTAAAACACACAAACACACACACACACATTGTTGACAATAACATAAACATCTCTAAGCCCAAATGGAAATTCTTAGCCCTCTTCTTACACAACTATTGGATTACTTCTTTCCTCTTCAACATTTTCTTTATTTGACTTATATGTTTAACATAGAAAAATGTAGTTTTCATGACCACATACCAGTTCTGTGATGTCAGTAAAATGTGACAGAATAAACTTGTGCTTACTTCAATATATGCTACTTGGAGAAAATCTGTTCAGAGCTGAGAGAAAAAAGCTGTGAAAATCTAGTAGTGTCGAAGCCAGAGAGAGTATGACTTTCCGGTTTCAGCATACACGGAAATGGTAATATTTAAAAACAGAATGGGAAGAAGGAAGGAGGGAGGTGGGTGAGAGGGAAAGGTAGGCAGGAGAGAAGTAGGGAAGGAGGGAAAGAAAATTTTTAAAAGGTGATTGCTAATTATTAGGGCATTGTCCGATACTGCAGTACATTCTACATCTTAGAAATCTGCTTTTAGCATGGCCGAAGGTATTAAATGATGAGGAAAAGCAGGATTTCATCTCACTTATTCAAAGTGAACAATTCCAGCTTTTGAAACATCGATATCCTTTATATGACATAAACAACATATCAATATGTTCACAAGCCCTGGTGGAAGTCCCAGAAACAGCTACCCAAGAATACGGCGGAGATGAGTTGAGCTGAAGCAGGATATGTTGATCACAACATACCAGACATACCACAGGAACTCCCAGACCCAATTCAGTAGGGGTTTCTATTGAAGTGACTGTTCTCTAAGCTGTTCTATGAGATAACAGAAGATTTCAATTATTGAATTAATATTAATGCTATCCGTCTTCTATAAGAAAGATGATAAGGCATGAGCGAAGCTGAACTATTAACAATAAAAGAGCTCTTTAGACAAATGAATACAGTTTGGAATGTTTTTTTGTTATTGTTAGCATTCACAAAGCCCCCTAAATCATACGTGTAGGCAATTGTGAACCTGCAACTCGCCATCTAGTCTAATAACTGTATACAGTTTCTTGGTGGACGTTTATAACCATTATCTGGTAGCACTTAAAAAAATGCATTTTTTTTTTTTAGTGCTTCACGTTTTGAATAAAGGCTTATTAAAAATTATTAGCCTTTTAGCAATATACTTTGTTTAGTTTCAACAATAGGCCAATTAATTTTCATTCCTAAGGAAGTTCCAAGATATTATGATAAAACAGGTCACCATTTTTTTGAAGACAAAGATAAAGATACTCTTTAGCATGTATGTGAAATGCTATAATAGTAATTGTTTCCTTTTATGTGACTGCACTTTTGTCATCGCTGCACAGCTTTGATTATCTATCTGCTGAAGATCATCTATCTTCTGCAAGGAAGACGTAGGAAGGTCTATGTGACCCAGAATACATTATAAACTAACTAGACCAGTGAAGGGAGAGAAAAAAGCAAATTAATTAGCTCAGCATAAATTATTCTCTCCTTAAGCTTTTTTGGGATCAATTTATATTATTAACCAGCTGTTTTCTTATTTCACTTTTACTATCTTCTTTCTCTTCTGAGAACATTTTTGGTTTTGTGGAAAATATTGTGACTTATAGGTATTGGGCCATCGTTTTACATTTGGGATACTCTTTCCAATATGGAATATTTTAAAAATAAACTACATAGCTAGAATATTACTCATATAATAACACTAAAAAATGAAATGATTTTTTTATCATGAAGGGAATGACTGCTTTCATACAATTTAGGTTTTGTCCCTGTTATTCATTTCTATTAGTTGAATAAATTAAGGAGATTGAAGGAAAAAAATGTTATTGTGGTTACATTGCATAGTATTTTTCTCACTCGGACATGGTCTTTCAAAAATAGGATCATCAAAAAAATTTATCAAAAGTTTCCTTGAGAAAGCTCATTTATGTAAACAGAATTCTAATAAAGTTTACATGCCTCACATTTATAGAATATAACAGATGTATAAAGTTTTCAATATACGGAAATACATTCTGAAAACCTAAGGCAATTGTCACTGTCATTTAGAATAATAGCAACACACAATAAATACCTCACTTGGAAATAAACAAAGGATAAAATAATTATAAAAATTTTAAAATTGGCACACTTCAGACGAAATATATTACTTGATGTTTTCTCAGCATCCACTTATCTGTATCATATTAGAAACCTCCTAGATATTAATGGCATTTAGAGTAAGCTTGGTGAAATCACTTCTAAAATTTCCTAGAAGGAGATTCTTTGCTGATGCTCTGAAATTTAATAATAAATCCTTGCAACACACTCAGATAGAGTATTCCTCTAATGCACTGAGAAATATGCGGCATACCATTTTTTAGATCTTGTTAGCTCTGATTCATAAAATGTGACATTTCTTATGCCATTTGCAAGGCAGTTAATTTATCCTGCAAATCTCATGATATTCTCTACACTCGGAAAGCTTTACTATTTAGTAATAAAAACTGTTTTTGAAGAGGTAGAATTGTTGTAGTTGTACAATGTGATAAATATTAAGTTGTGTAATAAACTGTAAAGTAACCCACTCTAGAATGCTGAAATATTAGTTTCCAGATCAGTGAGATACAAAACAACTGCAATAAAATGTTAAATATCAAGTTGGCACAATATTTTTATGTAGCTATACAAAGCTTTAGTGGTGATGTCTAACCTCTTAATTGTATATACTTCTCTGAAACATGTCTCTGAAGAAGATTTTGATATTGGTAATAATAATATCATAGAAACAATTAACATGTGAAGTATTTGTCTGCAGGTTTTACTCTTAGAGATAAATGCCCAAATGTACTAATTACTCATTTGTGGAAACATTGAGTTCTGTTTTCTACATATTAAATGTTATACCTTTAGCAGTTCTAAAATGTGAAAAAACACAACTTATAACTCTTTAGTATGTTTTCAAGTACAGGGGACTCTAATATAACTAATATTTGGGAAATAGTGAGTACTATGATAAGATATGTAGAAAGACAATAAATATGAAAAAAAGTAGAAAAAAATATTACTTTCCAAGGACAAAATACAATTATGTAATTATGTTATATAGTTGCTTGGCTATACACTTATAATTTGACTATTACCAAAGAAAAATCATTCTTCTTTCAAATGAATGATTATTAATCTTGTAAATAAATTCATGATATCATACAACTCATTGGTTTCATAGTATTTTTAAGTAATTTCTGCTTCTCTAGAAAATTATCATTTTCAGTTGCCTGGAAACATTATAAGTGCTGACTATCCTTAAAAATATATATGGATTTTAAAAATTCCCACAAACAATCATTGATGTAAATTACAGGATGAAAGTCTTCTCTCAAGTACACAATGCAATTGTCCCATTCAACCATTAAAAGACAAAACACAAAACACAAAACATTTACCACCCTTACATTTTTACAAATCATCTGCTAATATTTACTGGAAGATTTCTTGGTATATAGCATTTTCTTAAGTAATGAGTAGGCTTTGTATATCTTGGCTTATGCAGCAAAGAAATTTATGTAGTGAGCATGAAATAATGTTGTTGACAAGTCACAAATATAAAAGAAAAGGATTCTAGTATTTATTTGTACAGCAAAGTGGGGAGGACTTACTAAATTTCAAGTAAATTCATCACACAGGGGAAAAAATAGAAAGGAAAAATAAAATGATTCCCACGAGGCTGCTTGCAATGAGAATGTTCAATAGACAGGAGTTCTAGTATTTGGAAAGCAATGTTGTCTTAGCAATTGTGAGCAGAAGAGGGACAGAATGAAGATGTGGAAGAAACAGGGAGAGAGAGTGAGTGAGAAGCAGCAACAGGTGTGAAAGGGGCACAATGAGGGATTTTACGGATTTATTCACCTATGGTTTCTTTTCCAAGAAAAAACCCTCACTATTGTCTGCATTGTTTTCTAAAGATTAAGCATCATAATTTTTTTTAGCTGCAATAATGTATATTTTGAGGCTTTTAAAATATTTTTGGGTTAAAGTGCAGCAAACACCCAGGTGCTTCTCAGATTAAATTGTTACCCTAACTTGAGGAGTTCATCTTTCCACTTTCTCATACTTTTATTATTAGACTTCCAGATCAAAAGGATGTCTTTGGTCAGACCTCTGCTCTAAGCCCATGGGAAACAATAAGGTACAATTGTGGTTTGGGAGAGAATATACTATTTGAGGCTGGATATGCTAGAATGAAAATCAATTTTTGATATTTCTAAGAAATTTTGCTAAAAATATTATATAAAATAAAACCACCATAAACTTTCAATTTGAACATGTATTGTTAGCCAGCTATTACAGACTGAATGTTTGTGTCCCCTCCAAATTCATATGTCAAAATCCTAACCCCCAACATGATAGGATTAGGAGTAGGCCTTTTGGTAGGTAATTAGATCAAGAAAGTGGAGACCTCATGAATGGTGTCCTTATACAAGAGACCCCAGATAGCTAGCTAGCTAGCTCTCTCTCTGCCATCATCAGATGATTGCATAAGGAAAATGTGGTATATCTATACAATGCAACACTACTCTGCTATTAAAAAAAAAATGAAATACTACCATTCACAGCAACATGGATAGACTTAGTGAAAATTATGTTAAGTGAAACAAGTCAGTCACAGAAAGAGAAATAACGCATGTTCTCACTTACTTGTGGGAGCTAAAAATAAATAAATATAAATACATATACAAACAAACTGGGGTGGGGGGGGGAGGAGACACAGCAATCACAATTCCTTGAACTTTTTACGCCAAGTGAACAGAACAGATATGATGTTGATTTGGAGGAGAGGGAAGGCGGGGAGGAGGAATTGGTAAAGGGACATGAAAATCAACTATACTGTATATTGATAAATAAAATAAAAAATAAATAAATAAATAAAAGAGGCCCTAGCTAGCTCTCTCTCTGCCATGTGAGTATACAACCAGAAGATGGCAGTCTGCAGCCTGGAAGACGGTCCTCACCAGAACCCAACCATGCTGGCACCCTGATTTCATACTTCCAGCCTACAGAACTATAAAAAATATATATTTCTGTTGTTTATAAGCCACCCATTTTATGGCACTTTGTTAAGGCTGATGACACTGACTAAGATACCCATCTTCCATAAACATTTACTGCATTAAGATGCTTGAAATTTATCTGAATATAGAAAATTAATATTATTACAGGTTTTGCTGTAGTCTATCCTGAGATTTACCACTGTGAGGAATGAGATTCTGTGGGAATGAAATCTAACATGCTGTACAAATACTGCTGCTGACTGTTTGCCGTTAGAAACTGGAAAAATTAGTAAGAAGCCAGGAACACTATATCAAGAAACAGGAGATGAACTGTTCATGTAGAGATGCCCAAATAATTTGGACTTGAGGCACTAATTTGTGGAAGACACACTACAAACAGGTAGCTAGACTATATGTGCCATAACAGGCATTTCAATTCTCCTTGGACTCTAATGTGTTTAGATTTTACCCCTGTAACAGGAAGTTAAAAATTAGTAAAAGTTTTAAATTCTGCCAGTCTGTCTATAGGCGTTTGCCTGGAGGAGGAAAAGTAGTAGACAGTGCTGCAGGCTTTATTCACCAACAGTTACTGAGACGCTGTATGTGACAGTATGGTGAGCAAGCAAAACCACTCTGAGAGATCAATTCACAACCAGAAAAATGAAACTGTTTCCTCTTCTTCCTCCAAATCTACCTAATTCCTTCTCCAGGAGGCTGGAATGGTAGGTGTCAGGAGAAAATTTTTTTGTAAAGGCCAGATAGTAAATATTTTAAGTTTTGTGGTTCTTAATGGTCTCTAATTCAACTTCTCAACGTCACATTTGTAGCATGAATTTAGCCATAAGCATACATAAACAAATGAGTATGGGTGTGTTCCAGCTCTTTTACAGCAACAGGAAGTTGGCTTTACTGGCCCAAGAGACATAGATTGCTGACCTCTGAAGGCAAATGTTTGTATATCTGTATGGCAGGCATGTATCATAAAATGCTAGTTTTTGTTGTTGTTGTTGTTGTTTTCTATGTAGTGTCATTCCTCCATTTCCTAGAATGTATACCAAAAGGGCTATTTTTCTCTAAACAAAGTGGAAATAAAGATTCAAATAAAACTACAGATGTGGTCTCCACATAGATTCCCCAAAATCTGCTTGCAGGATCCTTTTTTTCCCTTTCAAGATAATAAAACAGATTGGTCCTGGGGGATGAGTGAGAAGGAAAAATGGCTTTTAAAATGGGAAAAGAAGAATATATTTGAAGTAACAAGGTATTTTAAAGTAGGATGAACACTAACTGTCCTTTATAGATTATCAAGAATTCCGATGAAAGACTGTCCTTGAGCAAGAACTACTCTTACTCTATTCCAAAAATCAGTCAATCTCTGCTCAGACACGTTGCTCGGGTGACAAATCAATAATTGAGGATATGGGACCCAGAATTACACTACCATCATGGTACAAGTATCTCCAAACTAATAAAGTAAAATCAAAATAAATATCTGGGGTACTCAGCAAAATGTAAAACCCTGTTTAAGGAAAATACGAATGTTCATGTGATCTTCATAAAAAATATTCGTGGGTGAAGATGAAATCATAATTTAAAAAAAAAGTACAAGGAAATAATCCAAGTGAGGCAGTTACTGCAGATAAAATAATGAGGATTATAGGTGCAAGAACTTTGGAGCATGAGAAAAGAATCTAGAAAAATCTATAAATTGCAAAGGAAAGAAACAGATAGAAGGACTCTAAGCAAAGAGAATAGGTAGAATAGAAGAAAACCGAAATCATGCAAAAAAATTGTGATGGCTAATTTTATGTTTCAATCTGACTTGGACATGGTACCCAGATATTTGGTCAAACACTGTGAAGGCATTTTTTTAGACAAGAGTAACTTTTAAGTCATACTCTTAGTAAAGCAGATTACCCTCCATAATGTGGTAGGCTTCTTCCAATCAGGTAAAGCCCTTTAAAGACAAAGACTGAAATTCCTGGAGGAAGGAAGATGGAATTCTGTCTTCAGGCTGTTTTCAGACTTGGGCTGCAACATCAGCTCTTCCCTGGGTCTCTAGCCTGCTGTCCTGACCTGCAGATTTCACCTACACAATTGTATAAGCCAATTTCTTAAAATAAATATCTCTCTCTATATATTTACAAATCCTATAGATTCTCTTTCTCTGGAGAATCCCAACTTCTACATAAATCATGAAGTTTTCATATTTAAAAAAATGGAAAGATTTGTAGTGAGTTGAATACGTAGCATGCTGGAAAAAACTGTCCACACTGTAATTCATGGAATCTTTGAACATTATCTTATTTGGAAAAAGGATTTTTGTAGATATAATTAAATAAAGAATCTTCAGACGAGGATGTCATTCTGCATTACTCAGTTGGGCCCTAATCTAAGTGTCTTTATGAGAGTGAGGCAGATGAAGATTTGACAGACAGCAGAAAAGAAGGTGATATGAAGATAAAAGCAGAGATTGGGGCAACACAGTCATCAATTTAGGAATGCCAACTCCAGCAGAAGCTAGAACAGGCATGAAAAGATTCTCCCCTAGAGAATTTGTGGAAGACACACTATAACAAGATAGCCAGACTGTGCATGCAATATCAGATGCTTTAATACTCCTTAGACTCTGATGGGTTTGGATTTTTATAGAGCCTTTGCAAGGAATGGGGTCCTGCCCATGTCTAAATTTCAGACTTCAGGCCTCCAGGACTATGAGAGAATAAACTATTGTTTTTTAAGCCACCAATTTTGTGGTAATTCAATATGGCAGCCCAAAGAAACTAATACAAGTTTAAATAGCATTTAGAACAGATATTTAATAGAAATTCTGAAAGTAGAGGATATTAAAAAAAAAAATCATGAAAATTCTTTCTGAAAAATTTCCAGATTGATTAAAGGCAAATTGAAGAAGTACAAGTCCTGAACAAGAAAAACAAAATTAATCCATGTCTAAAGTCATGATAAGAAAACTGAAAATCACCAGAAACAAAGAAAATATCCTAAGAATGATAGTCACTATAATTTAGCAACACTTTTCTAGATAAATAGTAAGTCAAAGGATAAATCATAAAAAAATAATTTAAAAATACATTTTGAGCTAAATTGTATGGAAAACAAGATACATCAAAATTTGTAGGACACAGCTAAACAATGTGTAGAGCGAAAATTACAGCTTTAAAAGCTTATAAGCACATTAGAAAGGAAGAAAAATCTCAAATCAATGACCTAATCTTCCAAATTAGACAGTTAATAACAGAAGAGCAGAATAAACCCAAAATAAATAGAAAGAAGAAACTAGTAAAGGTTAAGACTGAAAAATCAGTGATGGAAAACACAGTAAAGAAAATTAAGAAATTCAAAAGATGGTTCTTTGAGAAGCTCAGCAACATTGATAAACTCAGAGTGATCAGGAAAACAGAGAGAACACACACTGCCAATACTGGACATGTAAGAAAAGATACCGCTACAGATCTACAGGCATAAAAAGAACATTTTACAAAAAAATGTTATGAATAACATTATAAAAACGAATTAGAAAGCTTAGATGAAATGAATTGACTACCTGAAAATTACAACTGATCCAAAATAGCACATGATGAATAAAAATTTGAGTACCTTTATGTCTGTAAAATAAATTGAATATATTCTCAAAAGTCTTCCCCCCACCCAAATCCAAGACATCAATGTTTTCACTGGTAAATTCTAATAAAGCAATCATTTACAGAAGAAATGATATCAATTTTACTTTCACAGGATGAAGAGGAAAATGCTTCCAAATTGTTTCATAAGGCCGGCATACTCTTTATAAAACTCTTGGCAAAAACTTGACAAAAATATGGAAAAACTCACAAACATAAAACTGAAAATATTATTATTAAATTTAATCTAGTAATGTGTAAATGAATAGTAGATGGATGCCTGCTTAATCAGTTTGGGTTGCTAAAACAAATTACCAAGACCAGCTGGCTTAAACAATAGAAATTTATTTATTTATTTTTATCTATTTTTTGTTTAACTTGTTTTTTAATTTTAACATTTACTTGTATATATTTATGGGGAACAGTGTATTGTTTCAATACATGCATATACTGCACAATGATTCTCTTAGGGTATTTGGCATAGTTTTGTACCCATTTCACTTAACTTGAGAGTTTCCAGTTTCATCCATGTTGCTGCAAATGATAGGATATCATTTTTATTCTTAAATAGCTGAATAGTATTCTATTGTGTATATATACCACAGCTTTTTATCCATTCATTTGTTGATGGGCATTTATGTTGATTCCATCTCTTGACTATTGTGCATAGTGTGGTAACGAATATGGGAGTGCAGGTATCTCTTCAGTATATTGATTTCATTTTTACAGTTCTGGAGACTGGAAGTCTGAGATCAGGTTGCCAGCATGGTTGGGTTCTTGGCAAAGGCCCTTCTCCCAGTTTAGAGATGGTTGTTTTCTCAGTATCCTCACAAGAGAGGGAGAGCGAAAAACCTTTGGTTTTTCTTCATCTCCTTATAAGTGCACTAATTTTATTCACTGAAGTGCTTCCCAAATGCCCCACCTCCAAATACCATCATGTTGGGGATTTAGGCTTCAACACATGAATTTTTGAGGAAAGCATTCAGGCCATAGCATTAATAATATAGGTATATTCCAGAAATACAAGGATGATTTAACATTTGAAAATAGATCAACAAAATTCACCACATGAATAGAATAAATCAGAAAAAAAATGTAATCATTTAAATAGATGCCAAAAAATCCATAAAAAAATATCAACACTCAATTTTATAATGAAACTGTCAGGAAATTAGCTATTAGCTATTGATAATTTGTAGATAATTTTCCCTATAGGATAAAGAGCATCAATAAAAGAGAGAGTGAGAGAAAGAGAGAGGAAAATAGGAAAAAATAAATTTACAACCAAAGATCATACTTGCACTTAGTGGAAAAACATTGAAAGCTTTACTTCTAGAATTGAGAACAACGTGTGTGTGTGTGTGTGTGTGTGTGTGTGTGTGTGTGTGTGTGAGTGTGTGTGTATAAATTTGGAAATGAAGAAATAAAACTGTCTCTATTTCCAGATAACAGACCATTTATAGAAAAAAATTCTAAAGAATCTACCAAATACACAAAAACTAGAACTAATAAGTAAATTTAGCAAAGTTATGGGATTCCCTACAAAAACTAATTCCATTTTTATATACATTTGGCAAACATAGAAAATGATATTTAAAAGAAGAATTTCATTTAATTATGCTGGAACTGCTGCTTGTCTGGTGTACAACCCCTTCCCTTCTCTAAGGTATGGATGTAAAAACAAACCATGCCAATGCCAGCAGTCATCCGGAATTTAAATGTTTATTACTCAGACATATGCAAAGCAAGGTCATTCCCTGGGAGAGGAGCATGACCTACCAGCAAAAGGGCTTCCAGATAGCGTCAGATGGAGCGGATGAAGATAACTGGAGGCCTGCAGTAAAATATGTGTATAATATCAGGGCTTTACTGGTCCCTACTCAGTAAGTGCTGTTAAGCACTTATTGGCTGTTAACCTGTCAAATGTTCAACAGTTTGGCCAAATGGCATTTTGCTGAGCATGACTTAATTCTATTTATCTACATAAAAAATGTAAAATAGGAATAAATTTAACAAAAGATATGTAAAACTGACACACTAGGATCTATGACATTTTGCTGAGCAAAATTTAAAAAGACCTAAATGGGGAAATAAACCACATTTACAAATTGGAAGACTAAATCGCTAAGACATCAGTTCTTCCAAATTGTTCTATGGATCCAATGGAAATCTATTATAATTTCAGTTTGCTTTTTTGTAGAAACTGACAGATTATAACATTTATATGAAAATGCAAATAACCTAGACTGTCTCATGCAATTTTGGAAAAGAACAAAGTTGGAGCAACCACTACCTGATTATAATGTTATAATAATCAAGCCAGCATATTTCATTATGTGGTGTTTTCTCTACTGAATTTCCAATCTACTGCTGATTGTACTAGAGCTAAGTTTAAGGTATATTATCACCTTGTGTTCAAAATATGAATGCTTTCCTTAACATTGACTTGGCTCCTCTGCGTAAATTTTGTGGAAATTCCCTAATACTTTTTCAAGAGCAAGGAGAAAATTTATTACTTAAAACCAATTTCAGGATTTTAAGGAGGCATAAAGCTACAGAAAAGTCAGAAATCATCCATCCTTCTCATTCCATCTGCATTCCCATATCAAGAGTTATTTATGATCATTTATAGAATTGTCATAAAAAGCAATTATAGTTCTTTGATATTATTCAATATGTGTCTACTTATTTGCATTTAATATTTTTATAGTTCATGCAAAAGATAAATTTCTATGTCTAATTAATCTCCAAATGTTTAGAAGTGTCTTCCACAGATACAAAAAACAACCCCCAAAAAAACAAACAAAAAAAACACCATTATAAACAGTACCTTAACTTTGTATAACGTTTTGTTCTGTTTATAGCTGTGGTAGTTCTTTTGTATCTTTGGTTAAAAGCTTGCTTTATGAGAAATAAAATCTTCCTTCAAATGGTACAAAAGACAAGTGTTATAGTTAAATGAATAGAAACAATGTACTAGTGTATTAAAAGTCTAAAAATAAACATCTGTGTGCATATGTGTATGCTTGTGGATGTGTGTGTGTGTGTGTGTGTGTGTGTGTGTATGTGTCTGTGTGAGAGGGAAAGACTAAGGGATCTTGCAGAGATGTTGATAGTAATTAATATCAAAGTGGTATTGCAACTAAATGTCATCTGTATAGTTGAATATACAGTTAAATATAAGCCAAATTAAATCATTGTCTTATACCACCGATTTTTTAAAATGACTCTGGAAAGATTAAAATTATTTTTCAATTTTTCAATATTTGCATAAATGAATGGCAGCAATTGCATCAAGTAGCTTTGATTCGCATTTCTCTGATAATTATGGAAGTTCTTCATCTTTTTATGTACTACAATTTTTAAAAGATTTTACTTTTAAAAAGAGTTTGTCCTCAGTTATAGAGATCACAAATGCCTTTTTTCCCACAATATATGACTTGTCTTTTCACTTTGTTGAAACTTATTCAGAATTTATTGATTTTAATAATGTCAAATTATTTAACTTTATTTTGTGCTTTATGCTTTTTGAGTTACCTATTAAAATATTTTTTCCTTTATTTCTAAGTTAAAATAACATAGGCAGATCTGGATAAGATAATTCAAAAAATACAGTATTTCAGATAAAATACTAGAAAGGGCTTGCGAAAGATGGAAGTGGTACCATTGGAGAAATGTGTTAGGAGTAATGTTTGGTCTGGAAGGATGCAGAACTATTAGGGTGTGTGATCTTTTGTATCCCTTCACCTCTGTAGTCAATCCACCAGGCTCTTAGCCCAATTATTCCATGTTCTGTCCTTCCTTTCACCCCTGTTTCACATGCGCAGAGATACGGGGGCTACTAAGTTTACTTTATTTACATTTTTCACAATTTCTTGATATCTCTAACCTCACAGACAATGTAGTGATTATTTCCGCTTCAGCCATCTAATGGTTTCTCTGCCTCCCACTCTGGCTTTCCTCCAAACACCAATGTAATGATATCATCCTTCACCTTAAAAATCTCTCATGGGATGCTGAGAGCTTTCAGGAAAACAAGGTCACACTTTTTTGAGTATTGGGACTTTACCATCTGCCAACAATTACACCTTTAACTTCCTCTGCAACCAATGCATCTGCATGTTTTAGTAACCTGCTTAGAGTTTATTATGTTCTTAGTTCTATATGTGTTTAAATGTGGTACTCATTCTGTTTCAAATGACTTTCATCCGCTTCCTTAGCTAAACTTTACTCTTCTTTAAAAGCTCAGCTCACATGGTATCTGTAGGTTTTCTCCTACCATACAGTCTGATTCTATATCCCATTTCAGTGTTTCTGTAGCACTTGGTGCTTCTCTGTCTTTTTTTTTTTTTTTTTTTTTTTTGCTTAACCCAAAAGTATATTGTTATTTTCTTATTTACTTTAAGATTACACACAGAAAACTCTAGTTTACATAAAATTCTCAAGTAAAACAAACCACGCCACTTCCTTCATTTTTTTTCTGATGTATTTGAAAATATAGTTTGTAGTTTGTTAAACCAATAGAATTTTTTTTTTTTTTTTTATGTTTTGTTCTTAGTATTTGCTAGTACACGCCAGTCACCTAAGCTGGAATTGCTGAGACATAAGGCTGAGAGAGTCATTCACAGTTCCCTCCTCTCACTTCAGTAACTACTTGATAAGAAAACCTTTCATCCGAATATCTCCTTCATCAGATTCTTTCCTTTTACTTCCAGTAACTCATTCATGGTTCATCTTCATCAATTGGTTCCAGCAGAATGAAAATGGCTTTTTCATTCACTATCACTCACTAACAAATAACCCAAATCTAAATGGCTTATAGCAACAAAATAACAATTTTATTTTATTCGTGATTTTGTGGATCAGGAAATCAGAAGGACTTCGCTGGGCCATTTCTGTTTGGAAGTACTTATGCATTTGGAGTCAGACGGCTGCATTTATTTGACAGTAATACTGGGCCCCAGCAAGATACTCCCAGCCACTATGCCTGGCTTCCCTGAGAGGAATTTTTCTAGAGAACATTGAGGGCAAAGCTCTATGACCTTTGTGACCTAACATAAGATTTTGCTTAGCTCAGTTGTACTTTCTTCTCTTTATAACTAATAAGTCATTAAATTCAGCCCAGATACAAAATAAGAAGATACAGGAACTAGTTTTCTTTGGGAAGGGTATCAAAGAAGTCATGAATAATTGCTTAAACTGCCACACAAGAGTTCTAAGACTCTACACACTTCCCCTGCCTCTCCATTGTCTAAGTTATTAGCAGAACTATTCTTATGAGTTTTAATACTCAAATGAATTATTTTTGTTGTTTTTATTTATACATATACAGTTTATTTAACAAAATATTTGGTAAAGATTAAATCCAAAATGTATTAAATGCATAAAACATACAAGGAATATTATGTCTATATAATATACAACTGGAATTCAACTCCTAGAATTGATAAATCTATACTGTTTGCCATATTTGCTACATGCATTTTTTAAAGAGAAATAAACATGTAGGTTTTCAACAATTATGCTGGTTTCCTTAAAAATTGAATGAATATATTATCACATTTTTTCTACATGTGAGAAGTCTTCAAAAAGTTCATTTTTTCATGTATTTATATGAACACACACACACACACACACACACACACCTTACCTGGAAAGTAGGGGTGTGTTTGTGTATATATATTCTCATGTATCTTCTCACAGAATTCTTGGTAATATAGAATGTTCATGTTTGCTATTGTCACATGTTGACAAATTATCTTCTAAATTGACTTCTGTGAACTGTTTTTTGTTGTTGTTATTGTTGTTATTTGATTTATTTTTTTGGCAAATGGATTGCAAATGCCTTTTTTTTCACAAAATGCATCTTGTCTTTTCACTTGCCACCCATACAGAATTTATCAATTTTAATGAAGGTAAGTTAACTAATTTTACCTTATGTTTCCTGCATGTTGAGTCTTATTTAAGAAATCATTCACTGCCTGACTTCCTGTAGATCTTACAGTTTACTCTTTGATACAAATTGTATAACATTAAGCTTCCCTCATTCTAATTTTTAACATTTTATTCTTTTAACTTTTATATTTAAAAAACTTAAATAATTTGTTGCTTTAATTTTAATTTATTTTTAATCTGCGACACACAGTAGTCAAATCAATCACCCGGTTTACACATAAATACTATCTTTTGTCTATGCCATAAATGTTTTCTATTTTGGCATAAATTCTATTATTAAAGTTAATTCAAAGAAAAGTTTTATCAAAAGTATAGAGGAAAAATATTTAAATAGAATATTTGAAAGGTATTCTTTTTTTCTATTACTATTGATAACGAGTATTAAGAAATTGAACTCTATAAGTAAAGGCACACACACATATGTGTGACACATACGTACGATCTATAAATTAAAATACTTTTAGGTAATTTTATGTGGTGATACTGCTTCTGAGTGTCTCAAAATATCTGTGTTTCAAAACAGTGCAATGCATAAATGAAGCCATCTAAGGGCAGAGTTTTTCTGCTACATTAGGGTAAGTAATGAAAATCTTTCCTCACAAATGAGCCTATATTTCCTATTCTTTACAGGTTTATGGAAGGTCAAGTGCCCGTTTTGCATGAAAAACTAACTTCAGTATTCTCACTGGGAGGTATATCAACCCATGCAGCTTTTTAATGTGATCTTTAGTTATTTTATATAATTGGTTTGGGGAATGAAGATTGTGTAGTAAGTAAACCTGTAGCAAATAAACTTTAAAGAATGACAAAGTCAAATTTTAGAGTTTTAAAATGTTTTAGACATCAATGAGTAGGATGTGATCATTCTGTAGAAAAATAACCCCAATTCCAAAAGTAAAAAAGTCACAAATAAGTTCACTGGTATACTTAGAATTCTGAATTTATCTTCATAATTAAAGATTTTGATTACTACAACATTCCAACATGGAGCTGATTGATTCATTTTACACGATTAAAATGTATAAGATAATTTGTTACATTAGTGTTCAAACTTTTAAAATAAATATGAATTTTATGAAAAAGAATAGAATGTTGGAGAATAAAATGCTGAATATTTCTGAAGTCAACAATAATCCATGATTAGCATGTGAAGAAAATACTTCAAAGTAATTAAGACTGACAGAATGAAATCACATGTATACATATAAAAATATTTGAAGCCAGTTTATATAACTCCTTCTCACAAACATCCTAATAGAAGACATAATCTGAGTGAGAATTTTCTCCAATATATTAAAGTTCCTTATTTCTGCAGAAGATAAAATACTTATATTTTTGGTCCACCATCACAAATCGTGATTCACAATTTAATCATTGGCAGTGTTTTATTATATTTGGAGGGTTTTAACAGTACATCTGCATTACAATAACTTATTTTGTTTGTTTTTGTACAGTGTACTTTCAAAATAAATGCAGAATAATTCTAGTTTAATAATCAAAATTAGGTTTTGGTAATGGGCCACAATAATCAACCACATTGTATACTTACAAAATAAAATAAAATAATAAATATAATCAAAATTGTAAATATGGCAAATAAGGATAGAATAGCACAGGTATGCATCTAGCAATTCAATCACTGGTTTTCAGTAGAGAGACTATGAACAAAAGCAATGCATCAATTTCAGTCTGCCAGCCAGAGGTTTTTTCTAACAAATGGGAAATTGGGGGTTGTAAAACATGAAACACAAGAAAGAACAGCTATCCCTTCTTATGATCAAATATTGAAGACAATGTCTTCTTACATTGTTACCATCCCAAGTCTAATATTTTATTTTTTCTTTTTTACTACTGATTTTAGTCTGAAAATCAAAGACGCAAAGTTTAAGTCCTTCAGCTAACACCTACTCCCTTTTTCTCAATCTTCAGTCTGTGAAATAATCATGTAGATTTTGTTCAGCTCTTATCTATGATTACTGTTTGAATATTTCACAAATGCATACATGCACGTATGTCTAGATGATGTGTCCTTCTTACCTATATGACTATAACACTGACATTTTTAACTGCCTCTTTGTTCAGCTCTAGCAGAAGACATGAATGCATGGGAGACTGTTTTCTGATTTGTGCCAAGGTGCAAGTTGCAGAACCTGACATTGTGACAGTCTGATATATCCCAGGTCAGCGAAAAGCCTGGGTTGAAAAAAGCCACCTCTTCTGTTTGCTGCTCAGCAGGCTGACACATGTAATGCTCTTTCTTGTTACAGCTTTGTTTGGTTGTTGAAGTTCTGTATGAATCAAGCTTCGAAAACTTTTCTTTGCTTGGTGGTTTATATCTTAACTTGATTCAAAAGGGTGATTGGAGTCTATGATGTAGGCAGTATATTCTTATCCCCAGAATCAGAATTGCCTGTACCCTTGAGTGAATTATTTTGATTGAAGCTGTAAGCACTTTAGGATATACCTGTGTCAGACATCTTAATTAATATATACATGCTGTCTGTTACAACACATCTTTTTTATCCTCCTCTCATGTTGTTCACTTGCTCTGTAAATAAGCGAGGTCAGAAATAAACATTCCTATCTCACTCAACCAAATTGAAATGAATTACAGTTGTTGAGATTTTCAGCCCCGGCTGTGACTGGATCAGAAAGTTTCTCTGTATGTTGAGCAAATCACATCACTTTTCTTTATTCAGGTCCTCAATCTGTTAAAAGAATGAAATAATAATGTTTATTTAAGTGAGTAATATATTAAAGTAACAGAAACAAAATTCTGATTTAGTACATTTTATGTAATGATCTCATGCATTTAATAGTTTCATAATCTGATTATAGTTATATAGTTATATGTTTTAATGTACTCACTTTAAAAGTGAAACTTCAGATTTACAAAAATGACACAAAAAATGATTAATGAGAAGTGGTTGTTTATTACATGAGCTAACTGCATTATTATTTAAACATTATGTTTGATTAATGCTTATATAATATGAATTTGTGTAATGCATGGAAATTTGTATTAAATAGGGATAAACCTCCTAATTTTTAAAAAATAGTAAACATGTAACATGAATTTAATTTACAAAATTTTGGCATAACTTATTGAAACATTAGCAAATGTAAGAGATTAATTACGCTTCATTCTAAGCAAATGCTGTATATAATTTCCTAGAACTTTTATATGCATAAATAAATAAAATGTCCCTGTACATTCTTTTTAAAAGACTCAATGACATGTGCACAGTGTCATAAGCATAATGAGAAAATTATTTAATTCTATAGATAGTTGCAAAATTGTGCTATGGTTGATTTCCACTGCCTAAGTAGTGGTTAACCATACAAAGGTTACATGAAGAATACAACATTTAATGAAATATATGGAGCTTATAGATATAATATATTTATTTCTGGTGTATAAGTATTTTTTCCTAAAATAAATATTCCAGACTCAATTTATCAACATCATTGCAATTTCAGCATTGCCATCCATGAAACTATATGAAGAAAAGCTAGATAATGCAAAGTCATCAAATGTAATAAAAAACATATAAATGTCATGTTACACACTGGCCCATTCTAAGCACTGTACAGAACAAATATAGACAATGCAGTCTATACTCTCTAGTTCACCCTATCTAGTGAGGCAATCATAGAATATAGGAAAATATGAGAATGCAGACATGCAAGCAACATTAAAAGAACACTATTCTTTTTTGAATTCCAAGATACGGAATTTGTAGGTCATGTGTAGGTCACTGATCCCCTGAGTTATTTTCATAAACTAGACTGATAGATAATATTAAGAATTGTGCACATTTCACACAGCTATGTTTGCACATTTATTTCTGTTTTCAAGAGGGATTATTTTTGAGATGACTGACCAGTGGTACTATGGTAGAGTCTGTGCCCATAAAACAGTTTAAATAACTGGCCCACACTAAGGTGGAATTAGATGTCTGCCTGATTGCCAGAGATCAAATAGCATATCTAACTATATAAAAGGCATATATGCTTTTAGCAAACAAATTTATATGCCTAAATCTAACTGTATTCTTAGAACTGATAGAAAATAAGATCAATGTCAGTTGTATTATAATTCACTATCTTTTTGATTGCTCCAGCTTTGCACTGAACTTTGTCAACATTTGTTAAATAGTTTGCCCTTAAATTATTATCTCGTCCTTCTTCTCGAGCTTTAGGAAGTAGAACATTGCAGTTAGAGAAATGTGGAGAATTTAAAATTGGGACAGGCCTTAGAGAATACCTATGCAGCTGAAGAAATATATAAACTAGGGTCTGAAGCAGAAAACTTTAAAGTAACTTCTCAAAGTCATGCACTGGTTAGATAGAAGGGAGGTACAACCAATTGCTTTTCACATAAACTCACTACCAGGAAATGACACAGTATGCTCATTCTCTCTCTGCTCTTTATCTACTCTTTGTTCACTTTTGCTGAGAATTAGAAAATAAATTCAGAAAAGTTACCTAAGAATTGTAAGTCTTAGCACTGATTTTTTTTTCATCTCCACAACTTTTTTATTGAAACAATTGATTATACATATTTGTGGGGTACAGATTTGACTGTTAGTATTAGTGTACAATATATGATGATCAAATCAGGATACTTAGCATATTCATTGTTAAAAATTGTAATCATGATTGATTTTTTTAAAGTCTGTTGCATCCAAAATTTCTATGAATTCCTGTAGAGAGGATGGTTCCCATAGAATTGCCATAGACTGGATGCTGAAACAACAGCAGGTTTTGTAAGGCCTACAAATTGTGCAATATTTTGTGTGTTTGTGCATTTTCATGTGGCATAAGAATAGAACTGATAAAATCGTCAAAGGGAAAAATGACCTAACAAGCTTAAGATTCGTATTTTTTCATTGAATAAAAGCACACAAATGCCTAACAAATAATTAATAAATACTTACAGGTACATAGAATTATCAATACGAAAAATACCTTATTTTTAATAAATATACATAAAAATGATATATTTGCATTGAAAATTGAAGATATATTTTTAGTTACCTATTCACTTTTCATAAGTTCCTTATTTTTAGAAAAACATTTTCAACAATCAGAGGTTACAGTACAAATTACTTAGCTTACTTATCATACAATCTCTTACCTGAGTTGGCCCTTACCAACTCTTCGTTTTCTAAGGCTGCTGTAACAAATCAGCACCAGCTTGGAAACTTAAAATAACAGAAATCTCACGGTTCTTAAGGCCAGAAATTCAAAATCATTTCCACTTGGCTGAAATAAAGGTAACACAGGACTGCACTCTTTGGAGGCTCTAAAGTAAAATTCAACCCTGTCTCTTCCAGCCTCTGGAAATTGCCAGCATTCCTTGGCTTGAGGCTGCACTACTCTGATCTATGCCTCAGTGGTCACTTTGTCTTCATCTCTTCTCTCTGTGTGTCAAATCTTTCTCCTCCTTCTTCTTATGATGAAATATGTGATTGCACTTAAGGACCACCAGATAATCCAGGATAATCACCCCCTCTTAAAAACCTTAATTTAAACCACCTCTGCAAAGACAATTTCTTTGTCCATATAAGGTAATACTCACAGGCTTTAAGAACTAGGGCGTGCATATCGCTTCTGGGATCATTATTCACCCTATTACACTTACTCTCTATTGTTATTATTTTCTTTCCCACCAAGTTTCTCATAGCTGGGCCATGAACTGGGGACCAATTGCAGTTTTCACACACCATCCCCTTTCTCCCTTCAACGTCTTTGCACTGGCTCTTCCTTCTGTCTTCAATGCTCTTCTTCGTGATTCTTGACTTAATTCCTCCATATCTTAGTCTACTTCAGTGTAAAACAAATTTTAAAAAAATACAAAACAACAAAAAGATCCTTCTTGCTCAGGCTGTCAGGACTGACCTATGGCCCTTGCTCCCTGTGCACATTTTATTATTTTATTATATTATATTTATTTTATTTTATTTACTTGTTCTTTTTTATTTTGAAGTACAAAGAATATAACTATCATTTCTTTAAAATCTGGAAGTTATGTTATTGTCTGGCACATAGTAGGGGATTAATACACATTTATTGGTTGCGTTATTATGTGAATAGAGTTGACTTCGTTAATAGGAATGGTAATTTACTTTAAAATAATGTTCTGCCACTTGGGAAATAAGCTGACTTGCAATTAGAAAACTGGAATCACTAAGTTATTTATACAACAGAAACTGGATATTCTATTATGACAACAGATATTAATAGCAAACCATTTCAAAATTATAATTTGTGGTATAAAGAGAGTTTAAATATATATATTTTTTTGTCTGTCTCATAGCATTTACTAGCTTATAAAAAAGGTGTTAGCTCCTTAATTAGAAACTTAGCTTATTTAAATTGTAATGTGTAGTATGCCCTGAAGAGAAGTACACCTTTTATATATTTTCCAAAGAGGATTCTTTAACATATGAAAAAATTGTAAAAAAGACTCAGAATGCCATCCTACAGGATTTTATTATAACAAAACATAATACAGGTTGTGTGTTTATTCAATTCAGCTCATAATCAATGAGAAGTACTCTGAGTGAAGTACTATGCTGGAGAAGGGGGACATAGAGCAGAGTGAGATGTGACTGCTCTTCTCAAGGAAACCTCAACATAAGAAGGGAGATAAACAAGTTAACACAATAAATAAGAGTCGACTAAGTGATATAGAAATTAAAATATGCTATAGGAGCAGAGACTAGAAAGCAAAGGTGAGTATAGGCATGTGTGTGCACACACACAGCAACCCACCTACTCAGCCATACACACATACACACACACGCACACACACACGCGTGCACACACACACGCGCACACACACGCACACACACACGCGTGCACACACGTGCACACACGCACGTGCACACACACACACGCACGCACACGTGTGTGCGTGCACACACACACATGTGCACACACACACACGGGGTAAATGGTAAGGATTGGTATGAATCTGGAGAACGGTTTTCACTTTTGTGTTGTACCCAGAAGGAGGACTAGGAATTCACCAGGCAGCCTGTCAGAAAGGGACAAGAGGGACAACTCGGAAAAACAAAGAAACAAAAACAACACACATTAAATGAGGAGTGATGAGTAGCCAAGGACAAGCAAGTAATCTAGACTATTCAGATCAAAGATGCTCAGATTTGACTAATGTAAGAAACTGGCTTGAAAAGAAATAGAAATCTTGCATAAATCCCTTATTAATGTATTATAAATTGTAATATTACCTAGTATCTGTAACCATGGAGTATCATTTTTAAATACTTTATGAATAATCTTATTATAAAACTTTAAAACTAATGCATGTTTACAAATGGGATTTCATAAACTATAAAATTAATGGGAGTAAAACCAACATTTAATATAGTATCATGCTAGAATCTTGCTCTGTGTTAAATTTTGAAGAGTTTAATTTTACCAATACAGAAATTCCTGTTCTTAAAAAAATAGAAGTAAATGGAATAGCTTCAAGATTTATTTTTGGCTAAATTAGGGTAAGCAGTCCTTCAACATAATCAAATTTCTGACCAGTGAGTATTACTTGAATGCCAGTTTTCAATAGATGATTTTTGAGGGCAAGATTTAAGTTGTGGCAATAGTTAATTCTCACCCAAATGGTAAGTCAATGCAGCTATTGCTAAAAATGGAAAAAATAGATTGTTCCTTAGGTTTGCAGTTAGCAGCCACTAGAAATATCTACTTGACAACATTTTTTAAATAACCAATTAATCACAATTTTTCCTTTCTGATTTTAGGCCAAAGGAGAAATAGGACAGGCAGCAACAACAAAACATATCCTCTTTGTTACCAATAAAGAAGAAAAAATTGGAAGACATGGTTTGAATTTTTTAAAAATTAGCTATGAATATTCATGAGATACAAAGCTGATTGTCACCCCTAGTGCCCAAGATGTGAAGGGCAGATCCATACTGGCAGCATGCCCATTACCACGAATTGCAATTGTACTCCATCTCCCCCACCCAATTATCCCCAAACTCCCTCTCCCTTCCCCTTTCCCCCACTCCACTTTGTGTCCCTAGGTATGCTCTCTCCCTCTGCAAGTCCAACACACACACTGTGTCTTTCTTTCCGTCTTTCTCTTTTAGCTCCCACTTATGAGTGAGTGCATGTGGTATTTATCCCTCTGTGCTTTGCTTATTATTTCACTCAACGTAAGTTTCTCCAGGTTCATCCATGTTGTTGCAAATGGGAGAATTTTATTCTTTTTTTAAGGCGGAGTAGTATTCCATGGTGTATATATACCACAGTTTCTTATCTGGTCATCCATTGACGGACATTTAAGTTGGTTCGATCTAAGGCCAAATTTTCTACTCTACTAATACTACTTACTCATGAAGGTAAACTCTATGAGCTGCATATGAAGACTGTAGAGTTGCAATTAGGATCAGACAGCTGCAAAGCATATATATTTATATCTATATCTAGATAGATAGATAGATAGATAGATAGATATAGATATATACAGTTTTTTTTAACCATTTCTTTTTTGTGTATTCTAAACAGATGACAACTTTTTCATTTTACAGAAACTTTTGGGCTGATCTGGAATGGATCTATCATTGATCTGACCAGTGCAGAGTCAGAAAGAAAAGCCACTCAAGAATGCCAATTTATGAGTCACTAGTAGACATATTCATGGAATAGAAGACAAACGTGTATGGTCATTTCAATAGACATAGAAAAATAATTGGCAAAGTCCAATAAGTTTTCATATAAAAAGTTATTTATTTTTTATTTCATTTAAAAATTTTAATTCCATATAAAAGTTCACTCAATGAACTAGTAATACAATAGAATTTGCTCAAACTGATAAGAGGTATCCATTAAAAAACCCACAGTTAACGTCATACTTAATGGTGAATTTTGAGAGATTTCTCTCAAAGATCAGGAACAAGACAAGAATGCCCACCTTCACTACTTCTATTTAACATTTTCCTGGAAGTTCTAATCAAGATACTTACGCAAGAAGAAAAAATAAAAGGCATCCAGATTGTTAGCAAAGAAGCAAAACTATTTTAATTTACATATGACATGATTTTGTATGTAGAAAATCCTAAGGAAACTACAAAATAACAATTACAACTTATAAAATGAGTTCAGTAACATTGCAAGATAAAAGATTGATACAGAAAAATAAAGTGTATTTCTATACAACAGTGAACAATTTGAAAATAAAATTGAACAATCCATTTACGAGCCTAAAAACAATAAAATATTTAAAAGTAAATTTCACAAAAGAAGTGCTAGACATGCAAGAAAAACTGCAAAATATCTTTGAACAAAATTAGAGAAGAACTAATAAATAGAAAAACATTTCAAAGGTCAAGGGTTGAAAGACTTAATATTGTTACAGTGGCATACTCCCTAAATTGATCCATGGTTTCAATTTATTCTCTATCAAAATCCCAGCTGGTTTTTTCTTGCAGAAAGTGGTAAGTTGATGCTGTAGTTCATAGCGACACAGGACCCAGAATAGCCAAAAAGATACTGAAGAAAAGAATAAATTTGGAGAACTCACATTCTCTGATTTCAAAACTTACTAAAGAGCACTACAGTAATCAAGGAAGTGCAGTTCTAGCATACAATTGGTGTATAAATCAATGGGATTAGAATTGATAGTACAGAAATAAATCACTTGCTTATGGTCAATTGATTTTTGACAAGGGTTTCAAGACAATTCAAAGCAGAAAGAATAATCTTTTGAACAGAACAGTGCTAAAACAATTGGATATCCACATACAAAAGAATAAAGTGCATTTCTATACAATAACAGTGAACTACCTCATACCATACATGAAAAAAATTAATTCAATATGAATCACAATCATAAACATAACAACTAAAATTATAAAACTATTAGAAGAAAACATAGGAGTAAATCTGCATGACCTTGCACTAGTTAATTGTTTCCTATATAAAACACCAAAAGCACAAGTGACAATAAAACTAGATAAATTGGATTTTATGAAAATTAAAGACTTGTATGCTTCAAATGATAGCATCAAAAAAGTGAAGAGACACTCCAAGAATAGCAGAAAATGTTTGCAAACCATGCATCTGATGAGGGACTTGTATCCAGGATATATAAAAACTCTATAAAATTAAACAATGAAAAGACAAATAATAATAAAAATAGGACAAACAGGTTTATGAGAAAAATGCTCAACATCAAAATTCAGCAGGGAAATGTGACTTTAAATCACACTGAGATACCACCTCACACGTTTTAGAATGGTTATTACCAAAAAGATGATGTAACAAGTGGTGGCAAAGATGTGGAGAAAAGAGAACCCTTGAGCACTGTTGGTGGGAATGTAAATTAGTACAGTCATTATGGAGAATAATATGAAGGTTCCTCAAAAAACTAAAAATAAAATTAACCTTATGATCCAGCAGTTTGAATTTTGAATATATATTCAAAAGAATTGAAATCAGTATGTCAAAGAGATATCTGCACTCCCACATGAACATTGCAGCATTGCTCACAATAGTCAAGATATGGAAACAACATAACTGCCCATCAACAAATGAATGGGTGTGGGTGAATATATATGTATATGTACAGTGAAATACTATTCAGTCATTAAAAAAAAGGAAATTCTATCTTTTGCAACAACATGGATGAAGCTGGAGAACATTAAGCTAACTTAAATAAGCCATGCTGAGGAAAACAAATACTGCGTTATTTCACTTATTTGTGGAATTAAAAAAATTTGAAATTATAGTACTAAGGAACAGAATGAAGATTACCAGAGACTGAAGCGAGTGTGGGGAATGAAGAGATCCTGAACAAATGGTACAAAGTTTTAGTTAGAAAAGAAGGAATAGTTTCTGAAATCCATTTTGCAAAACAGTACATCACACATATCAAAACATCCATAGTCAATAATAATATATATATCAAAATTGCTAAAAGAATAGATTTTAAATGTTTTCAAAGCCAAAAAAAAAAATGGTGATGGATATGTTAATGAGCTTGATATAACCATTTCCAATATATACATATATCAAAACATCACAATATACCTCATAAATATATCAAATTATTTGTTTAAGAAAAATAAAAATTTAAATGAAAAAATTTTAAAAAGGAAAGTACAAATATTTTAATAGCTATTTCTCCAAAAAAAAAAAAAAAAAAGCCAATAAGGACTTAGAAAGATGCTAGGTGTCTTTAACTATAAGGGAATTCTAAATCAAAACCACAATGAAATACCACTTCATGCACATTAGGATAGTTATGTTTAGTAATACAGACAATCATGTGTTGGTCAGCATGTCGATAGACTGAAACTCACATACACTGCTGGTTGGAATGTAAAATTGTGTAGCTGCTTTGGGAAAGAGTCTGGCAGTTCCTACAAAATTTAAACACTAAGTTAACGTGTAAATCCACAATTCTACTCCTATGTATAAAACAAGAAAATTGAAAACATATGATCATACAATATTTTGTACATGAATATTTATAGCAGTATTAATTATATAGTAGCCAAAAAGTAAAAATTACCCTGTGTCCATCAACTGATGAATAGAAAAACAAAATGTAGCATATCCAAACAATGGAGTATTATTTGTCCACAAAAAGGAATGAGCTTCTGCTACATGCCACAGTATAGATGAACCTTGAATACGTTCTGATAAATGAAGGAAGCCAGACACAAAAGGCCACGTATTTTTTTGTGTGTATGTGTATATACACATGTATGTATGTATGTATGTGTATGTGTGTACAAGGGTACTACAAAATGCTCATGGAAAAATAGAATTGAAAGATAATACAAATCTTTCCATGAAAATTTTGAAGTACCCTAATGTATTCATGTTTGTGTATGTATATAAAATATATGTATGTTATATTTGTATATATTTGTGTGTGTATTTATATGTATATGTTATATATATACATGTATATATATAATATATAAAATACACACACACATAAGTATGAAGATTCTTCAAAAAGTTTGTGGAAAATAGAATTAATAATATGAATCTTTCCATGAAATTTTTGAAGTACCCTTGTATATAAGAGTAGAGAAGCCTATAGAAACAAAAAATAGATTAGTGGATGCTAGGGGCTGAGGGGAAGGAAATATGGGGTGTGATTGCTACCAGCTAGAGAGTTTTCTGGGGGATGAATAAGATGTTATGAAATTTGAAGTGGTGATCAATGCACACCTTTGTGAATCATCTAAAAAACAATTTTAAGCAATATTCATTTTAAAATATTAAATAAGGAAACTCATTAATTCTAACATTTAATTAATAAAGAAATTAATGAGCTCCAGTGAAGAATATAAAATAAAATTGGACTAGAGGTTGGACACATCTTGCTTAAGGAGAGACAATCCATGAAGACAAATGAGGAAGCTGTTCCTTAAGTATGTAGACTTCGAAGGGTGTGGCATGTGGTGAAATTGAAAATAAAACAATTATGGAAGAGGCTTTACATAAGGATATCAAGGAGTTGGGAAGGTTGGTTGTTACCTGAGATCACCCTACCAGATTCAAACTTATCATAGAACTGTCCTGTCAAATAGGCTGAATTGTCCAATCAAGCTCATATGACTCTGAGGTCTCATTCACCACAGTGCATTACTGATGTTTAGTAAATGCTACAAACAAAAATCTGCCAAAAACTCAGTGTCAGTCTCTGGGGTTCCCCAAATCTATCTGGCACAGTTTCTTAAAGTTCCCTTTTTCTCTTCAATAGGTAATTCAGTTTTGAAGAGATAAGCACAAATTGTATGTGGTACAGGTGTGGTACATAAAGGAAGTCGCTTAATATTGGTGTCTCTCTGTACTTGTCAAGTAGCCAGTAAGCCTGTGTGACTAACATTTATGCTCCATCCAGCAGCATCTCACAAAATCATAAAACCTGGATTTATTGATAATAAGCCATTTAAATGAGATAACTCCTAGTAAAATCATTTCCACATAACAATTTAGTACATAGCAATTTCCCAAAGACTCTCAGTTATCTTCCGGCAATTATACCCCATCGTTATGATTGACAAAAACTGATTGGGGTTAAATAAAGAAAGACCATAATGTGCCCCAAAGAAGGAAGGGAGGTAGCAAGTTGGAAATGTGCTATTAACTCTTTTTCAAACAGCTATGGTAATTTAATGGTACTGGCTAGCTGGACAGGCAAATACACATACAAACACTCAGAAACATGTCAGTGGAGTAGATCCAAAATTTAAAAAATAGAAAATTTATTTTTGAGGTAAAATTAATATAACGTAAAATTAATTACTATAAGTAATGTTAAATTAGTAGAAGAAATAAAATTTTATCAATGAAATATTGGGTTAACTGGTTATTTTTAGGGGAAAAAGAACTTAACTCTGTATATCATTAACTACTTTAAATAAAATCTATGTGAATTACATTCTCAAGCAAAAAAAAAAACAGGAAAAAATCTTAATTAGAGAATAAATACTTTAAAGTTAAGCTCATTTTGGGGAAGGGGTTGGCTAGAGTAGGCTTTTCATAGGAGGAAGGGAGCTGAGGTTTGGGAACTGACAGGCAACTGAGAAAACACAGAGACAGGGAAAATACATTTAACATACATTTAAAGTGTTTCATGTAATTAAAAAAAAAGGCTATTACCTCCATACATCCAGCAAAAACAGGAAAAATCTGGGGCATGTCACCAAATCGAAAGATTTTCTTTAACATTTAGAAAAGGTATACCAATAAATATGCAATAGTTAAATTAGTATTTTTGAACAGTATCATGTTCTTAGAGAACAAATATATTCAAACAAATATAAAATATGACCAGTATGAATAAATTCTAGAGGAGGAATCAGTTTTAAATAACATAATACATTAAATAATTTATTTTAAAAATAAATACTGTTTAATTTCATCCTGATTTATCTGGTAAGTAAGATGTAACTAAGTAGAAGTCCTGCTGGGATTTGTAGACAAAGGAATATTTGTAGTTCAAACTGTATTTGTTCACATGAAATAAAGACCTCAAAAATACTGCTTTGTCTCAAATGAGATCCCACATGCAATGCTGTTTACGCCATTAATATGCTTGGGAAACATTTATTAATCTTCATTACATTATCATGAATTATACATTGGTGGCTCTAGTTATATATAAGTTTTTACCACACAAATTAAAAGATTGACGTAAGCATATTAAGGATATTTTAAATCAGATTTTACATGGAAATGTTAATGCTATAGGTTCTAGAATATTTTCAGGATATTACATTTTACTATGAAGTGTGAAAAAGAAAAGTTAGTAAATTATTGTAGTAGAACTAATTATTATTCTTGTTAGCATACAGTATTTCTTCATCTAAATTTTACTGATTTCATTAGGTGGTCCATTAAATGCACATTTTTACTTGTAACAACCAAAACAAATTAGTGATTTGATCATTTTGTTACACTGTGAACTTAATATAAAATCCCTGCACAAAAACTCTCTTGCCTGCTAAGTGCCTTTAGGCATTGGTATATCTCTCCACAAACTCAGAATATGCCTTCAGTTTTCATTGGGGAAATAAACACGTCATATTTCAACATTTTCTATCAAATGGACTAAGTTCTTATTTTACCAACACATTTAAACCTTCTAAGCATTTGACCAGTATACTTTAGTATGAGATACATAACATTTCCCATATGATTTTGCTGTAGTGTAACTGAAGCCAATATTTTTCCTCCAAATCCTGAAAAGATACAAATCTGTGTTCCCTTTCGAGTTTAGCACAACAGAGTTGAATTAGAGACAGTAAAAGCCAAGCCACAAACTCGCATTTGGCTCTTCTCTGACAGCACAAGATTTTCTTATTTTCTCCTTTGTCAGGCTGTGTTCATTTCACTTTAAAATCCTTCCAGCCACGGATCATCTATCTCATCTTTGGGGAGACTCTTCTACCATCTAATACAGTTCACTAGTTATGTCAAAGTCCAGCTTTACTGGCTGGGAATCAGAGTGGAGGGGAATTTCCTCCTAACAGAGGGGCCATTTGACTCATTTTATTCTTTTTATTACTGAACACCATAGCGAACTAGCCAGTTGACTGTGTGTTCAAAGACATGGGCCTGCCCTAAGGACTCACATCTCAGCAAATGATCCCTTTCCTCTGCCTGGCTGGCCCAGCAAAGGACAGAGAATGCAATCATCTTGATCAATGAACCTGAGGAAAAGCAGAGCTGGCAGGACACTAATCAAATAAGCGGATCTGCTGAGGATAATCCTTCAACCCCAAACTTTGTTTCTTGAGGGCCCACAGGAGATAAGCAGAGAAAAGAAAGCTAGACAATATGCTGTACTTGCATGCCTCAAATCAGCCCTCTGCAGTAAACATTTCCACTTAGTCACCTTGAGAATACAAAGCAGTCTCAGAGACCTACAAATGCATATTTCGCTTCAGCTGCACTTTTATCTGTAATTTTGCTACCATTTGTATCCTTTAGAGTTATGAAAACTCACACCTGTAATTACAAGAATCATCACAGAAAGAGAAATTGGTAGAAAACCAATTTAACAGTAATTAGTCTTCATAAGATTCCCATATAATTCTCTTCAGAGACTGTTACGATTAAAAGCACTCTGGGCAAAGAATTGGGATCACGATTTGAAATTGAACACATTTGAGATTTGTCACCTTCAGAAAATGATTTCACCTCTCAGCACTTCAAATGTATCTGTAAAACAATAATAATAATTGCTTTGATAGATCATTGTGAAGTGTAGTTGAAATAATATACTTAAAAATGCCAATCATAAAGTATAATTCATATATGCCATATTAAAACCTGTTCTTCATTTTTAAAACAATTGCTCAAATAATAACCCTAATGAAAAAGTGTTATGGACTTCTATATAGTGTTTTGGGAACAAAAAATAAAAATCATAACTAATTTTCAAAAAATGAAATAAGAAACACATTCATGAGGTCTTTTTCATGAATGGCCAGAGTAGGCAAATTATATCATGAAAAAGGTGAAGTATTATGCCAGATAGTAGAAATATTTATTTTATGTATTATATTTAAAATATTAAGTATAAAAGCATTTCTTTGAAATTTCTTTCTACCACAGGCTTAAACATCTTTTTTTCATATCCTTCTTTTCACTGGTATCAGGTTCTCAGATTTAAATTAGAAAGTTTCTTTGAAACATATTTAGCAAAATCACTGGCATATCAAATACTTTTTAAAAAGGTGTGTAATTAAATTTAGAAAGTATTTGTTTCTCATGGGTCAAGTTTACACCCGAGAAGGAAGCTGCTGAATGTACTCCAATGCCAACACTCAATGGGGAATATCTGAGGAGCAGCATCATGTTAGGGGAGAAGGGAAGTGTGATAAGTTAAGCCCAGTAAGATCTGCCATAACAAATACAGGTGTCTGGGGTAACATGTAGTTATGTCTTAGAAATTCATGCACACATACAACATATAAGAGAATCAGCAATTGGTGTGTAATGCAAAGGAGAGTCAACAATGGCCAGAGAGTTTTGACAGCCTACATCTAGAATGTCACTGATGGAGGGGAATATTTTATCTCCAATCTTTCTTTCTTTCCTGACCTAATGCACTGGTAGAGTCATACCCTGAAGGGGAAAGGAAAGACATGTCTCAGAGCCAAACAAGTCACCCACCAACTCTAAATAGTTGGCATTGTTTGAGGTGACTGGCACTCATCTCAGATGCAAAATTTAAAGTGGGGGTCAAAAACCTTAGTAATCAACATAAATGATATTTTAATATAATTTTAAAATCTACATTGCAAAAAAGCTTATGATGAAAAAAGATAAACATTTTAAATAAAGATAGATTCAGTCAGGGTCTCAATTTCCAGCCTGTAACGTTGGAACAGGAATTTGAGATGTATCACTCTAGGCTATCCAAAGGTATTTGAACCCCCAAAATTGACATTAATATATGTTAAAAATATGTATAATACTAATATATTACTATAACTAAAAAAACACTCTTTTGGATGAAATATTATATGATAGACAAGTTTTACTTTAAATTCATACAATTCAATTGTCCATTGGGCATTTGGGCAATGGGGGATGTAAGCAGCATAGATCCTCTGCCCAGCTTTAGAAGCTTCATTTTTGTAGTTAATCCACAAGCTCTCTCTGTCTCACAAATGAGACTCACTCCCCTTGCCCTTCTATGTTGTCATTCGTTATTTTTATTATCAGTGTGACGGTGTTTGAAGGGCTGTAGGAACATTTTTTTTTTTAAATGGTTCCCGTTTTTGCTCATCTATGCTCAGACACAATTATATTTCATTTTCAATTTAATAACAGATTTGGAAGACAGTTTTTTCAACTGCTTTTCCCTGCATATGTTACTCCAGCTATGATGTAAATGTTAATAATTGTTAATATAAAATGTAATATAAATATTAACAAATATTAATACATTTGTTAAGATTTATTAGTTTAATTAATTATAGCTTGGACATTATGAAATTCTTAGGTCATTCAAAAGCTTGATTTTCTTTCTGAATTCTGATAATTATGGGAAACTAAAATATTATTGAGTTTTACATGTTTGTGTTTGTGCATGCACATGCATGTATAACTAAGATATACTATGTAACATATTTATATAATTGTGTGTGTGTTTTATAAAATATGACTTATGCCAAAGGCTGAGTTTCTCTTTTTCACTCTAATCTGTCTCTTGAGGAACATCTGAAATGTGCTAGCAGATTGCAGAAAAGACATGAGAAGTGAAGCTACTTTGTGAACTCCAAACGCATGACGTGGTGACGTCTTTCATCTGTAAGCCAACCTTCAATAAATCACAATAGCAGAGAGCACTCTAGCACCTAACGGATTATTTCCAGGCCTGACAACTGTAAAGACAACGTTGGGGGCCAATCCTTTCTATTTCAATGCTTCCGAAGCCCTGACAAAAAAGAAGACGATGAATGCAAAGATCTCTCATTGTGCTGGGCTTGCTGCTTTGATTTCTGTCATGACACTCTATGTTTATATGACTATCAATGAACTTAAACAAGTAGAAACTTAATTACTTAAATATGAGAAGAATGAAAACATCTTCCTTTCTTTAGGTAAAAAAAGATTTTTTTACTCAGTGCAACAAGTTGTTGCATTTCTCTGATTTCGACTAAAAAGAGCAGCTATAAATCTCTGGATGTAACTCCCAATTAAATATGCAAAACCACAATTTAAAGTTATGCCTTTCTCTGAAAGGAAGTTTCCAATTAACAATCTTATTAAAGTATAAAGATCCATCTTGAACAAGAAGTAGGCTGTGGAAGTGCCACTGTAGTCCTGCCATTGTAGTCAAAACTGACCTGATGCCCATCCTATGAAAAAGCAAAAGAACAGGAAAATAAGAATTAGTTCCTTTTTCTTTCTTTCTCCTTTCTTTCTTCTTTTCTTTCTTTTTTCTTTTTTACTTTCCTTCCTTTCCTTCTTTCCTTTTTGAGGAAGAAAGTTGTAGTAGTATTAGTTTTTAATCGTGACTGACTACAATTCTATTTCTTCAGAAATATAAAAAAAATTAATGATAGTGAATTGTATAAAAAATCTTACTGACTGCATTATATATGTAATTATATTTTGTAGTTATTTTGTTTCGAAAATAATTTTATGGTCTTCATTCTATCCTTAATCTCTCAGGCTGGTTAAAAATCAATTTGAGTAACTGAAAAACACATAACAGTACACAATATAGTTACTTCTATCATTGACATAAAAGTACAACTCTAAAGTGATTAGTAAATTATTTTCAAAATTACTAAATAATATGAATAAATATACAAGTGAAAGAAAAAATTTTTAAAAAGTATCTAGGTAAAATTAAGCAACTTTATTATACAAATCAACCACTTTATAGACTAGATGTAACTTATTTGATCATCTCAAAATAATTTCTAGAAGTACTTAATAAAGCCAGAAAATTGATTTATCACACATAGAAAATGTATTTTATAACTTTTATGAGTGCTATTATAAGTAAAAAGAAACCTGTCATTAAAGCTTACATGTGCCTTATATGTCAAAGAAGATGGAGCAAATGTACCTTTCCCTATTCCTTTCACTAAGTGCAACTAAAAGCCCTGGACATATGTAAAACAAGTATAAGAAGACTTTAAGGGTTGAAGAAAAAAAGGCAGACCATTTAGGGACCTTAGGCCCCAAGGAATGACATGATGGTGAATTCCTTCAGTTTTTTTTTTTTTTTTTTTGCTTCATACATTCCAGACTCGGAGCTGAAGAAGCTGACCACTCAATAATGCCAGTATGAATGCACAATAATATCCCAACAGAAGTCTGCTCTCTCTAGACAAAAGACCAGGAAAAACATTAACTTAACAAGACAGAAAACTTTTAGAGAATAACAACTCTTTACCTACCAAAAATCACAGGAAAACAACAACAGAACTGTGGTTCTTCACCCACCTACACCAGCAAAGTTTGAGTAGGGAACCTGGATTTCCTAGGCTGTAAAGAGGTGCGTCCATGTTTCACCAGAATGGTGTTAGAGAGAGCATGTAGAGATCTGAGGTTCTTATCTCTGCCCGCTGATAACAAGTACTCCCACCTGTGATGTCAGTGGGGACAACATGAGGAGCCTGGACTTCCACTGCTTACTGACAGTAACAAGACACCTCTGTCCCTCCATACCAAGGTGGTGACAGAAGTGGCCAAGATGGGAGTCAGGACTTTCACCATCTTCCAGTGATAGAGAGGCCCTCCAGAGCAATGTCAGTGGAAGCAACATGGGGAGCCAAAATGCCCCCTTATTCTCCCCTCATAACCAAGAGCAGGACTCCCTGTGGGTATCAATGGAGAATAAGTGAGAAACCTGGACTTCTACCTGTACCTGTCAGTGAGCTTGGGCTTCACCTCTTCCCTGCCAGGGTGGTGTCAGAGATAGCCAGTTTAAAAAAAAAGGTTTAGGTAAGATCCAGAGTCTTGTAGCATAACAGGAAAATATCCAGGTTTCAATCTATAATCACTGTCATACCAAGAACCTGCAAGATCTCAAATTGAATGAACGAGACAATCAACAGATGCCAATATTGAGATAATAGAGAAGGTAGAATTACCTGGTACAGATTTTAAAACAGCCATAATAAAAATGCTTCAATGAACAATTATGAATATACCTGAAACAAATGTGAAACTAGCCCCAGCAAAGAAATACATACACTATATGAAGAAAAACAAACAGAAATTTTAAAACTGAAAAATACAATAACCAAAACAACAACAACAACAACAACAACAAAACTCTGGGATTTGGCTCAACTGCAGACAAGGCAGAGTAAACAATCAGTGAACTTAAAAGTGAAATGATACAAATTATTCAGTTTGAATGAAAAAAAAAATAGACTGATAAACAGAGGCTGAAGGACCTGTGGAAATATAACAGAAGATCTAACATTCAAATCAGTAAGCTCCAAGCCTGGTGTTTTACTCAATTGTGAATGTCTTTATTCTCTAGCACCAAGAGCATATTGAATTAGATTAGTCAAAGTCTCAAATCTCCTGTGAACTGCTTTGAAATACCTTTGCTAAACCAAAAAGCTTGACATAGAAACAATGTTATTTTAGGTTTTCACTTTGCCAATACATATGTCTTTGCTTTCTGGTCCAAGAACTTCCCCTGAGCCCAACAAATATACCCCAGTAAGAATAATTTACTTCAATTCAGTGCAACAAATATTTATTAAGTATCCACAAAGGGCCATTCTCTGACCAACTCCGCATTTTTTTTTTTTTTTTTTTTAATTTTTTTTATTTTTTATTTTTTATTTTTTATTTTTTAATTTTATTTTGTCAATATACATTGTAGCTGATTAATGCTCCCCATCACCAAAACCTCCCTCCCTTCTCCCTCCCCCCCTCCCCCCCAACCATGTCCTTTCTGTTTGTTTGTTGTATCAACTTCAAATAATTGTGGTTGTTATATCTTCTTCCCCCCCCCCCCCGGTTTGTGTGTGTATGTGTGTATGTGTGTGTGTGAATTTATATATTAATTTTTAGCTCCCACCAATAAGTGAGAACATGTGGTATTTCTCTTTCTGTGCCTGACTTGTTTCACTTAATATAATTCTCTCGAGGTCCATCCATGTTGTTGCAAATGGCAGTATTTCATTCGTTTTTATAGCTGAGTAGTATTCCATTGTGTAGATGTACCACATTTTCCGTATCCACTCATCTGATGATGGGCATTTGGGCTGGTTCCAACTCTTGGCTATTGTAAAGAGTGCTGCGATAAACATTGGGGAACAGGTATACCTTCGACTTGATGATTTCCATTCCTCTGGGTATATTCCCAACAGTGGGATGGCTGGGTCGTATGGTAGATCTATCTGCAATTGTTTAAGGAACCTCCATACCATTTTCCATAGAGGCTGCACCATTTTGCAGTCCCACCAACAATGTATGAGAGTTCCTTTTTCTCCGCAGCCTCGCCAGCATTTATCGTTCATAGTCTTTTGGATTTTAGCCATCCTAACTGGGGTTAGATGGTATCTCAATGTGGTTTTGATTTGCATTTCCCGGATGCTGAGTGATGTTGAGCATTTTTTCATATGTCTGCTGGCCATTTGGATATCTTCCTTAGAGAAATGCCTACTTAGCTCTTTTGCCCATTTTTTAATTGGGTTGCTTGTTTTCTTCTTGTAAAGTTGTTTGAGTTCCTTATATATTCTGGATATTAATCCTTTGTCAGATGTATATTTTGCAAATATTTTCTCCCACTCTGTTGGTTGTCTTTTAACTCTTTTAATTGTTTCTTTTGCTGTGCAGAAGCTTTTTAGTTTGATATAATCCCATTTGTTTATTTTTCCTTTGGTTGCCCGTGCTTTTGGGGTCGTATTCATGAAGTCTGTGCCCAGTCCTATTTCCTGAAGTGTTTCCCCTATGTTTTCTTTAAGAAGTTTTATTGTCTCAGGGTGTATATTTAAATCCTTAATCCATTTTGAGTTGATTTTAGTATACGGTGAGAGGTATGGATCTAGTTTCATTCTCCTGCATATCGATATCGATATCCAACTCCGCATTTTTACATGCTGTTCTCTTTTCCTGAGATGGACTCTTTTTACCTGGTCTACTGGCAAACTCCCACTCTTCCATTAGACTCAGTCCAAATTCAATTACTGACTCTTTCAAAAAAGATATGTGAGTTGCTCCAGTTTTACTTACAAGTTGCTTGTCAATTCATCCATATGGTAATCCATATATTATGCAGTGATTTTTGCCCACTTAACTAAACTGTATGCTCTGGAGGCTAGGGATACTCTCTTCTGATCCTTGCTACTCCAATTGCATTGAAATCTCTTCTATTACAAAATGTATTCAGTAATCACATGTTGCATGAATAAATGAATTAATGTATTCAGCTATACATCAGATATGTTTTATCAACACCGCACTCTACCGAGTGAGCCACGGGCCGGCCCCTACATCAGATATGTTTTAAATATCTCCTGCCTACTGGGCACAGTAATAGATCCAAGTATACATGGTGAGTGAATGTAGTTACTCTTTGTACTGAAGAATTTAAATTTTAGCATAGACAACATAAAATTATAGTATAGAATTAACTATATTAAAAGGCACTGAGCTGTACACAAACTCAGTATTGGAAGATTTTCAGAATAAACATGATTTTGTTTCTTTATATCCTAAGAATCCATACATGTCCTATAGTAAACTAATGTGTATATTATGCATGTTAAGAAAACGGAAGACTAAAAGACTAGTTTACAATGACAATGCTAGTCACATAAATGCTCCCCATCACCATTCAACCAATAGCACACGTCATATGTCAACTACTTGACTAAATTATCTTGCCAACACCTACCACTGGCCTAGGTGAATTGTGTCCCCTAAAGTTTCATGTATTAATCCCCACTGTAACAGTGTCAAAAGTGGGAAACCTTGTTATGGTAATTGAAAGAGAGGGACTTTAAGTGGTGATTAGATTGTGAGGATCATGCCTCAGTGAATTGATTGATCCATTCATGAAGTAATAAGTTGATAGTTTAATGGTTGGTAATGGGAGTGGTTCTGATGGCTTTATAAGGAGAGTGAGTGAGCAGGTTACCTTTCCTTCTTGCTCAAGCCATTTGCCATGTGACACCCTGCATTGCTGTAAAGAGTTACCATCCACCAACAAGGCCCTCACCAGATGTGTTTCCCAGACTTTGGACTTCCCAGCCTCCCAAACATAAGGAATAAATTTTATTCCTTCATAAGCCAGTTTCAGGCATTTTGAACAGAGATGAACTAATACACCTAGGGTACCATTAGTTCTCAGTACATACTCTATTTTTAAAAAAATAGTTAAAGGAATGGCTTAAATTAGTGGCCTCCAAAGTTTTACTTTGTGGTAATGCTACCTGAATATATGTATGTATTGTGATAATGCTTCCTGAATATATATAAATATAAATAGAAATAAATATATGTATATTTTTAAAATTTACAACATACATTTCCTACTACAATAATATATCTGGGGCTTTTAAAATGTGCAAAAAAATAAAAATATGAATACAAAGACCTAATTTAAATAGATATGAGATAAACAATGTTTATACAATAATTTGTAAATATTTATGAATGATAACTAAGAACTTAAAAAGCCTGGATCTTATTTTAATTTATATTAAAACTTAAGGTATCTTTTAGAAATGTAGATTTTAAGTAAGAATAACAGTGCTTTAAACAAACAAGAATTTAATTTTTTCCTACTTTAATAATTATTAAGAGAGGAAGGCTATAGATATTGCATCTGTTCATGGATGTTTTCAAAGATCTATTGTCTTTATCTCTTCCGATTTTGTTGTTTTCAATATGTGACTTTCATCATCATGCTGGCACAATGGCTTCTAAATCTTTCACACTGTATCTGTTATCTAGACGAGAAGGTAAAATTAAGGTGTGGGGGCCCAAAAGGCAAAAGACTAAAGAGGAATGCCATGTTCTTTCTCAGCACATCTATTCCTTGCATTTGAATGGTTAGAACTGGGTCAACCATTGAGCTAAAAATTAATCTGGAAAAATATTTTGGCTTAGTCTGCAGTAATAGAGAAAGAGAAAAGAAAGTGCGTACTAAATGGCTTTTGGCTAAACATCTCACATTTTCCTGTTTAATTGACTACTATAGCTAAAAATGGTTGTCACTAATGGGCAAAAAATAATCAAGAGATTAAATTAAGCAAAATAGATGATTTTTATGATTTTATTAACTATGGAAAATATTTTCCATCTTCTCTGATAGTTGTCTTAGAGAGTAATTGAAAGTTATGATTTAAAAATATGTTTTAAAGATATGGATTTAAAACCAACTGAAACTTTCATTTTTACTATTTTAAACAAGTAAGAAAAAAAGTTTCTGAAATTTCTCATGCGGATGATATGAGAGTTTGTATAGGCTATAATTTTTGCAACAAAATCATATAATTACCTTAAAATTTCTAAACCTTTGATTTACCAGTGCTCTCTTCATTACACAGTACACTGAAAAATGAACAAATGCTTCAATGGTACTATCTTTAAACCTCTACATTGCAAAACTCTTACTGTTCCCTCAGGATCCTCACTTATTGGACTTGGAATTTCACTGGGGCAGAGTAATTTTAAATATGTCAAATGTTGGGAAGATGTTGCATGTAAGTAGAAGTTGAATAGTATCTTGTTGCATCCCAGTAGATATTCTTATACACCTCATGGCTACAAGCCACTGCCTTTGGAGACCACTGGTACAAAATAGTGTAAAATTCTTTGACTTCAAATTTTTATAGGCCTCCTGTAGAGATTACTATAGTAGGTTTTATTCTATTTCATGATTGTCAACACCTTTGTATGATAGAATAACTTAGGATATACTTTCTTTGAAATTTCACTGAATGGTGAAATTATAAATCCTGGCCTTCAGATTCAGAATTTAGAACCAGAGCTAAATCCTTTTCCAACATTACTTTTCTTTCTCACTTTTTCTCTTTCTCAGTTTTCTATGGACAACATACTGTAGTTCAAAGAAAAGACGTAAACTTTCTTATTTATAGAAACAGTACTTGGAACAGTTCAACGTCCTACTAGCTTCTTTCTCCGTGCAAAGTCATACCAAATGTGTTCAGCTACATGTCTACATCTTCAAAAGAATGAGATAAACTTCATTGTTTTAAATTTTTGGAATCACATTGGGATGTTTTTCTTTTCGAATGGTTACTTTCCATTTTGGGGGGACTTTTTCTTACCTAGGATGCTAAACTATCTTTCTTTATAATCACTAGGCAAATCTTCATCCAGATTAAAAATTAATAATGATAAATGCTAACCTAAGTAGATGTTTTTCATATTTCTCTTTGACTCTTACTCAAAATTGAATTTCCTGTTCAAAGATGGATCGAACTTGATAACATTCCTGACTTTCTCATAATCAATAAATAATATAAATTGTTAGCAATTGCTAAAGCTATATTTACTGCTTTTTAGTTATAAGTAGAACAGAGAGATAACTAGTCTCAGAAGTATATTTTTTCTCAGAAAAATTATATAGTATGTATCTTGTGAACATGACAGATTTCTTAGGTGTACCATGTATTTTCTTGTTTCCCTGCAACAATGCTTACCACAATATTAGGTAGGAAATAATTACCTACAGTTATTGAACTGAACTCAATTTACATTTAATTTTCTAAAAATAATTGTCTATTTTATTTTTACTTTCTATGCTCTATATAATAATCATAAGTCAAATAAAGTTCCATGTCTTTTCATGTAATATTGCCAATATATTTTATAAAAAGATAATTAATACATAAATAAAAAGACTTATCAGAGAATAGTGATATTTTATATCTCTCCTTTAAAATGTTATATTTTCATTTCTATAAGTAAACATTTTTGCAAATTGTTTAGTTATCCTCAGATAAATCAAATACAATCTTTTAGATCTAAGAGGTATAGTCTTGCAAAGACTTTGTAAATGACCTTCCATATTCATTATTCACAAATTTGAGGTTGAACTTGTCTGTATAGTCAGTGAGACTGGATATTATGCAAGTAAAGCAAATAGTTCATTTATTTATATTAGGATTTGTTTTTGCAATAAATCATGCTTGCCATGCTTGCTAAGGTTACTGCTACAAAATCACCCTTGCTTTTACTCTATGCCAAACACTTTCCCTCAGAGAGAGACAAAGGGAGACACAAATATGAATTTGACTCTATCATAGTACCTGGTACCTTAATTCATATAATTCAGGTCCTGGAATCCCATCATTAAGCATATGTGAGCAGCCATGGAAACACATATGACAAAAAAAGCTGCTCATTGTTTTCCTTTTCTCCCCCACATTTTAATTATTATTATTTTTTTTAATCTTGTGCTTTAGTCCTCTATACCTGGATATAGGTCAATGTAGAAGATGACTAGTTTGAGTTGGATGCAAGGAAAACTTTATACCAATGGAAATGTGCTCACTTTCAAGGGATTGTTGTGTGGTCCACCTACTTACGTTTTCTTTCATAAAAAATAAATTAATTTTAAAACTAAATAGTCTACAATGTGCTTTACTTAGTGACCAGGTACTAAGAAGGACAGTATGAAAAACTCAGCTCTCAGAAACCTCATATAGTGTCTTAGTGGCCTCTGACCAATATTTCCACATCCTTGATTATTTGCTGCAACATGTTTAACTTATTTTCTTATTTCTTAAGTAATCCTGTTTTAATGAACAAACACTCAAAATGACTTTCCCATCAACTTTCTTACTATTAGCTAACATTACTATATATCCAACACTAACAGGCACTGGTTACGTGCTTTATATATATGATTATTTAATCCTCTGAAAAATTCTATGAATCATGTAAATGCTTTCTGTTCACTTTTTGTAAATGATCGTATATGAATTCCATGGATGAAACAACTTGCCCAAGGTCCCATAACTAGTTTCTCGCCCTGCAATCACACCGACAATGTTTTCTGACCCAATGCCAAATTTGTAGCCATTGAGGCCAAGTACTGAATCAAAATTTCTATTCTATTTAAGTAAATCTTTCTCTCTCCAAATGGTTAGCACTAAGCAGGGGATAAAGAAATAGCTATGTTTCCATTGTGTACAATATTTAATTCTCACCTAATTTTCAACTACGTAATCTAATAGAGTTCTTGAAAAGAATCGTATGTGGCAGGTATAGTGATCTCCTCTTTTTGAATGAAGATAATATGGCTCAGAAACTCTAGAGATGCTGCCCAGTGTCACACAGCTGATACGTGTCCAAGCTAAAATGTGAACTTGCATTATTTTTAGTTGCTTTCTTCTGCTTCTTCCACTGCTCATGAGCTACTTTTAACGAACAGTGAAAGGATGACAATGTGCTCTATCATTCATCACACAATTTAGCTTATTCCAACAGTGTATGTAAACAAATTGGTACAAGAGTAAGAAATAAAATGGGAATAGTTGGGGTACCTATATTTATCCAACAGCAGAGAGGAGAAGAATGGGAGGAGAGTGACAGAAGAGCAAGAGAGGGAACTTTTTCTCAAGATACCTGACTCCACAGCCCAGCACAAAACAGGCATTTGAATTGATCTATCTCCTCAGTAAAAGCCTTCACAAAGGAATTCTACAAGGTCATCACTAGGGCCTGTGACCTAGCAGAGACACTGGCTAAAACCCCTATTGAAGGATAATTTATTCTTTACTAAATGACGCAGGCCATATGATGGCAAAGAGAGCAGAAACAGGGATCTTCCTAGCTCAAAATCCAGGAATATAGGGTTTCTGCCTGAAATCGAAAAGGTAAACAATAAGTTTTGTTCTTTAAGTACAGCAATCACTTAGCATGGTAAATAAGACAAAATGTAAACTGCTCCCTTCTCACCTGCTTCTTGCAAACTTCATCTCCTACTACATCTTGCTCAAGTAACTCAGACATTCTCAATGCCACAAATATTGTCTTTGTTTAGCAGTACAATTTTGTAAATGTTGTCCCTTACCTGGATATGCATTCCTCACCTTATCTATTCCCTAATGAGCATATTCTATTTCTTCAGGAACATCTAGCTCTTTAAAATTTTCTGGTTACTTGTCTGGCTCTGCAAATACTTGAAATTATTGAGAATATTGTGTCTCATTTAGTTTCTTGGCTTCAAACACAAGTCCTGCTAACTGTATGGAGTTAACAACTTTTAAATTGAAGAGCTGGTTGAATTTGTAACATGAGCTTTCAAAATAACAACTTATGGTGTTTTCTTCTAGATAGCTAAGAGGGAATACTCTCCCTCCATAGATCTTTGGATGGAGGGAAATCCCAGTAGCTTCTTGCTTCTTTCTTTTAACAAATATGTATTTGCAATCATACATGCAATGAACTTGTAATTATATCTACTTATGATGCAGTGCCATAAAATTGTATGTATTTAATCTGGCAATCAGATTAAAATTTAATGAAATTTTTATTTTATTATAACAGTAAATACACTTTCTCATACTTCATATAGCATAATCATACTCTTAGAAGAGCTTAAAAGAATTAGAGGAAATCTAGTATTCACCAAGAAAGTGTCATCTTTAAAATGAATACTATACACATCTAGTCTTGGATGTCTATTTGTGAAAAGCTGTGGTACATGCTCAAATTTTCTAATTTTCTGTATCTGATTCTTTAGACAAAAAATAACCCTACAAGCTGGTATTTTTCAACTGTACTATGCATACAAATCACATGGGTATGTGGTTAAAATGAAGATTTAGATTCAGTAAGTCTGAGGAGGTATCTGAGTATCAGCCTTTTTAAGAAACTCACCAGGTTCATCCAATACACATTAGAGTGTGAGACATATTGACTTGAAAGGATTTTTCATTTGTATCTAGCAATTAAAAAAAAAAAACTGAAATGTTGAGAATTCCTCCTTCATACTTATCTCACTAACTATTTTGATCAAGAAACATGACAAATTGAGGGCTAAGGAGCCTCTTTGAAATTAACTAGAACAGTATTATTCAAATATAAAAAAAGTTTACGTAAACATTTGAAGCCAAATTACAGAGTTAGATTCCGAGTATTGGGAAACTACAGAGATTCTCTCCTTTGACCGAACTTCAGTTAGGCTCCTCTGAGCTCTGCTAGGCTCCACTCTTGAGCATGTCCCCCAAAAGCTCAATTTTAGCAAAAGTCCTATGTCAATTTATCCAAAATCCCCCACTCACGATATCTGGTCAAAATTCTTATCCATCATCATCCCCCAGGAATTATCTTATCACCCTGGCCTGTTAGGTCTGTTCAGCTAGAACACACTCTGACCCCTGGTGTTTCCTCTTAGTAATTTTCCATCCCTTAGCTATAAAATTTCCACTTTTCTTTATTACATTTTAAGTTGAGCCCAATTTCTCTCTCCTACTTGCAAAAACCCCATCACACTATCATGACAATCCTGAATAAAGCCTGCCTTACCAGTTGAACAAGTGTTTTGAATAATAATTTTCTTGAACAGAAACAACCATCCTGAAGAAAGAAAGTGTTGACCTATTTAACTGGATAGATATAGCAGTACGATCTGTGGGCAGAAGTGACAACTGGTTCCAGCTGGAACTACTGGTTAAAATGTGTAGAGATAGTTTGAATGTGCCTCCTCTAGACTGTCCTGGTAACATGTGTGCACTGAGGGAACAGTGAGCCAAATGTCCAAAACAAATAATCACAAAATAAAACTCCTAAACATCTTTGCTGTCATCTTCAATCAAATGAGTATAGTTGAGAGAGTTTCAAATAGTCCAACTAACCAGACAAAACAAAAGAATCTCTGAGTCAAGAGGCTGCAATGGTTAAGAAATGTACACAAAGGAAAGCTGATCACCTGCTAGTGGGGTGGAAGTGACATTTGAGTAACAGATTCAAAAAATGTTCTTGCCTCTGTAATTTTCATTCAAGCAATTATTTTAACAATGAAACAATATAACATATAATGTAAAATACAACATTACATTATAATTCTGAAAATGTGCTATATGTAAGTGTTCTGAATATTAAAATATGTTAGGTATTTTGGAGATTTTGTTTTTAATATCTTAACTCTAATGTCAGCTCTTTGTGGGTGATAGCTGTAACTATTATGTTTTAGTATGCTGAATGTTGTCATTTGAAATTGTAATGGGATAAATAATTATGATAAAATATGTTGATTTCTCATTGTCAGTGAAAATTATGATGCAACACACAGCAAGCTTTTAACTGAGAGAAAACAGTTTTTATAGTGTCAGTTTATGGCATACTATAAGTAACTGTCTAGGCAACCAATTATATTTTTATTGGGGACACATATGGTGAAACAACTGAGATGTTTGCATAAGATTTTTATATTGCTTATTTTCTTTTTCAAGGCTTGTGGTACATTTAGATACTGGTATTCCCAAATTCAAATTTATTACTATAGTGAGCTCCAATTGGGAACATTTTAACATTCATTTATGAGTATAAAGTCTTAAATTGACTCCACAATCCAACATATGAAACAATCAGTAATTTTTTAACAAACAAGTGTTTCATTATACTCATTTTTTTTTTTTTTTCCAAAATGCAATGGCACATTGAAATCTCAGAAATCACGTGAAACATGGAAATGGCCGCAAGGTAAAACCACAAATTACAAAACATCCCTGACAAGTCCTGTGGAGCTTAAGGAATCTGATAGCCAATTCATGGCACTTTAGACTTCAAGCAGCAACAAAAAAATCTAAGAGTTCAAGGTCTGAGGGGTGACAGGGTTTTCAGAGCCACAGTGAGACCTGAGGATACTCACTTGTCATTTGGACAAAGTGTCTGATATGAAATCCCCCTAGTTTGGTTACTGCTGATGTTTTATTGCTTTCATCTTATTCTTGAGTTCACCTGGACTTCTGTTGCCTTTTGCTGGTGCTGCCAAGCCCTCTGAGCACTGGCGGTATCCTATATCTATTTTCTAGCCACTGTCCAGTACCGTGGCTACACTTGCCTTTTTGATCAAACGTATCCACTCTGTCTGAAATTTAAGATACCTCAGTACATAAAACAAGTGTGTGTGTATGTGTGTGTGCATTTGTATGTTGTTTAATTGATTTTAACCTACTCCCTAAGGATGGTTAGATTGTATTTGTAGGCACCTAATTAGGAATAAACAATTCAGAGGTAATTAGCATCTGAAGACCCTTGATCAGGAATTCATACTCAGAGAATCTATATAAGCTCATTATACATTACTAAGCAAATATGTAACAGAAAGCTCATAATTAGCATTATAAACATCAAATATGTTCTATTTGGGGGAAATAATTGATGTTTAGGATATATGTTTACTTAGAAAGAACAGATATAAAAGATGAATAAAAGACAGTCCCCAGCATTACTCTTTCCCACAAATCAACCGCAGCCAAGCTGGGGCCGCTAGAGCTCAGAGGAAGAGGAGGAGAGACCTACGGAGTGCATGAAGGCAGGAGAAGCCACAATGAGAGAAAGAAAAAAACTGCTCTTACTGTTTCGATCCCCAGCCATGTCCAGGCTGGAGCTGCTGAGAGCTCTGAGCAGGAGCCTGCAAAAGCCACAGGTGTGCCCTCTGGATGAAGTTACATGGAGGCTGCAGGGGAGAAGAAGGACTTGCTAACCCCCAGGCCAGCAATACCACTAATACAGTTCCGTGGACCCACACAGGATCAGGGAGCCACAACAATTGAATAAAAGGAGCCACTCAGAAGCTGGTGAGTCATCGCAAGGGACCAGTGCACGGCTCACCCTATGGGAAGTGTTTGGAGCACGAACCGTGGGGGAGATGGGACTACTGGGGAAACACGGGGGCACAGCAAGGACAGCTGAGCTGTCCCTCAATCAGCATAGGACCACTCAGAGGAGACTGGTCAGGAATACAGATCTGCAGGGTGTACAGTTTGATGAAAAGACTCAGGCTCAGACCAGAGTTTCTATACAACCCAGGTGCACTGGATCTCTTGAGGCCTGGACATATCTGTAAAATCAACCTTTAAAACCTGAGCTGTGCAAAAAGCCTTCCCCAGAGAACCAGCTGCAATGCAGCAATCTAGCTAAACCACACAGCTAAAGTACTGGTCCCCACAGGAAGTTCCCCAATTTTAGAAGTAAGAAAAGGACAATAAATTAGTTCCAGCACAGAGTTTAAGTGGTGGGAACAGCAAATAATCCAACACAGAAATGAAAGAAAAAACAAAGTGCCTTCAACCAGAGACAAAGTGTGATATTAAGTAGTAAATGTCTCCTTTCACCAAAGAACACCTGTAACACCTAGAAGGTCCAGGTGTCCCCTGGGCTACCAAGCCAGAAAGAGGGGAGAACCCAGGGCTTCAACAATGCCCCCCAACACCCCCAACCAACCCCGAGGGTGGGGAATGAGGGCCTCGGCCATGCCCCCCCGACACCCGCAGCCAGCCCGGTGGTGACTACCAAGCCACCACAGTAAGTGCTTTGGGATCACCCTAGCTGGGGTGGCGGGGGGCCTTGGGCCTCAGACACACCCCCCTGACACCTGCAGCCAGCTCAGCAGTGACCACCAGCCACCTCAGGACCCCCCCCCCACCAGCTCTCCCAAGCAGTGGTCATGGGGGGCCAGGAAGGAGGGCCTCGACCACACCCCCCAACACATGCAACCAGCCCAGCAATGAACACCAAGCCTTAGCAAGAAGGGCCTTGGATCCCAGAGCTGGGATGGTGGGAGGCATGGCCTTTTACCACACCCCCTGACACCTGCACCCAGCCTGGCAATGACCAAGCCACCATTGGAAGACCCCTGGTCTCCCTTGTGGGAATGAGGGGGGGTGACAAAGGCCTTACTCCCACCCCTCCTCCTTCCATCCCATTTCCTTTCCCTTTCCCCTCTCTCCCCCCTCCCCACTGCTTCACAACAACATTCTAGAATCTAAAAAATAATATTAATAAAATTAAATTTTCTTTAAAAAAAACTCAACAATTAAGTATATAATACATTTTTATTAACTATAGTCACCATGTTGTACAATAGATCTTGTGAACTTATTCCCCTCTCTAACTGAAACTTTGCATCCTTTCACCAACATCTCCCTGACCACTGTCTCTCCACTTGCAGAACATTTCCATTACCCCCAAAATAACCCTGTAAATGTTAGAAGTCAGTCCTCTTCCCAAACCCTTATCCCATCCCCAGAGGAAACAACTGTTTTCTGTATTTGTGGATTTGTCAATTCTAGACATTTTGTATAAATGGAATCATACATTATGTTAAAAAAAAGAGCATATATAGTGCTTTCCTACAACACACACACACACACACACACACACACACACACAGTACAACATACGCAGTTTCTTTCTCTCTCCTTCCGTCTTCATTCACCAAACATTCTGATACCTGAGCCAAGTAAAAGGCTGGCTGATCCTACTATAAGTTTATCATTTTATCTGCCTTGAGCGAACCAAAAATTTCAAGGTGCTTACAGGAGTGCATGAAAGAAAGTAAACACCAATGTCACGAAATAAGTTATGTGATCATTTTTGTACATACTTGGTAATAAATATTTGTATGTTGATCCGAATCCATTCTGAGGCCTGCTTTCATTGTAACATGCTCCATGGTGGCAAGGTTAAAAAGGAGTTTTATACAACCACCATCTGTTTCTAGTCATCAGAAACTACCAATATTTACTAAAAGAACCTCACAATTGTTGACTGCAAACATTTGCTTAGGCCAATACACAGCAACTGCTTTGATTGCCAGTACTGTGCACATAACTGAAATATGTTAGGGACAAAAGAAACACTTATTTTGTACATGTTAACATTGAAAGTAATTGCATAACACAGGAAAAAAAAAAGTATATCTAAAGGCAAGCAACATAAGGTAACACTATTTGCAGAAATCCTGATTGTTAAAATTAGAAGCTTCAAATACAATAAGCATACAAATCTGAATTTCATTTTACAAAAACAACACTTTGTTCGAATGATTATAATTTAAAATATCACATTAATATGTATATAACTTATTACTATTCAATATTGATTTGGAACCACTTGATAGTCACAAAACTTTTAAATGGATTTTTGCTTCAATGATTACATAGAATATTTCATGTACCTTTCTTTATCCTTAATATCACACTAAAGTCAAATTGCATGGACATTCATTGTGGCTGACCCTGTTGTTACCTACTCAATATTTAATATATTCTGCCTTCTTACTAGCAAAGCCCCCATTTTATCTAGGGTAACATTATTTCTAATTGATAAACTATATGTCCCGCCTACCTTTGCAGTTTAATCTGGTCATGAGACAGAGTTATTGCTAGTGAATTGTCTGATTGATATTTCTGGAAAATGTTTCTTTCTTGATATAAACATCAACTCTCTATCTTTGCTGCTTATTTATCCCTATATTTATTCTAGCATGGGTTACAAACATAAAACCATAGGTGGAACATGATCTTGCAACCTTAAGGTTACTGAAAATCAAATCCATGTATTAAAGATGATAAAGCAGAAAGATAAAGGAGATTGGTGCTATAGGTTGAATGTCCCACGAAGCCTATTGAGACTTAAACCCCACTATAACAGAGTTAAAATGGTGCGAAATCTAATTATGGAATTTGAAAGGTGGAGCCTTATAGAGGTGATTACATTGTGAGGACTGTGTCCTCATGAAGCGATTGATCTATTCACATGTGGCGATGGGCATGGTTCTGATGGTTTTATAAGGAAAGAGTGTGAGAAACTTAGCTCTCTCTCACTCCAGCTGTCTGTCATGTGACACCATGTATTGCTGTGAAGAGTAACCACCCAACAACATCCCTAGATGTTTGGACTTTCCAACGTCTGAAACTGTAAGTAATAAATATTGTTTCTTTGCAAATTACCCAGTTTCAAGTATTTCTATTATTATAAGCAATAGAGATGGACTAATGCAATTGGTACATTGCTATATAACTTTACTCTTATAATAACAATTTGAGCGCAATATTTATTACCACAACATTAAAATTAAAGAAGTTGAAGCTCTGAGAAATCAATGACTCACTTAGTATATTAAGGCATCAGATTTCATACACTCCTTATTGGCCTAAATTAATCTCCAATTCTGGACTTGGACTATTACCCTTGTTAAGGTTCTGAGAAGATTTTGAAAGAATAGGTCATGTAAGCTAATGATAATTGAGATAAAACCAGGTTAAAATGAAAGACTATAGGGCCGACCCCGTGGAGCACTCGGGAGAGTGCGGTGCTGGGAGCGCAGCAGCGCTCCTGCCTCGAGTTCGGATCCTATATAGGGATGACCGGTGCGCTCACTGGCTGAGTGCGGTGCGGCCGGTCACAAAAACAACAACAACAAAAAAAAAAAAAAATGAAAGACTGTAAATAGAGATAATTTACCATTTTGTGTCAGTAACTTTATCCTTACTCCATTGCCATGGGTATCATAATGTTGATATTTTTATAGACTTGGTTCTCTCCTCCGACTGATCCATTTCTGAACATGTATATTCAAATGTTCTATTCCTGAACTCTTATTTCATTACTTTTGGATGAAAAGTTGATCCTTCTTCTCATTGTGATCTGTAGTTTATAACCAAATTATTTTTTTCCCTAGGCTATCAGTTACCTCTTGCTATCACTTCCTTACCAAGGCCAAAGACCCATGACCTCGTGACAATTTTTACAAGATCCCCAATTTCTTGTTATTTTCTGACATCCCATTCCTAAGAATTCCAATTGCTGCATCATACAACTTCTATTCCCCTCTTCTACATACTATCCCATTCAATATAACATTTACTGGAAAAAAAAAATTAACAAAAACGCTTATTAAAGCACGTTTCATTGTATGGCTTTTAGGAATCTCTGAAATTTTAAAAGCCAACTGGATTTCTGATGAATGTTTTTTGTTCCTAGTTCATGTTTTCTTGGATTAACACAGATAAGCTGTTTCCAAACATTTCTACCATCTTTAAATTTTTAACCCTTTCTTGTGTCACTTCTCTGCCTTCATGACTTCCTGCTAATAACTTTTCTCTTTATCTTTAAAGAAAAAATAGAGACGTAATCACCTTCCACGCCCCACAATCATCTACATATGTATGTACATTTCATTCCATCCGTAGTCCATTCTTACTTTCCTCAAGTAGAAGTGGCCATCTCTTCTCCTGTATTCTGAACCCATTTTCTGTTGATGGTCTTCAGAGTCCCATTCTATTAATAATCTCCTAATTTTTCTGGCTATTATATTTTTTATGTCTGTATCTATATATTATTTTCTGTCACTTAAATATATCTTTGTTCAAATTTATCTCTGGAAAACACCATCTATTTCTTGTTCTGAATAGCGCTTTTTTTTTGTTTGTTCACTTATTTGTTTTAATACTGTCTATACTCACATTGTCAGGCCTCCACTTCCAATTCATGCTTATGTAATAAAATATGAGTTTGGTTATGATTTAAATGTTAGAACATTAGATCACATATGATCATTGGTTATATCTATGTTAACACACTTGAATCCTTTAACAGAGGTTATTAATACTGTCATACCTTAGAAATTGTGTGGGCCACATTCAATTTATTCTATCCTTTTTTCTTTGATACTCAGCAGAATACTGAAAAGGTAATGTCTCCTTCCTTGACACTCTCTGCTTTCTGTTTGGCATGATCCAACTGTCTTCTAGTTCTTTTCTTATTTTCTTGGCTGATGCAGAGGTAAAAACAAACAAACAAACAAACAAACAAACAAACAAAACACCTGGTCTTCTGCTATCCCTTGATAAGTCAGTGTTTATCCTAACAACCCCTGCTGCTAATTCTATTTCTGAAATTTATCTTATGTATTTTTCTTTTCTTTCAATTAATATTTTCTGCACTAATATAAGACCATATATTATCCTTATAATAACATCCATAATGATTATCTTAATTGTTTTATCCTTGATATTCACTTTCCACAATACCATATGTATTTTTCCTACAAAAGTTAAATGATTTTACATACTTATAGGTAAAACAATAAGAGCTGTTGTCAAAAACTGAAAGTGAGCTACTCTTTTATGATCTGACCCTGAGAAATATGTTCTAGCTCCATTTCCAGAAGTTTTCCCCTGGAAACTTTGGTTCTAGCTATGCAACAATGGCTTGCAATTTTCAAAATGTGATATGCTCTTTCACATCAGTGCTGTAGCATGTGCTGTTCTCTTCCAGTAGTGCCCTTCTTCTGCTCCACCAGTAAGGTTAATTTCCATTCTTTCTTCAGTGGTCGGCTCAAGAATGAACTTTTCCCAGGAAGCCTTATTCTAAAATAATGTTAAGCCCTCTTTCACAGGCCCACAGAGTTTGTTAAACTGGTATTAAATCAGCTAATAACACTATATTGTAATTTTCTAGCAATTTTAACAATTTTCTAACAATATTAATAAAAGCTAGCATTGGAGTGCATTCCATGCAAACATTTATTTTTCTTAACAACTCTGTGAGATAGGTTTTTTAGTACTCCTGTATTATAAATGAGGAAGCTGAGGCACAGAAATCGTTAAGCAACTAGCACAGTCTCATGTCTCCTCAGTGGAAGAGGCAGAACACTGAAATCATGAGCTTTATTCTATTTTCATTTCCCTCAATAAAATATCAGCACCCAGCACAACGAGTACTCATAGCAGGAACCTAATGTGTGTTTCCTGAATGTTGAAGGAGAGAGGAAATAGACTAATAGTTATGGGAGCACACAAATAATTCAGTTAAGTACATATTGAAGTTGCTTCATCCTGTCTGCTTAATTACTATTCACATGAGAGACATCAAGATTTAAAGTTTAAAAGCTTATGTACAAACTCACATATGGTAAATTATGTTTTTTTTCTCTTTTCTCTCATGTGGGAATGGAGTTTAGTTTTTAAGCAGATGCTTAACTTAAGTGTGTGGATAGAAATATCAGAAATGCTAAGGAATAATTGAGCAGAAACCTGGAGAGGATCAATGAAATCATAAAATGAAATTTCCTCCTTTCCCTCCTAGAATTCTTCTATGAGTCCTTTAAACTCTCAGTGGAATTATTTTTGTGGTCTTGGAACTCTTTGACATTTTAATGCTTTCAGTAGATACTTTAAGTACATGATCATACATCATAGTGAGAATGGTAGGTCCAGAATACTTTGTTTTTAAGTTTGCTGTTGACAGTATCATTTTTTAATGAAAAGATGCTTCTGTGTGTTTGAATGATATGAGAAAGGGAATAAGTTTTCCTTATAATTTAAAAATTTATATCAGTGGTTTTTAACTTACTTTTAAATGAAAAGATACATTGTTTTCCTTCAAAATACTTACCAAGCTTGCCCCATACATACCATGTTCATTGATAGCTTTACTCTTTTTCTCTATTTTCTGGAAATTCCACCTTCTTACTATTTCATATGCTACCTTTTGAGGCTTCCCTGAAAAAATAATCCTAATTGTTCTCATTATTTGAATTTCTGTAAAGCTTATAAAGGTGTTCTACATTATGTAACACTTCATTACTTATACTTGCCTTGTTTTGTGAAATTTTTATTCATTTAGTAGGCCTTTATTGTATAACTGGTACATACTAGTACAAACCAAGAATCATGCTGGGACCTAAATATATGATGGTGAACAAAGCAAAAACACTTGTAATAAAAAGAATGGTAGAGCCAAGAACCATGAGAACAATGAATTAGACATCTGCCCACTGGGATCTTTTTTCTTTTTTTCCCACCAGGATTTAACCAAGAAACATTCCCAACCACCAGTGAATGGTGCCTTTGCAACTTCCGCCCAGCAGGATTTTAGAATGCTAAGGAAGAGTGACTGGTATGTAATCCTTTTTAACTGGTAGCATTTATTATACTTATATCATCCCCATTCTGCTAATTTTATGCTCAATGTATGGATTCAAGGGTCAGAGGTGGGAGTGAGAACTAGATAATTTGACATTTTTATAAATAAATCTTTGAATTAAAAAAAATTCAGATCTGATGTGGGGCCATCACAAAGTCCTGAACTTTAGATCTTATGCCATAACTAAATAGGGCTTTTGAATTGTCTACCTAGAGGAAGAATGCATTTTTGTGTGCATGTTTATAGGAGAAAACTGAATATTGAGAAAAAGAGGATGGATTCTGTTATATCTTTTGGTATTGGTATTGTCACAAATTTGCTTTTCATCTGTACCAGGTCTGTCCTCGTGAAAGGATTATACATCCCATTGAACCCAGCTTGGCCATGTGATTTGCTTTTTCCGATGAAATGTGACTGTATGACATATGCCACTTTGGAGCAAGAACTCTAAGAGACTTTGAGATTCTTCTACCTCTATTTTCCCATAATTCATGAGTCTGGATAACCACAGACAGAGAGTGCTTCCTTAGTTTGGTTTTGGTAATAAAAAGGACTTTGAACAAAGCCAAATTGATCAGCATTGAACATTAACTTGAGTGAGAAATAAACCTTTGCTCTAGTAAGCTAATGAGATTTGGGGTTGTTTGTTACTAAAACATAATTTAATCTAAACTGATGATAAAGAATTCAAAACAAAACATACATTGTCTGTGCCATCATGAAATTTATAGTCTGTCTATTAGCACAGAAAGCTCTTAATAGTAACAACAACAGATAAAAAATTGCAACTGAGAAAAATGTTTCAAAGGAAAATTATAAGAGACTTTATTGAAGGAATTTGTAATAATAATGGATGTTGCAGGAGCTCCTCCTGGGTAAAGCTGCCCTAGACCTGATAAATAAGGTTTCTGCCTAGGTCCTATAACTCAGGGTGCTCAAGTTTTGGAGTGTCTTCTTCAAAAATCTCCAACTCCCATTCTGATGCTGGGACAAATGAAAGCTGGCAGTGCCACATGGATGGAATATTCCAAATCTGGACTAGGACTTCATGGGCCCCAGTCCTCACTTATCCCTATTGAAGTATTTCTTTAGGTCTATGAGACGAACAATTTTATAACGACACCAGAATAATTATGCCAACAAGATTATATTCTTCTCAAGGTTGCTCATTTTATATAGTAATAACTAATATTTTATATTTCTATGTATTAAAAAATCAATGGAGGTAAGCTCTATATCAAAATGGTCATCCAAAAATATTTTATCAATTTTATAAATTTTATAAAAATATTTTATAAGAACAGTGGTTGCCTGTGAGGTGGATGTGAATGAAATAGGAGACAAAGAAAAAATGATAAAATAAAAATAACAGAGAAGCTATGAATGAATTTAATATTTGATCACCTTATCATATAATTAATTAAAATGATTAAAAAGTTTGATCCGCATAATTCCAAATTGTAAACATCAACTCTTTTGTGGTCAGGAACTTTATACATTCCCAAAATGTCTGTTTCTGATTTTTGTTTTGTTTTCAGTCTTAAATAGATCTATGAAATAGATCTAACTATGAAATAGTAAGAAGGTGGAATTTCCAGAAAATAGAGAAAAAGAGTAAAGCTATCAATGAACATGGTATGTATGGGGCAAGCTTGGTAAGTATTTTGAAGGAAAACAATGTATCTTTTCATTTAAAATAAATTACTTCCAGGAGCTTCTTGTGCTTTCTGACATAGCTTACAATGACTGCCTCCAAATGGACATAAACTACTCCCCCAAATTTACAAATACCAAGTGTTTTTAATTTCCCAAGTTTTAAATAATTTTTATTGCCATGTCCACAATGACACCACTCACACTGCAACAATGCAGTTGGCAGTCCAGGTTTTGTTCCCTCTGTTGCATTCCTTATTTCATTAAATATTTCCAATTGTTTTAATTTTTTCTTTACTTGTTTCTCCACTGGTTTAATTCTCTCTATCAATGCAGGGAGGAAACACTTTGCATATCCATGTTCCCATATTATTTGTCCTTTCTTTTTGCTTTAAAGGCCAGATACTTGTTTTCCCAACACTTTTCTTAAAATGATGCATACATGTGCTCCCTCATAGTAAGTCAATAAATTATAGGTTTACAAAAAGTAACCACGGTCCAAGCAAATCTTGTTTATTTTTACCTCCCAGTGTAAGAAAAACCATGCAGTACAGATCTTCCGCTGTGTCTAACATAAAATTCAGGTCTAGATTCCAACTATTGTGGCTATGCCTACACTCTTTTATTAATTTCTCTGTCCTGCAGTTTTCTTTAGTATCTTTCTCATATTTCATTGGCATTTACTTTATAGTGAAAGGAATTGTTTTCCCCTTAAATATATCTCTGTTGATTTAAGACCTAATGTTGCTTAAAGGATTTTAAAAATATTTTTCCATACGTATCCACAAACATATATTCAAATTTAAAATAACAATCTAGTATAACTGCCCTACTTATCAAGTTACAGTTCATCCAGTTATGCAGATTATTGAATTCACATGTGAAGATTGTAGGAGCATCTCTCATTAATTCCGTATACCTTGGCTGCCCTGGACAAGGCACTACCATTAATTTTCATGAAATCTGTCTGCTTTACTTTTTAGGGCCAAGCTCCTTTTCTGAACCCAACAAAAAAGAAAATTTACTCCCTAAAACTAGCCTTCCTTGGTAGGTAGTAGATTCTATTTTATCTGTCATATAATGTTAGGTTTGCCTTAAAGAACCCCCTTTTATATTTTTATACAGAATATCTTCCTTTTATTTTTTAACCATTTCCCATTGCTTATTTTTGGCCTGCAGGACTAACACCTCTTTTTAAAATGGACCTTGCTAATCAATTCCAAGAAACAAAATGTGAAAGACACTAACAGTTTAACTTCAGTTTATTATTTATCTGTTCATTGATAACATCAGCTACCTCACGGTGAGTGATCTCAATCTATTGTTTAAAATTCACGCAATGGAAAATACAAAAATAAGTAAAGTGGTGGTGGTAATGGTAAGGATATAGTCTGATCCCAGAATCTTAAAAATACCAAGATCTTGGTTTTCTTGTGTGGGCCATTGACCCTCATGTCAAAAAGTAGTTTCTTCACATAAAAATTTTGGGTCTTATGTCAATATTTAAGGTCTTAGTGTGTAACACAGAAATTTAATTTTGAAGACAAGAGCTGTAATTTGACATAGTGTGTTTGTCAGCCTTCGTGGGATAACTAGAGCCATTATGAATACTTTTATATTAAAAGATTTACCATAGGAATTAGACCTTACGCAAAAGTGGGGAATACTTAGAAAGTGTAAGTGTAGAGACAAAAATCAGAAGATTAGAGCTGGATCCGCTAAAGAATCTATTTGAAGGACTGACAGACAGTTGAAAATGTGGAACTTTACAGAGATAAAAATAAATAAATAAATAAATAAAATCAATCACATACATCTTCCCAAAAAGGAACTTGAAGGAGAATCTCAGACATTGAGACTTCCTTGTGATTAACGCCTCTGTAGCTTTATAGCCAAGCACCTGGGCTCACTTACAGAAACTATCTGTCAACAGGGCCAGGAGCTGGGAAGACAAGCTGAATGCAGAACTGAAAATGGTCGGGGTTCACTGTGTCTGTCCCCATATCTGAACACAATGGCCTTCAGAGAATAATGTCCACTGCTACACTTTTGCCTCCCAAATCTCATATAAAGTCTTCTTTTAGCCATTTTATATTTGGACTCATAGAGAAAGAGACAGTCTGGGAAACCTAGTTTCCATCTTAACTAAGTTGGCATTAACACAGTCCAGGAAACAGAGCATGTATTAAGCATAAATAAAGATTTTAGGCTACCCTGACAATCACTTTATGGCATTACTGAAATGTAAGCATTTTCGAACCTTCTCTTCCTTAACTTGCTTAGAAAAACAATTTCATAACAACACCGGAATAATTATGCCAACAAGATTATATGCCTCTCAAATCTCCTCATGTAACACATTTGTAATTTATATTTCTATATTTAAATCAAAGAAACTAAAGTTTTAAATTCAGTTTTCCAAAAAAGAATTTTAAGTATAAAATTCTGTTCAATAGTCTCTGAATATAACCTTCAGCAGTGAGGTTTGTGATGACCATAAAACTGATAAACATCATTTATCATCAGAAATTGTATTATTTTTTCACTTGAGTATGAAATATTTGGTATGGGAATTTGCTCACTTAATCTGTAAATTAACTAATCATCCTTGTGTAGGTTCTCATCTGGAGCTATTTTGTATTACTCTTTCCTATGGCTGCATAAAAAATAATAACAAAGACTCTGACAAAATAAAATCAACCCAAGGCAAAGTTTGATTTTGTTGCTTCCTGGTTTCACTTAAAATTCATGACCACAGATCTCAAATAGGATCTCGCTATTACCTTTCTAATACGTCTCTCTTGTAAAACCATTTCCCACTCTTGAGATTATTTTATACCTTTAGCTTTTTCCTCAATATCCAACTGCTATACCTCTTCCCTCTCACCTAAAGGCCTTGTGTCAGTTTGCTTGAGAAAATAAAAGTATTCAGAGAGGAATTCAAATTCTTAACTCCAGACCTCAAAGCCAACCTGTGCCTGAACTTAATGATCTTCGCCTTCCCCCCGGTTAAAGACAAAAATTATTCTGTCTCTCCCCTAAGTCCAAACATTCCATTTACCCTCTAGACTGCAAAACTCTCTTACCTGCTGATTTTATCCTTGCTTGTTAAAATTTGATGAGACCTCAATGGAAAACTGATTCTCTTCACTCAGGCTTATTAATCTGGCAACGTTTCTTGTTCTGAGATTAGCACCACTGTCCCCTCAATTGTTCAAGCCAAAAACTCAGTAGTCATCCTTGAACCTTTCTTGTAGGTCGTCCATCTTGCCAGTAATTCTGATAGTTACAGTTCCAAAGTACATCCCAAGTTCATCAATTTTCTTCCCATTCATTGCTGCTGCTCTAACCAAATCCCTATCATCTTTTATCTCAACTTCTGCCACGATTCATCTGCCTCATTTCACCCTGCGCAGGTATTCCTCAGGGCTCAAGCCCTGCTAATTTACTTGCTTAATCACTGGAATCAAGGGAAAAAGAAGAGTTTTTTTTTTTAATGCGCTCTCTTAAGAACCAGGTGATCTGGTGTGGAATGATGTATCTTCATCGTTTTGAAGGTACATCACTACGGTTTCTTCAACTCCATCTGGTAATGGTGTCCCTAGAAAGCATCTTACTTTCAGATATCTTTATAACCAGAGTTGGCTACATAGTTTATGATAAAGTGTACTCACAAACTTAATGGGACATGTGTCAAGCATCTTACTCTTCTACACTCTCATGTGGAAAAAGAAGTCAAAATTTTAATATTGCATCATCTTAGTCTGAGAGAAAACTCTCACAAGAACACTCTCACCAAACCCTGTACTGGTCACAGCGCAAGGGTGGGTTTTCTAGTTTAATAAACATGCATCTGGAAAATTTTATATCAGTCTCCTCTTTTGCAAGAATTACCATAATTATGGTTCCCTAGGAGAACCTTTTACTTGATATAGTGGTAGAAATCATATTTCTCTCCTTTTAGTACTTTTCTTAGAATATTGAGGGTATTTGGTTTGTTTCTGGTGCCTTTCCATATGATTCGTAGGCAGGTGGGTGCTCAAACTACTTTTAGTTCATCAACAGCTATATAAACTAATATGTGGTGTTGATATAAGTCTAGATCATGTTTTTATTTATTAGCTTCAATGTTTGGAAAACAGAAGTCCTTTTAAGCATCCTGTTACATGTTACATTTATCAATTTCCTGATTGTGTGCTAGTGTTTATAAACATTGTAAGTACCATAGAGGCAAGAACTACGTCTGTGCTGTCTAGTATTGTATCTATTATTTATTAAGTCAGAAAATGAATACATTTGCTAAATAAGTAATTGCTAAATGAATGAAAGGATGAATGAATTATGAATGAATTACACAGAAAATTACACTAGTAAAATGTGAGTTAATGAATGGCTTGATTTCCTGTCTATTAGATTACCAATTTCCCTTTTTAAAAATATAAACATGGTGAGGTTTGGGATGCTGATGCCTGTGCTACGTATCTGGTAGGCGTTAACTGGAAGATCTAGTTTGAATTACAGAGTAAACATATTTACCTTGGAATTATAGGCATATGGTAGATATGTGAATCTGTTATATTATCCAGGGAGTAGATGTAAAATAATAAATGGCTCAGAATAACTAAAAGTTGTTCATTATTAATATTAATAGATTTATGAATACTGATAATAATAACTGACTCCTGGGTAATCACCCGATTAGGAACCTCAGAGTTAACCATTTTGAGAATTGCTGACTGCAAACATCTTCTAGCATATACTTAGAGATTCCCTCAAGGATTCAAATTCTAGAAAGTGCCCCTTCTTCCTTCCATTTACTTGATTACTGTTTTTTCTGCATTACTAATGAAGCAAGATCTACAGTTCACAGGATTGGCCAAATTGTGCCAATCAGTCTCTTCCTGGAAATGCTGAGAAATAGAACTAGAGAATAAGACCAGTATTTATCATGGTAGCTGAAATCCTAAGATACAAAATTAAGAAACTATCCATATACAGTTTTGGTCAGGTGAAACAGAAAGAAAAAGGCTAGTTTTTGAGAAGATAATACAATTGATGATCATTCTTCAAAGATAATCAAAGACCAGAGGGGATGAAAGATCTGTTGACATATGAATCCGTAACTCCAACTCTTTTCTGAGACCCAGCAGAATTTCTGTTGTTGAGTTCTGTGAGATGTTCCAGTATATTACAACAAATTTCTTTTTAAACCTAGGGTAGCCTAACTTACTTTATGTTACTTATATTGAACAGAATGCTAACTATTACATGTTCCTTGGATATTTACTGAATTGCATTTCCAGACTCAGACTCTGCAGTTTCTTTTCTTCCTCGGCTCAATTTGGGTCTCATGTCAGGATGAAATGAATTTCCCTTCCTTGTTGCTCTGTGTTTTAGCAAAAAATAAAATAAAATCACTTTTTATAGTAGAGTTTATTGCACTATTTATCATAGCCTGTTATACTGTAGTCACTTATGTGTATTTATCTCCTGAAAGACTCTCACTCCCTTCCCTGAAGGTCAGGGTAATATATTATCCATCATTCTATCACAGCTAGTACCCACAGTAGTACTTGGTGTGTTCAAAATAAAATATTCATTAAATTATTTGTATAATTTGAATATTTTCCTTAAATTATAGAAATATTAAGTGGTGAAAGTGTTGATATTACTTCATTTAATCCAGTAAAGTTTGTAATGTGTTCAATGAACAATATAATATTAGTTCCCAGAAAATGACCTATTCATCCTGATTGGGTCACTGCTGAATGGTTTAAGAAGCTGTACATTAGTGTAACTGCAATTTATGATTTCAAAAAAAAAAAAAATTGAGTGTGCCTTTAACTACAGGCTATGTTCCAAGTCTCATTGTAAGAAAATGATTCATGCATGTCATGCTTTGCAATAACTTTCTTCAATTATTGTATGACATTGCTTTATGGTTTATCATGTGACCAGGCAGTTCATAAACTTCCCAGTTACTGGAAAAATATTAAAACTATTAATTAAAAATATTCCCACAATACAGAGATCATTAAAATGCACTTTAAATCATATTTCACCAAGTTGGAGCAGTAATTATGTTATATTCATCTGACAGATTATTACTTTTTTTGTTCTGCAGTTTGTCAGTCCTTAGATTATGAGTGTTAGCACAGTTTTGACAGCAAGATATGTCATCAGAATAAATGAGATAAATGCTGGACATAAATCTAATATATCCAACAATTTTGACCATAGAAGAACTGAGGAGATGGGGTTGAGAAGGACGCCAAGTTACAGAAATTAGCATAGCAATCAAAGGCAAAAAAGTGTCAAGCAGGTAATGACAAATAATTATAATCATGTAAAACTAGCCCAAGAATAATCTCTATATTTCACCAGCTAGTAGGTAAATAATTTAGACAGAAGAAAAAAAATACTGGAGAACAAGACAAGGTAGACAGTCAAAACACAGGGAAATTATCAGACATAAATCTGTTTCATCATGATAGTAAACAAAAAACTTCTTTTTTCACTTCTTTCTCTTCAAGTCTCACCTATGGGAGAACCAGAAGGGTATAAAAACACAAAACAGTACAAACAAACACAAAAATATGAAGTAAGCCTGTTATAAAAAGGAGAATATAAGACTGGAGTCATCTGCATACAGGATATTTCAGTAGTTTGTGGAAAATGAACAACTGCTGGTACTATCTTTTTGTCTATTGTATCTATTTCCCTTGACTTCCTTCCATAGTCTACTCTGTTGACAGGAAAAAGCAAGGAAAACACTGCCACGTCAAACTCAATTCAGTGGGAAACAGGCTGATTTTTGTGGTTTGTCATCTAGCTATACTGCTCAGCTATCTCTGTACTCCTGCCCATGTCTTTTCCCTTGTGATAGTTCCACATCAATAAACTCAAGATGGGGAACTAGACAGTACTCCAACTCAAAATTTTAATTTATGGACAAATACTGAAAGAAAAAAATCATAATTTTTAAAGAGAGAACTTAAATTCTAATCGTTTGTCTAGATTTAGCCATTCATCTTACTCTATCCTCTAATATGTTGTCTTCCTGGTTCCTTTTTTTCTGGTGGTATATTTTGACACTAACTGCTGAGCCATTGGTATTGGCCTTTTTTTCTTGTTGCTCAAACATCATTCTTCAAAATTCTATGTATCAGGCCTAATGCCTTCTATCACCAACAAGTTGCCCCTACGAGGAAGAAAAGTGGGGAAAGAGAAAGAGAGAATTTCTCTTCTTTATCAGCTTGGTGTCATGTGAAAGATTCTGACCCAGAGGCTTGGGCTGTCATCGGAGAAATAGATGAGAGTTGCATGCAAAGTACTTCATACATTTTTGCTTAATTCTTTCTAATTGTCAGAAAGAGGGAGAGAGATACATTACCCAAGGCATGAGTGGTTCTAATCACCATAAACAACAAGAATAACAGCAATTATTTCTGGGAAGTGGAGTGGGATGTGATGAACAGTAGATTTTACTTTTGACTTTATGTTCATGAGACCAGTTTGATTCGCAGTCTATGCACATAGGGCATGTGCATGTAGTACACTGATAAGTCTTTTAAAAAGAGAAAAGCATTAGATAATAATAGCAGGAGCAGACTGACAAGGTATATGATCAAGGCAACAAAAACTGTCAAATAAAAGAAAAGATAAAAAATCAAAATAGATGAAACTCTAGGATCTAGATGGACATTAATAGTAGACATACTTTTCCTTGGTCAAAGACTTATATGGTTATTACCGAAATACAAACAATACAAGAATGTGTGACTATGATTGACAAGTGGAAGCAAAGTTTGAAGGGCTCATTTGATGGATCAAGAAGAAAAATTTGGGGGCAGGTAGATATGGAACATTTTTCTGATAATTTCTACTTCTACAGTAACCGTAAAGATTGTTTTTTCAGTCCCATATGTTGGGTATTTATATCCAAAGTCAGACAAACATGTTTCCTTAAATTTGGTCTTCACCATTTACTGTCTATTTGAACTTAAGCACGTTGTTTTACCTCTAGTGTCATTTTTCACACTGGATAAATGGAAATAAAAACAGCACCTATCTTATACTAGGCAAATTAAATGAGATATTTTAGGTTTATCACCAAGGATGCACATATGTTCCAGAAGGAACAATCTTACTCTAAGGAGAGAAATTAGATATTCATTTAAATATTAACTCAGTCAAATATATTAAAATACAGTATTTAGAAAAATATCAAATTTCTGAGTAACTAATTTGTGACAAATTCCAATACATCTTTACTATCCTCTATAAAAGACTAATTTAGTGAAATGTTGGAGAAGTAGTGAAAATGCATTCTGCATCAGAGGATTTCACTTAACACCATTTGATTTGCAGCACACACTCACAAAAATATGTACTATTTTTGTAATGAGGAAAATGAAAATCAGAGCAGTACTTTTTCATAGTTAATAATTATAGAGTCATGAATTGAAGACAATTTGGCTTTAATCCTAAACTCATGATTTCATAACACCTGTTATAATAAGTATAATATCATGCTGTCTCTCAACAAGGAATAGGAACTGAGAAAAGAGAAATAACTCCTTTGACCTTCATGTTCAGATTCAGTTCACAGCTAACTCTACATCAGTATCCCTCAATTTAATATTAACAAAGTGACCTTTAGATTAGCAGAACACATTCTTGATACCCTCTGTTTTTTTTGGATTTGTTGGCAGTTTAACAGTTAGTCTCCTCGGTGTATCTTGCTGATTATTCTGAGTGATCTGCTTTCTGTGGCCCTCATTTGCAATGAACATAAATGTGACAATAACATTGCCACAAGTAGAGTCAAGAAAACATTACACCATTTTCTTAGAATGCATGCTCACACATACAGTTTCTCATGAGAATGTGTTTGTGATACATTTGGAAAAATATTTGAGAACATTCAAAAGTTATTCCAATGTAGAAGTAAGAAGAGGTTCATCATGGATAAATGCAGGTGTGTAAAGAAGAATTTTTTGAAAAGACAGATATCTGTTGCAGGGGGAAAAAATGCAGTAGTTTAGATGCTTTTCTATTTGTTTTAATTTATAAATTAAGAGATCATGTTTGATGACCATTAATTCAAAAAATAACTTAAATAAAATAATAATAGCATTGTTTTATGTCCAAGTGCCTCACCAAATTATCTCAAAAATGTCACCTCCTTTTTGAATTTCATGGACATGTAGTAACAGTTTACACTTTCATCTATACATATTTATTGTTTTTTGTTGAATTATAGGCATCTTTTGGTAAATAAGGATTATTTCAGGTCAGTTTTAAGCAATATTTATTTTTCATCATCCAAATATGTGAAGATCGTTTTCTAGTTTTAAATAAAATATAATAAATCTCTTAATTATGCCTTTATGTCTGCAAAATATATATTTAAAAACAATAGTTATAATCTGAAAGTATTTCACTAGAATGCTACCAATGGAATATTAGAAAAAATATAAAATGTAATGTAATTTTAGAAAGGTTTAATACGATTTTATGTCACTTAAATTTTAAATGATGAGGAAAAACTACTATGTGTATCTGTGTTTTGAAATTAAAAGCTAAAGTTATTTTAAAAATATCCTAAACCACATAAATTATATATTTCATGAATAGGTTAAATTATTATTATGCTATTATAATATTAGTTTGTAAAACCAGCAACCCACATCTATTTTTCACATGTTCTGATTCTTTTTTTTTTTTTTTTTTTTTGTCTACATGGGGTAATGTTTGTGCTTCTGCCTTGATGTGGAGAGTTAACAGTATTTTTATCAACAAAATTAATAGAAGATGTAGTTATGCTAAAAGAAAATGATAACCTAGAAATTTCTTAGAACAATACATGAAAATAAAAAAAAATGTGAAACACTGACAATACCAAACCAACAGTAACAAAATTCCTCCAAAATACAAAGAACACAAATGTTTATTTTCAGCAAATGTGTTTATTTTTGTAATTTGCTTATGATTGTTCTGATAACTGATTTATTAAGTATGATTTATACAAAAACTGATATATGTATCTGTCAATGTTCACACATTTAAAATTTAATATTTGGTAGTCACATAAATGACTGAAATCTTCAGCATTTTAAACAATAAAATTGATATACAGTCAGCCTTCTATATCTGTGAGTTTCTCTTCTGCAAATTCCACTAACTGTAGATTGAAATTTTTTAAAAAATGATGGACTAATGAGTAAAACACTATGCTATCTCCCCTAAATGAATCATTGTGCAATATATTCATGTATCAAAACAACATACTGTACCTCACAAATACGTACAAATAAATGTTAAAAAATTTGAAATAAAAAAACAATAAAAAGTAACAATTCAACAATAAAATATTGCAAATAAAAAACAAAACAGTATAACAGCCATTTATATAGCATTTACATTATATTAGGAATTATAAGTAATCTAGAGATGATTTTAAGTATACAGGAAGATGTTGTACGCTACATGCAAATACTATGCCATTTTATATCAGGGACTTGAGCATTCATAGAATTTTGTATCTGTGAAGGAGGAAGGGGTCCCTGGTACCAATCTGCAGTGGATAGTGAGGGATGACTGAAATGTAGATTTTTAGGTTAATGGAGGTGCAATCAAGTTCATAGAATGGAACTTAAAAGACCATATAATCAACATATGTTAAAGATCTATATCAAAAACTGTAAAGAAATGTCAATACTTCTGGAACACAAAAAGGAAGGGAGAAGTTTTGTGGTTTGGTATACCTATCCTGGCATGTTTTTGTCCCTAGGAGGGAACACTGTTACTGACTCCCATGGACAATGATGTGAAAAAGGAAAAAAAAAAAAAAATTTGATTGTTCCAGGCCAAAATTGACTCTGTCATTGAGAAGACTTTATAAGCCCTGTAGTAATTTGCTTTGCATAGGTAAGATGAAATTGACAAGCTAGCAGATGGCAGCTTGATGAAGAATGTTTATTAATCTATAAAAATATCCCACAGAATGCCTGCTAGATACCATAATAGCAAAATACAATACAATTAAATTCTATAAATTATGGCGTAAGTCCTAAGGGGGAAGGAAGATATGTATGTATACAATAGGCAGCAACATGATTACCATGAACTAAGTTACATAGAGAAAGAAAATAAGAATCAGGAAGAATACCACAATATAACTATGTTGGAATATTATCCTGTGGGCAAGCATTGGTAATTCAAATTGTCCACTGATAAAAGTTATCTAGCAGTATAAATAACATGACATATTAAAAAAAAATCTATTTACTCAACTTTATGTTAAATTATTAATTATGTTATTTTATATTGTTTTGAACCAAAACACTATATATTTTTTAAGTGTGTGTTATAAATAAACATTTAGGAAGGAGTCAGTCTTAACATGTTAGCCAATTTTAAACTTATTCTGAAATTTACACGTAAATTGCTAAGGTTGACTTTGTGTGTGTGTAGAAATTTGTCATATAATAATTATAAAATAAAAATAATGCAAACAATGTGATACTATTACTGTAAACTTTTTAAAAGCCACAGCCATTCTACTTATCTACATATTTCTCTATACATGCACATATGCAACTACAAAAATAAAAAAGAGTATACAATAACTTACTTATTCATTATTAAGTTCACTTTTAAGTACAAATTGAAACTTGAAAATTTGTTCTTCTGCAGATTTTTACACAATTGAAGTTACTTCCTGGAAAGTATAAAATTACTTTATTTATTTATTTATCTTTATTGGTTATAGATATTCATAGGTTTAATGAACTGAAATGTTGCCTGCAATAATCAAGCCCTGCTCAGAAATTTCTTTGAATTTCTCAAAATTGGAAGGCTTCCCTTGCAGTCTAGTATGAGATAAAATAGAATATATTTTAATATGAGCATTTTGCCAATAAGAAAGAAAAAAATGTTTATTTTTCGGTAAACTTTCCAAGCAATGTATAAATTTAAAAAGTAAACAATTAGAAAAAAATCATGCAAAAATGTGCAGCCTAATAAGGTACTCTTTAGTGTCCTTAGTTTTCCAAATAAGTTTAAACACATCTGAATATGTTTTATACAATAAAAACAATATTGTATAAATAGATATAATCATTTAGAAATTCACAAGCCCAATTAAATAAGAATATCAGAAGTTATATAATATTTTATTCAAAGTATTTTAGTTAATCTTATTCATTTGTTAAACCATGCACTAGTTAAATTTTCTAGCTTTTATTTTAATTTACTTTTTGCCATTCCACAATCACTATAAAAAGATAGCTAGAAAAATAAAAGTAGATACAGCATCCCCTGAAACCACTGCCATTCTAAAATAAACAGTAATCATAATTAATCTGGAGAATTCTATTTAACCTCTGCTCACCACTCAGATAAATGGTTTCAATTTAAATTATGTCTGGAAGCAAAGCCATGAGAATGAGGTTAAAAAAAAATCTCTAGAATAATGTATATATGTGACCATTAAACTCAAATTTAGCTTAATGCCCTTTAAATTGGGGCAGAACATGAAGTTTTATATGGTAGGTTAGTTGGCAAGATCTTTGTGATATCTTTCTAAGTATACAGATATATGTCCAACTCTCAAACATTTCCCAGACCTGCTTGCTGATATATGATATTATTTTAAGGAAGGGTCCTGTCATCAAAGTAATAATTATAACAATAAAATGAGAATAAGTCAAAACTTAAAGTTACCTTTTAAAAGTTGCTGATACAAAATCTATCATTAGAAGAAATAGTGGACAGTAAGAACACTGGGGAACTATTTGGGATGTCTGGAAGAAAAATTAGTGTAGATGAGAAAGAACAAAAGGTCTCCAGAAGGACCAAAGAGGTCACCTGATCTGGGAGGACTCATTGACTCAGGTTTCCCTTCTGCTCTACATTATTTCTGTGACCACCTCAGAGAACGCTGTATTTAATTAGAAGCGAGAGAAACCAAATTACTAAAAATTCATAATGTTAGGTATTGCAGGGGTAGGCAATGCCACATCTTAAGCATTTTCAGAAAAAGAAACTTTAAGAAAAAAAAAAGCTTTCACACTCAGTAAAATCTTCTACAGCAGTGCTTCTCACACTTTAATAAGAATATTAATCACTACAGGGTATCTTATTAAAACACGGATTCTGATTCAGAAAGCTTGGGCAGGGTCGGAGATCCTGCTATCTAACAAGATCCTGTGATAACTGTACTGTTTATTTTGAATTGCATGTGTCTTCAGTGTTTTCCTGGTTTAGCTCTCTACTAACATTATAAAAGTAAATAGCTTACTATTAATTAGAAGACCGACAGAAGGACTTTGAGATTTATATTTAAGCATTTCATTCAAAATACTCCCCCCCCCCTTTACTTGACACATAACTTATTTACTTAGAACAATCATAGAAATGTGTCATCATTCCTGACTTGCAGAAAACAGACTGAAAAAAAACCATATATCTTTCATTGGAAAATTAAGGGAGGGGAATTATTAGAGAGAATAATCTCAGTAAGAATAAAAGTAAAGGGGAGGGAGAAAAGATGGCAAATCTTCTTACCTTAGTCACGTCAACACTGTTGTTTTTAAATATCATGTTTCACCACTATTCAACCTGATTCTATTTGAGAATCAGGTTCTAACACTTGACATTACCTACACATAGTCTCATTTAATTTCACAATAACTCTGCCAGAGTTTTATAGAAGGGGAAAATGCAGTTCAAAGAGGTTAAATTACTTCAGAAAGCTTAAAATAGAAAGTCCTCTTGTATGAAGCCATCTTTCACCTTTAAAACCTAAATACGGTCTCCATGTCTCTATTCTGGAGGAAAAGGTGACCAATGCCTCCAAAATAAACATTTCCTGTTCGACCAGGGCACTTCTTTTTGGAACTGCAAAGATGCTACTTTTATGGCAATTCTAGGCTTAATTCACCTCTTTTAGACACAAGGGACCATACAAACAGAGTACTATCCCAAGTAAAAGTCTATTTGAGTACTATGAAATGGATTCTCCCTCTGGAGGTCACAGAAACTTCAGGATGGAAATAGCCATGGGAGAAATTACCTAGACTGTGATGGGAAGAAGCTGACCAGATCTTTTGCTTTTGCCAAATTTTTTAATTGTGAGAATCTAATTGTTAGTTGGGGATAATTAGCCAGTAACAAAGAAAGAATTGTGACAGAGTAGACTTACATTGATACCAATATGATCTATGAAATGGACAGAAATAAGTTTAAGGTACAGTGCTTAAGGTTGACTGATGGCTGTTTTATTAGAACTTGTGATAGTTAATTTTATGTGTTTACTCAACTGGGCCACAAGATGCCCAGATATTTGATTATACATTATTCTGGGTGTGTCTGTGAGGCAGTTTCTTGATGAGATTAACACTTGAATTGGTGGACTAAGTAAAGCAGATTGCCCTACCTAATGTAGATGGGCCCCATGCAATCCATTGGAGGCCTGAATAGAACAAAAAAGACTAAATAAGAGAAAATTCATTCTCAATGTCTGTCTTTTAACTGGGGTATCAGTCTTCTTCTACCTCTGACTCAGACTTGGACTGAAACTATAACGTTGGCTTTCCTGGGTCTCTAGCTTGCCAAATTCAGATCCTCAAACATTTTAGCCTCTGTAACTACATGAGGCAATTCTTTATAATAAACAAACACATTAAAAAATACATAGATACTATTTGTTTTGTTTCTCTGGAGAGCTCAGACAAATACAGCTTGTTTCTGCATTCAGGATTTCAGTGCAATATTTGTGCAAAAGTGCCCACATGGGAATTTATGCTTATTTCATTCTACCTCTCCCAAATAAGTAAATTTTTCAGGTCCAGAGGAAGTTGCAATGTTTTGCAGCTCTCAATGGCTTACTCGAAAATGACAGATGAAAATATTACTTTAGGAATGCAGAGTATTCATCTGCAGATTAGTAAAAAAAGTTTCCCCTAGCAGTTGCTTGGGCCACTTTTTTCTTATTCTCATTTAGTAGTTGCCATATCGTAAGGAGACTCAGAGTAACCAAAGTTAGGGACCAGAATGGTTGATGCATTCTTAAGCGGTGTGATTGATGTCATGAAGCCTGCAGGTATTATGGAAATAGGTTGCACACCATCTGTAGCCTTACTGAAAATAAGGCGTATGGACAAAATGTGATAAGGCAAAACCACTTCTCCTAGTCCAATATTTAAAAAATATATATTCCTAGTTTAAATATTCTTCCACCATCTGATCTACATTCATAACATTTAGGTAACATTGTCAGGGAACATAGAAAGGATAGGGATGCCAATAATGACTTTTACACCCAATTTGAACATATTATCTTATACTTAGAAGACTTTAACATTCTAAGAGATGCAGCAGTATCTCATAAGCACTGAATGGTGTCAAAAAAAAATAAATCCAGGTTTTACACTAATAAGTTTTTTATATTGTGTAGGGAAAGCAAAATAAAGGCTAAGTATTCAAAAACAAGAATCACTGTCATATATAAACAAGGAAATGCATAATCAATTGATGAAGAAGTTTAACCAAATTGCAGGAAATCTTCTGAGCTATTCACTAAATAGATGTAACCTGGAAAAAAAAAGGATTGTATTTAATATCACTTTCTTTTATTCCCTGATTTAAGTGCTAATGCTGGGAATCCCCATTAACAAATGTCTAGCATCCAACTGGTTCCTTTAGTTTCCTTTTATAAATATTTTTATTGATATACAAAAGCTGCACTTATTTAATGCATACAGCTTGATGAGTTTGGATATATGCATGTTCCCACGAAAGCATTATTTTAGTTTCTTATATTTGGTATACTTCTCTAATTACCCTTGTGTGTCCTTAGTAGGAAATGCAGTCTCTGTAGGATGTTATCTCCACTTAGTCAGGGAGAGATGGAATGGCAGGCGGGTTCAGTGACAGGCCTGTGGGTTGGCCTGCTCATTACTTAATGTTTAGATAATCACCTCTGTTATAAGGCATTAAGAAAGGGGAACTGGTCTGAGGAAGAATAAAGAATGATGAAAAGCCCTTCAAACCATTAAATATCTTCAGAGAGCTGAACATATGAAGGTTCCAGGAAAATAGTTAAAGAAAGAATCACATATGGGTATAACATAAATACATAAGAAATAGGCTGTGAAGCTCTTCCATCTTAAGGATGCAGACTTGGAATTGACTGCTGTAAAGAGATTTAAAAGAAAAATTGGGAATAGTGGGCCCATCTCTAGAACACCTACATTCTACTATGGAGGATATAGCCTTTGTCTTCTGCATCCTCCATTCTGTCTAAAATCTCAAATTACTGTCAATAAAATTGTCATTAGTTATTGACAAATAAACTTAACTTCCTAGAGGTGAATTTGTTTCTTAGTATCTGAGTGTTTTTCAAATCTTGATCGACTTTGAATTAAATATAAGTGTGATTAAATTATAGCGTGGACAGCTCAGTATAAAATTTAGAGGCAATCTCTGTATGGTTGTTATAATATTTAATAAAACTTGAATGTTGACAAATATCACTATTTTTCTCATTTATATATTCCAACTTACAGTATTATTTCTAAAAGATTTTTAAGTATTTGGAAGATTTGCTTATTTTTTTTGTTAACATGACTTGTGAAGATCTCAAAGTTATTAAAAAAATTAAAAGTATTAAACATATATGCAGCTAATTAGCCAATTTAAGGGTATGCTATTAAATTTGAGATGATCAAACAAATAATTAAAATTTCTCTGAGATGATTGTTTTATTTTACATAAAAGGTATATATTTATAAACAAAAAAAACAAGAATTAACGAATAATAGCATTTTTAAACTTGTGATTTCAATTAAGTGATAAATAAAACCCAAGTCATTTTGAACAGGCTTTTATTAATATAAGCTCCCCTCAGTCACAAAATATCTCACACTCTCAGAAACAGATATTTACAATTTGCTTAATCAAGGGTGTATGAAGATAACAGAAACAATTATTAGTATTTTAAACAAAAATAATAATGATAACAATCATAATCATAGTAATACAAATTATGTGCTTAAAAAGCATGGAAGAGATAAAGGACTGGAACCTAAGGATCTATGGTAGGCTTTTTGCTTCTAGGTCACATCAGTGCAGCTGAAACCCAGATATAGGAAAATGCTTTGGGCCTTCACAATTGCAACATCCTGCCTGCCCCACACCCACAAAGCTGGAGACTAGGTGATCCAGCCACTGCTAACACTATTCTGCCAGAGTCTGCTGGTTCATCTAAGATGAAGCTTTCTTAATCTGATGCAAGCATTTTAAACAGAAAGGATGGTTAAGTACAGATTGTAGCTTTCCTCCTCCCTCAAATAAAGGAAGAGTGGGATGGAAGTTGAGAGAGCCATGCCTTCAGCACACACACCACACACATGCATGATCAGGAAATCTCAGAGTGTATATGAGAAATAAAAGCGCCTGAACAAAATGTGTTTTGACATTGAAACTTCCACAGAGTTTTTGACAGGTATTTCATTTGAAACAATTAATTTTAGGTAAGATTATTTTTAAGAAGACACTTTGTTTTAGCAATTTTATAAGCCAGTGTCACTAGGCAGCATAAAACATGAACCATTTACATTCAATCATTCTAATCTTCGAGTAAGGTAAGATACAGATCTCTGCATCCTGACTCTGAGTCCCTAAACCTCACTCTACTTTAGTCCTCACAACATATAATTAATGTGACTACATTGAAAAGGCACATTAATATGTCACCTTTCAAAACAATAGTGTCAAATGGCATCATCAAAGTGTTATCTTTAAATCTCCTGTTTTGGTGTTAGAAAATCTCCTGCTATAAGAATAAAGAAAAGTAAGAGTGCATGCACAAATTGTTTAAACAAGCTAACTAATAATTCTGACTGTCCTGCCCCATTGTATTATTCCTTAAGAAATGGAGGAGAGATCTCACAGGATAATGAATTGCACTTAGAATTACCAGAAGTACTCTAACAGTGGAGCTGATACATATAGACAGTAAGTACCCAGAAAAGGAGCATCTTCAATATTTAATTTATCTGGCAGTCAAGTAATGTAGAAGATATAAAAAAAAAAAAAAAGGAAACACTACTTGATCCAGAGGTAAAAACTGGACTTGGGTTCTGAGGAGTGTTGCTTCGAAGGCTCAATTTTATAGTCCTTTAGAATCCCTAACCTACCTCCAAATTTACTCAAACTGTGCATACAGACACTTTCATTTATAAGATCATCTGATAAATTAAGGATATTCTATCTTTATTACCATAAATGTTTCTAGTATTTTCATAGTTTGTATTTTTTAGTTTATTTTATCATTCAGTTGATGTGGAAAAGTTTACATTTCTATTTATTTGAAGATATCAATCTTTCTTTTATAGCATTAAACTTAGAGATATATTTTGTTACAAATTTGTATTTAAAATAACCTACACTAAAGTTTATTGTTTCTTTTTTACCTTTAAATGTTTCTCTATCTGAAACTTATTTGGATGTATGTTGTGACTGACTTATCGGTGTCATTCGTATGTGGTTATCCTGTATGTAACTGTTGTTTCTTATCTCTGCCGTCGCATTTTTTTCTTTATAGTCTCCTGGCATGATTGCATAAAGACCATATATTTTTACATTTTATCATCGATGTGAAGCTAAAATTACCTAAATTTTCTTGTTTTCTCTAAGAAATTGACAATTATTTTATTTTTCTTTTAGTTTTCAGAATGGTATTTTCTTCCTTTTTTTAAGATGGTATTTATTTATTTTTTATTGGTTATGAATATTCATGAGATACAAAGCTGATTGTCACTCTCCATGCCCAAGATGTGAGGGCCAGATCCATACTGGCTGTATGCCCATTACCACAAATTGCGTTTGTACCCCGCGGACCCCACCCAATTATCCCCAACCTCCTTCCCCCTCCGCCTTTCCTCCCCACTCCACTTTGTATCCCAAAGCATGCTCTCTCCCTCTGCAAGTTCAATGCACCATTGTCGTCTTTCTTACTTATTTTCTTAAACTTTGTAATGCTACCCTGATATCATATCTATTGTGAGTTAGGTTTTTGTTTGTTTGTTTCCCCCTCAGAAATGATGTGTGAATTGCCCTTGGTCTACATCAGTCTACACTTGGACTTTAGAACACGCTTCCCTGGTGGTGTCAGGCATAATTCAGGCCCTAGCCAAATCGCCAGTGTATAGCAGGCATTCACATAACATAGCTCTATGGTACAATGCTAACTTCTTTTTATTTCACTGTTCATTTCTCTCAGAAAAAGCGACATAATTACTTAAAGTTAAGGAAGTCTGCATTTTTTTGACCATCCCAGAATACACAGTCCAGCATGTTTTCAATCATATCCCCCCATGAAAATAGTTTATGCAAGAGGACTACACGTTATACGTGTTTAATGTTTAATGTGTTTAATATTTTTTAGTGTGTTTTATTAGTGTTTTTGCCTTTTCACTCTGCATTGTTTCCATACAAACAATAATGAATGGAAGCCAGGCTGGCAACACCTTGTCTGAATTGGAATGATGCACTGAAATGGTTGACAAGTGAGTTAAATTCTCTGATAAAAGGAAAATGCTGAATTCCTAAGGTAAACCTAGCGAAGACAGGCCACATCAATTCCCTATTACTTCTAGGAGGTCGTTGACAATTTATATCAGTGAATTGTAATTTTGTTATTATATATTTAATTTTTTTTCTTTTAGTAAATGAAATTCAACTGGAGGAATCCTCAACTTCAACAGAAACTCTTTGCATTGTGCCTTATTTAAATGTCTCCAAATATATTTATGTGGTAATAGGAAAGAAAAATTAGTGAATTTAAGTATGATGTGATTTAAAAGCAAAGTTATACATCATTTTCAGTCAGAATATCACTTACGTCACTGAAATGAAGCAGGTGAAAATGCATCTGTCATCTACATTGCTGAAATTCTGATTTTAAATGTATATTTCAAACCCATTGAAAACCAGCATTGGAGAAAAGGTCCAGAAAAGGTCAGTGTAAAAGTTATGTAAAGACAATGATACGTCAAGACTAGTTCAGAATTTAGGTTTTACTCACTTAAATGAAGCAGTTATAAATGATTTTTTAATCTACTTGCTGAAACTTTTACTTTTAAGTGCATAGGTGAATACTCATTTAAAACCAGCAATAAACAAATGGTTAAATAAAAAAAAACTATTAGTATATAACTAATGTCAAAAAAATTAGAAAAATGAAAATCTTATTTTAAATTTGCCTTTTGACAAACATAAATTCTCATAATTGATTAGATGGTGGAAAGTGCCACGGTGCTTACATTATAGTCTATGTAACTATAAAAGCCAGCTGAGGCTGCTTTAGATAATTTTGGCATGGACGTTTTTAAGGTATTGCATGTTGCATTTAACTGTAATCCATTGTTCATAATGTCTTTTTTTCCTATACTTGTTAGTATTGATTCCTTGTGGTCTCCTATATTTCATTTATTTAAATTTTGAAACTATATTCATGATCTTATATTTACCTCTAAACATTCCAACTTTTTAAGATTACTACCAAACTGTAATATTTCAAGTTCTTCTTGGATACTAAATTGTTGTTATCCCAAATAGCTATTACATGTAGAAGCTTCTTGTTTTCCACAACCAAGTTGCTGATTAGTAAACAAATAATCGAGCACTACCTAAAAACCAAGAAAATATTTTTAAAGGTCATGTTAATTACACATCGATGTTCAGTTTGTTCCCAACTTACATATACACACCAATTTTTTCTTTATGAGTCTACATCTTGTTCACAAATAGATAAAAAAACATTTTATGTTTTCTGAACGTGATGAATATCAAATGGCCACATCATTTACTTTAGTTTTCAAGTATAGTTTTAAAACTTGGCCCTAAAACAATTAAATTTGATAGCCACAGTATCACTTTCAAATCACTTTAAGCAGCTTTGAAATAACAGTGCCTGAGACCCAGTAAGTTCTTAGTAAGTATTCATATTTTATGTTCCATTCCTCTTTATCCAGACTGTATTCTAAAGAATGCCATTCCCTTTATTTGAAAATGTATTTGAGTACCTTATTCCTCTGGAGACATGCTTGTACCCCATAATTTCTCAATTTGATTTCAGTATTCTTCTCTATGTCTGGAATGTATTTGAGTGATTCAGGAGAAAGGCACTTGAGAATTATGTACTGGTTATCTTTAAATGTCTCCATATATTTTGGACATTAGGAACATTTTACAAATTCCTGCTCTATCTCCTTACTGTCAACAACTATTTTCTTCATCAGATGAGTCAAAAACCAAGAAACAAACAAAAAGATAACATGAAATATAATTTATGCTTGACTTCTCTTTGTCTTGAAGTTTTAGACTTAATTTATTTATCATTTTATTCTAAACATAATTTTTAAGATTTTTTATTTCCCGGGCTTTTTTTGTTGTTTTTAGTTGTTTAGGATTTTGTTTATAGAAGGAAGGAGTCATGCTGCTATCCTGCAATCTATCTACTATCATTTCCATGAAGGCACTCCCAGGAAAGAAAGAAGGCAGGAGACCTAGTCTAATCTTTTTCTAGGCATGCTAATAATTGACCTCTTGCTAAGTAAAAATGATGTTTGCTAGGAGGAGAATACCTATTTTTGGAATGGTTTTAGCAGAATGTCCCTGGTTTAGGAAAGCTCAAGTTAAACATACCTAGAATCTATGAATTAATAGGACTCTGAAAAATATCATTTATGCTGGTGTATAAAATGAAGGTATTTTAAAATCTGTATGCTCCCTGATCTGTGAAGTACTCCAGGCTAATCAAATACTCTGTCCCAAAAGATACATTCAGTATGAGGAGCTAGGACCTAGAAAACCATGCTTGTTATCACAGACCTCTTCTTGCTTTGCCTGTGACTCTTCAAATTTTATGTCTTTGAAGTTAGTGAAGCTTGACACTGGATAACATCTTTGATTCATGTGAATTTGATTTGACAGTCTGATCCTGTGTGTTAGCTCAGTTTATTTATTTATCTTTACAATACTCAGTCATTCTAAGCACTAGCTTGCCAGTTTTTATTACTCTCCTTGAAGATATGCAACCTATTTTTTCTTTTTTACTTTATCATTTTTTAAAAATATGGATAATTTGTAAACAACATTTGTTTAGTGTTTTTTTCTTATCTTATCCTCCTCCTCTTTCCTTTATCTTTTATGTCAATGATAATTAGCTTTTGAACCCCCCCTCCACACACACAAAGTTTTCCCTTCACTCTCAGGATTCTCTTCTGTAAAATAATGTCTATATTACTTTTAAACTATTAAAATAAACATTTGGAATTGAAAGATTCCATGGTCCAAAGAATTTCAAAAGTTAAAAGTTGGGAATGTCTACCCTGGTATAAAACAAGGGGTTAATTATTTGAAAGCTAACCAAATAGGGATAATGAAATAGCAAGATAGTTTAAAAGTAAGCAAAATAGGCACTGTATAAACACACATTTTTTTTTAGAGAAAATACAGTGAGTTTCAAAATCATGGTACTGCTTGATACTGCTTCAGAAAAGTCAATTGAGAGAAGGTGCAATTTGTTGAATAGTTTAGTACCAGATGTCAACGTACCAGTTACATGAAAAGAGTAGTTCAGTAGTAGGAATTCTATTCACTACCTATAAGGAGAAAAATCTTATAATCCAATACCTAAAAAAAGCATAGTTCAGAACACATGATAAAGTTACTTGAAAAATGGCACATTTAAAAAATATGTCTATAAAGAAAATATTTTTTATGAGAATGTTGTATATTTTACCCTAAATGTTATGTCTCAGATATACTTTTTAATAGCTGTTCCAAAATTCAACATATTATGCAGATAGTAATGCAATACTGAAGCAAAAGGAAAGTAACAGCATATTCAAAATTTGATCAAAAACATTCAGATTTCAAAAATCTAAAAGTCAGTGAAAATATGTAACATTTTAAATAAAAATACAACACAAAACAGAAAGTATAATCACATTATTTAAAATTACTTTAACAATATACTTATTTTTCAATGTAATTGAATTTATAAACTTCAAATACGACCTGCTAAAAAATAAATTAAATTAATTATATACTAAAATACACAAAATTTAATCATCATTTTAAAGGTATGATTGATAAACATAAGAGCATTAGGTTTAACATCAAGTGAGAAATAAATTTGGGGGAAAAATTTTCCAAAGTCCTTATAATTTTTTTCCTTTTTCTTTTTCTAGTAACATTTTATTATGAAATAATTTGCTTTTCATAAGATTAGCCCATGTAAGAATACAATTCAATGGTCTTAGAACCTTTCCTTCACCCTGTAAAGAAACTCTGAACTCATTAACAGTAATTCCACTTCCTCTTGATTGTACATAGCAACTATTAATCTAATTTCTGCCTATAGAAATTTGCCTGTCACAGGAATTTTAAATAAATTTAATAATGCAATATGTATGTAACTGGCTGTTTGCACTTAGCATGTTTTCTTAAATGTTTCTACCATGTCATAGCATGTATCAGTACTTCATTCCTTTGTATTATCAAATAATATTCCATTGTATAGATACGATACATGTTCTAATCCACTTGATGGACATGTGGATTTTTTTTATTTTTGGCTAGTAAGAACAATGCTGCTATGAACATTCATGTACAGTTTTTGTCAAGGACACGTATTTTTAATTTTCTTCAGTTTTACCTAGGAATGGAGTTACAGGGTTATATGGTAAGTCAGGGGTTAACAATTTAAGTATTTTCCAAACTGACTGCAGCATTTTATATTCCAGAATTGTATGAGGGTTCCACTTTCTCCCCATGCTGGACCACACTTGTTATTGCCTGTCTTCTTTATTTTATCCATCCTAGTGGTTGTAAAGGGGTATTTTATTGTGATTTTAATTTGCAGTTCTCTGATGACTAATTATACTGAACATCTTTTCATGTGCTTCTTTGCTATTTTGTATCTTCTTTGAAGAAGAAATGTCTATTCAAATCATTTCCTTATTTTTTAATTGGGATATTTGTCTTTTTATTATTGAGTTATAAACTTTTAAAATATATTCTGGATAAAAGTCCCCTATAAGACATATGATTTGCAAATATTTTCTTCCCTGCTATGTGTTGAAAAAGCTGTATTGGATTCAATATTATTCTGAGAATTTGTGAAGGGATAATTATGAGCTAACCAAATATTTTTATCTGACTCTACTGCTAAATCATGTCTACTCTCACTAATATTTTGAGATCTTTTTGAAGAACTGCTCATTTCATATTTTTGCAACAATTGCAATATTTTTGATAGTCAACTGAAGTTTTTGTTTCAAAGAAAGCATTTTAATGTATCTCCTTACATTCCATTATGTATAGATCATGACTACAATGCAAAAGTTACCAGTATTAATTTCAATACTGTCATTCTTACATTCCACCTTCTCACAGAGCCTTTGAACTAAACCGAGAATTCTTGAAATAAAATCTTTGATCTGTTTTTTCTTTTCTTTCCCTTCTTGAGAATTATAAAAATACAGAAGAAAGTTTTTAAACAAATATATATATTTTTAACACAAAAATGTGATGTAGCATAAGGCTCTCTGGGTCTAGAAGTGTTCCATTTGGTAAGCATTTTCAGCCAAAATTAAACAATTGACTCATTTGGTCTCAGTCTCAGAAAATAAGTGTTTCTATTTGAGATTTTTCTGAAAGTATTGAAATAAATGTGTGATATTCATCAAAGGATGGCCATTCCTGGGTTTCACTACTTCCTTTGACTTTTATCCCCTCTAATAGCCAGTGCCCTCAAAATTGGTGAATGATAAATCTGTTCCAGCTGAGATGTGTGAGGTTAAGAGGGAAAGATGAAATAATAGGATAGGGTGGGAAAGTCTTTATAGGCTTAGGGTGAACTTCAGGGAGGGGTTAGGGATTGGGGTGTCAAGAAAAGGAAAGATGGGTGATAAGTAAAAGAACAAAGAAGTGTGTTCTTAAGCTGCTGATTGTAGTTTAAAAAATATTACACTAAAAAATACTTTACTTCAATACTAACAAAGTTACTAAATTAGATATTACAATTACTATATGTAAACTCTTTCTGTTATAATGGGATAGGGTGAATATATAGTTTTTATAGCAATATTAAAATTAGTGTGATAAAACCATTAGCTATAAATCTAAAATGACTGACTAGGCAATGAATTGAGATACTTTATATTACTCTTGGTAAGAACTAGAAAATTTTCTATTGTTTGCTGAAGTTTCCCAAAATTTGGGGTGTCCCCTGGCTTTGAAGATTAAATTGGAGGTTGATTGGTATAGGAGCAGGATCAAGGAAGGATGCCGTAGATCCTCTCACAATATCATTATTTCTCAGGAAAAAATAATAAGTTATTTCTTTGTTGTTCTGAAGGGTCACACAAAAATTTCTGGTAAGATATTACCGGAAGTACTCAAATCAAATAGACACCACTATGATGAACCAAAGTTTATATGCTCTGAGGTCAGAAAATATTCTACAGTAAACTTTCAAAGACAATTTCTCTGAAGCTGCAGGAAAATGATAAAAGACCATAGCGTTTTACATATTTATACCACTGTACTCATATGTGAAATGGTACTGCAGTAAAGAGCATATATTTTATGTAGGCATCATATATAGGAAAATTCAAGAGCCACTTGCATTTTCAAACTGATTTTGCTCTAAAAGCGAAGATTAACTTAAACAACGTATATTAAACTTCAGTGATGTTTCCAAATGACCTAAGGTGTGGTCAACTTGGCAGTTCTGATTACAGTGTTATAAACAATTAGAAAAGAGGTATATTTCTTGTTTTTAGGGTAGAAAAAATATATATGTATGTAAATTATTTTTAATTTCTATTTATTACTGCTGCTAGTTGTATATCTACTTACTACTCAGACTAACTCTATTTATACGTCCATATAGAGCCCTTATTAGAGTTGTAGTTTTACATTTAACTGTGAAGTTTTCTCTGCACTCTCTTCTAAAAAGAGAGCAGATAATGTGCTCATTTTGTTCACCATACTTCCTAGCACTTACTTCAAGAGTTGGCACATGTTAGGGACTCAAATACTTTTAGAATGTACAAGTGAATGAATGTGTGTGCATTTGAGTTTAGGTGTATGTTTACCTAGACCTCTTCCTGTATTAATGTGTATTTTTGTGCATGTGATTTCTTAGTATGCAAACATTCAAAAAATTCCCAAGTCTGTGGGCTTACCATTTTCTTTTTCTTACGATTTGAAAAATAGCATATCTAACACACAATCCATCAGCTCTTTTTTTATACTTTTTCTTGAATAAAATCAAGCAATTGCAATTTTCTTAGTTAACCCTGAAATCATATGCAGTATCTGTGGGACATTTGAATAAATTTCTATAACCAATCAAGACTGCTTTAGTTGTAAACATGACTCTTCAGCCTTTTCTTTCCCGATTATCATCAGTGTCATTATAAAAAATCTCCAGAACATACATAATTACTGATTTCTTTGTCAAATATCTGTGTAGATGGAAAAAAAAAAAAAGAAATCATTGCAATATAAAATAACTAACAAGAAATTATTTTCACTTCTTTTGTCATGCAAATGAGATATCAAAAATTTGAATCATAACCTAGTCTATGACAGTAAGTACTAAATTGGAATATGTCAGATCTTTTGAAATATTATCACTGCTTAGCTTCTTCTTCTGTTCCTCATTGATATCCAATGAAGTACACAGAGGGAACACATTGAGAAATCAATTGTCATGTTAGAAAATTAGTTCCATTATTCCCAAATTTAAATATTAAAGTTTAATGTATCCATTACAAAGCTGCAGAATTATGATGACTAAGAAAATTGATGCTATAAATACAATGCCTAACTGAAATTTACACTTAAAATTTTGAGAAATAATTCAAGACACTCAAAAAGTTCTCAAATACTTTGATTTTTAAGATTTTGATTATTATTCATAAATTCTCTATACAAATTATTTTTATAATTCTCTAAAAATTATGTTGAAAATTATCTTCATATAAATTATCTTATTTTATGAAAACAAATTTTAATTAAATAATTTTATGATGAGTTATTAGATCAAATAGTAACTTTTAAATAAAGCATAATGCAGATAAAAAATAAACCTTTTTCATGAAGAGATAAAATAAGTATTTCTCTAAAATCTAAGCAAGATTGTATTGTTATGTGTACCTTTTCTTTCAAATAAAATATTTTAAAATTCTTTTGAGTATATTCTTGTTTTCTTCAGTTCCTTGCTTTCTCTACATATCTTGATCTTTCTTTATAAATATTAAAAAGATGAACTTTGCTACATGTGTAATGAATTCAGAGCTTGCCTTTTCTTTTTATTAGCTGAGTGAACCTAGGAAATTTGTTTAACCTCTCTGTTCTTTGCTATTCTCATCTGTGAAATAAGACAAATGATAGTACCTATGAATAAGCCTGTTAGTAGAATTAAATAAATTAATGCCAGTAACAGTTCTGGTCCATAATGAACACTCAATTCTTAGCATTTATTGTTTTTATTTTATTACATTTTTGAAGAAAATGGTACATAGAATGAATAAATAGAAGATATAACTAATAACCTTGCAAACCACTTTTTCACCAGATCAGTATTGGATACTCCTTATTCATTAGGCAAACAAATATTGAATACATAAATAACTAAGTTGAATAGTAGCATCAATGTCTTATAAAACATCAATAGACAATGGCTTTCACCTAAAGATAAATCGAACACTTTTAGTTTTAGTACCATTCCCATGAAAGCCAATCATGCATTTTGCAATGAATATGACTAAGGCATAGAATCTGGCAATAAGTAGCAAAAACCTAGGGAAGTGGTTCACAGCGCTACCTCTGGAGTGCAATGGTTTGGGCTAAGCGTTCCACTTCTGTATCTCAGTGGTTATGTGCTTTTAGACTCAGTTCTCTCACCCGTAAACTTTAAATAAACTGTTGCCTCTGAGTCATACTTTATTGCTAAGGAAGTAAGTTCTAATCATAAGCACAAAATAAATGCTTACTACTGCTGTAATTATTACTATGTAAATTATGAAAACCACAACCAAGAGATGAGCATCACCAGATTAGACCACCAAAAATATCACGGTTTTGATTTCAAACCAAATTCTAGGGATTACTATGTTTAAGATAAACAGCTAAAGTATATAATAGATAAAATCATTCAATTGAGAATAAATTTATCTGATTTACCTTAATTACTTAAATGATTATGCAATTTCCACTTTGCTTGAGCATACACCTTCACATACGACGGATGGGTAAAGAAATAATTCTTTGTTGAGTAAGATATCTCATTTTCTACTTTAGTAGATTAAACTGAGGTAATTTAATATCATGTGGGTTTGAAAGGAAGGTATTAAGCAGGCCCATTAATACTATGTAATTCATTCCATGAATTTGAATACCTGTCATATATTTGAAAATAAGTAAATTAGGAAAATTGCCAGTGAATTACTGAATAAATTAATCAAAACGACATCAAAGCTAATAATAAACTGACTATAAATTCTCCAAATACGGACAACTAGTTGATTGGCTTTTTTGAACTTAGGAGAGATTTATATTAACATTGGTGTGAGTTAGCATTTGTAGGAAAAATCTTTAGTTGTGGTGAGACACTGGTATTAGCTTTGCTATTCTAGAAATAATTTCTTATTATTAAGAAAAGTAAAGTTAACATTGTGCATGGATAGACTTAGAGAAAATTATATTAAGTGAAACAAGTCAGGCACAGAAAGAGAAATACCACATGTTCTCAACTATTTGTGTGAGCTAAAAATGAATAATTAAGTAAACACAAAACAAATAAAGGGTGGGGGGGAGAAGACAAAAAAATCACAACAGTTCTTTGAACTTGTTAAGACAAGTGAAAAGATATGATGTAAGGTGGGGAGAGGAGAGAGGGAAGGGAGAAAGAGGAACAGGTAAAGGGTCATGAAAATCAACTACAATGTATATTGAGAAGTTAAAATAAAAACAAAACAAAACAAAACAAAAAACATTGTGCAGATCATTGCTTTGAGACAAATACAGTACATTCTAGATAGATTCAGGCTTTACCGCACAGGAAACACTCACATGTGTACTGCTGCTCCTGAACTACTACATTTGCTGCTACAAATGTGACCATTTGTGCCTTTTACTTAACATCAAGGCCTAGAGAGCAACTTTAAGATAGTCCTGCACAGTACATACCAATACCGTGTTGCTTCTAGGCTTTTCTACCTATTTCTTACAAGGAAATTTATTATCAGAATAATGAACAATAATTAAGTCCAGACAAGTAGGAAGAAATCATTTTTATAAAATACGGCACTATGTGTCATAGTATTCCTCTGTAGTAAACATTATTACAGTGTTGATGGAAGAACTGAAGTCCAAAGAGGTTAATTGCCTAATGGCACATGCAATCACTGCCTGAAGGGGAAAAAAGACCATGATCACCCAATTCACTGGTTCCCAGAGCCAATAAAATAAGAAAAGGGAACTACTGAGTGTTTTCCTTATTTGACATATCTATTGGAAGTAATTAGGATCATTAGCACTGTTTTTCCACTTTTCAAGAATTTAAGAGGTTTTTGAAAGCCTTGTCATTTAAAAACTTACTTAGCGTTTGGTACTATTTGAAGCTACTCATAAAGCTTTCAGGAAACCCAGACAAAATATCTCCTTGCAAATTACTCTTCTACTTCTTGGGGTTACCAATGAGCTAAAGATATGAAGGAAAATAGAACGGAATCAAAATATTTTATTTTAGTATTTATCCAAGGATACTTTATCTTCCAGTGCACAGCTCTGGTAAAAGCCTGGTAGGCATAAATGATTCATGTTTCAAACTTAGGGGAAGAGTTTTATCTACACAATGATCCAAAAGGTAGTCCTAAGGGATGTTTGTCAAAGAAAGGACTTAGCAGGGTGGTGAAGAGGGTCCAGATGAGCTTGCCTAGTCTGCTACGCTGAGAAGAAGAGTAAAACATTAAGCCAGACAAACTCGACTAGATGTGCCTACTACATTGTGGATTTAAAAAAGCAAAAAGTATTAAATAAGAGAAAAATTATGTGAGGATGAATTATGCATTTAAAATTGAGTGGAGAGCTTATGTTATTTTAACAGTAACATAGAATATCCATTAACACACAAATCCTAGTTCATTGGGAATCCCTAAGACCACCCTTAGGCTCAACGAATTGTCTAAAATCATAGGATTCAAAAAAGCTGTTCCCATCTTGATTAGAGCTTATCACAGTAAAAGAACACAGACTAAAGTCAGTAAAGTGAAATGGCACATGAGGCGAAGTCCAGAAGAAACCAGGTGCAAGCTTCCAGGTGGCCTTTCCAATTGGAGTCACACACACGAGCTCAATTTTCTCAGCAACTATGTGTGACAAAGTTTGAAGTGATGCCAACTAGCTAAGTATCTGTGACTTTAATTTGAGTGTTGGTGTTCGAGATTTTTTTTTTGAGGGGGTAAAGGAGGATCAGTCATGAAGACATAGCACCGACATGATAGATCTCAGCTACTCAGAATCTAGCCTCCCAGTGCAAAAACAGGTGTTTATGTTAAAACACATTATTAGCATAATCTACTTCATAATTCCAATACTGTATGAACAAAAGCCTTGGACATACAAAACCACTGTTATCACGCAGAATATTCCAGTGGCTAAGAGCTTGTCAAGGGATAGTCCTAAAGAAAGACCTTAATTAGGAATGTACAGCATCTGAGCAACCCAGCATCTGAGTTAACACTTTGCTGCACCACTTCTCTGAAGAGAGAACTACACATACTTAAAAGAAGAGGAATCTGTATTAAATCTGTTTTATTGCCTTTTATTTCAATGCAGTTTTCTAATAAAACAAAACTTGGAAGATACGTTTTAGACTTAAAAGATGATGAACACATTTTAATGCTACTGGATCAAGAGAGAGACAGAGACAGAGAGGCAGGAAGAGAGAGAAACAGAGACAGAGAGAAAGACAGAAAAAGAGACAGAGAAAGAGAGAGACACACACCGATAAGGAAACATGCCTGAGTACCAAGAGAAACACCTGACACATGTACCAGCATGTTGCAGTTCCTCACATGGGATGATAGAGGGGAAACAAACAAACAAACAAAAATATTTGAAGAATCTGGCCCTTCTTCATTGTCCGTAGGCTATAAATGAGCAATTCAAAAGTAGCTTATCTTTCAAACATATGACCATTTCTTGTACAGTGACCCAACTGAATTGTAATAATGGCTAATCTTATTCTGACCCAACTGCCAGCTCCCTCTCCCTTGTTGGAAATCTAGGAAAGGGCAGTTAGAAAAGACCTGATGTTGGTGACAGGCAAAAGTGTTCTGCCTATTCAATATTATCAAAATATTGACTAGGGTTTTAACTAATATATCATATACACCAGACCTAAGAAAAAGGTGTCAAATTTTCTCCTTGAAAATTATAATCTCCAGCTCAGCTCATATTTTTTTAAAACTTTTTTTTTATGGTAGTAAGATACACATAACATCAAACTTACCTTCTTAAGTATTTTTAAGTATAAATTCACTGCTATTGGATACATTTGTATTGCTATGTAACCATCCCCACCATGATTCTCTACAACACTTTTTAGCTTGTAAAGTGAAACTCTACACCCATTAAACAATAATTCCCAATTCCCCCCATCCCCTTCCCCCCATGATGACCATTCTACTTTCTGTCTCTATGATTGTGACTACTGGAGGTAGCTAAAATAAGTGGAATGATACAATATTTGTCTGTTTGTGACATACTTATTCCATTTAGCATAATGTCCTCAAGGTTCTTCTATGTTGTAGTATTTGCCAGAATTTCCTCCCTTTTTATGGTTTCATTATATGTCTATACCACATTTTGCTTACCTATTCATCCATCAAAGGACACTTAGGTTGCTTCCTCATTTTAGCTATTGTGAGTCATGCTGCTGTGAACATGGGTGTACAGACATCTCTTTAAGACCCTGCTTTCAATTATTTGGGGTATATACACATAAATGGAAATGCAGAATCATATGGACATTCTATTTTTAATTTTTTGAGAAACTGCCATGCTATTTACCACAATACCTGTACCATTTTTCATTTTCATTAACAGTGCACAAGGGTTGCAATTTTTCCACATCCTCACCAACATTTGCTATTTTATGGTTTTCTGATATAAGTCATCTTAATGAGTGTGAGGTGGTATTTTATTCTGGTTTTTATTTGCATTTTCCTAATGATTAGTGATGTCGAGCATCTTTTAATATACCTATTAGCCATTTGTATATCTTCTTCGGAGAAATGTTCATTCAAGTCCTTTGCCCATTTTTGAATTGAGTTTTCTGTATTGTATTGTTGAGTTTTAGGAGTTTTCTATCTATTCTGGACAAAAATACTTTATATAACATATGGTGTATAATATATTATTTGCAAATATCTTTTTCTTACTCCAAGGGGTGACATTTTTACCCTGTTGATAGCATTTTTGTATCTACAAAAGTTTAATTTTCTTGCAGTCCATTTTGCCTATTTTTGCTATTGTTACCTATCTCTATGGTATCGTATTCAAGAAATAATTGCCAAATCCAGTGTTGTGAAGAGTTCGCCCTATGTTTTCTTCTAAGAGTTTTATAGTTTTTGCTCTTATAGTTATGTTTTTGATCCATTTGAACTAATTTTTATAGATGAGATTATGTAAGGGTCCAACTTTATTGTTCGATATATGGACATCCAGCTTTCCCAGCATCATAAGAAGACTATCCTTTCCCCTTTGAATGGTCTTGGCACCCTGTCAAACATAATTTGACCATAAATGTAAGGGTTTATTTCTGGACTCTATTCTATCCCATTGGACCATATGTCTGTTTTTATGATAAGACCACAGAATATCACTTACTGTAGCTCTTTAGTAAATTTTTGAAGTTAGGAAATATTAATCTTCCAAATTTGTTCTGCTTTTTCAAGATTGTTTTGGCTATTTGGAGTCCTTTGAAATTTCATATAAACTTTAGAATGGATTTTCATATTTCTTCAAAAAATATTGGAGTTTTGATGAAGATTGCATTGAATTTGTTAATTGCTTTGAGTAGTATGGACATCTTAAGTCTTCCCACCCATGAACATGGGATGCCTTTCTATTTATTTATGATCTAAAAAATTCCTTTAGCCATGTTGTGTAACTTTCATTGCACAATGCTTTTACATCCTTGGTTAATTTCTAAGTAATTTATTCTTTTGGACACTATTGTAATTGGAATTGTTTTCTTAATTTCACTTTCAGATTGCTTATCCTGTTACTTTGTATTCTCCTACTTTGCTAACTTCATTTATTAGTTCTAACAGTTATCTTGCAAAGTATTTACAGTTTCCTACAAGTATGATCATATATGGGAACAGAGATAATTTTATGCCTTTCTTTTAAGGTGCATGCTTTTTATTTCTTTTTCTTAGTTAATTTATCTAACTAGATTTTGCAGTACTATGCAGAACAATGCAGTGCCCTTGCATTGTTCCTGATATTAGCAGAAAAGCATTCAGTTTCTCATTGTTAACTATCATGCTTGCTGTGGGTTTTTGCTAAATGCCTTTTATTGTGTTGTAGTAGTTATCTTCTCTTCCTAAGTTGTTAAATGATTTATAGGTCTACTTAGATTTTCCATTTCTTTGTGATTCAGCCTTAACAGGTTTTGCATCTAGGAATTTTTCCATTTTATTTAACTTATTAAATTTGTTGGTGTACAGTTGATCACAGTATTCTTTTATAATCTTTTTCATTTCTGTAGAATTTGTAGTAGTACCATCTTATCAAACGCTCTTTCTTTTTCAATTGAGCTGATCATATAGTTTTTGTCCTTCATTTCATTAACATAATGTTTTACATTGGTTGTTTTGCATATGTTGAACCATTTTCATCTCAGAAATAAATACCACTTGCTCACGGTGTATAATCCTTTTAAGATGCTGCAGACTTCATTTAACTAGTAATTTATTGAGGATCTTTGGATCAGTGTTTATAAGAAAATACCTTATAATATACCACAACATACCAAAACTATGAGTCATGAGGAAACAGTCATCTTGTTACGTTTTTTTTTTTTTTTTTTTTTTTTTTTTTTTTTTTTTATTGCTGACCATTACAGGGATCTGAACCCTTTGTCCATGATGTTATAATACCTTGCTCTAAACAACTGAGCCAACTGACCAGCTGAAAGCAGTCTTTAGTTTTGTTTTGGTATAGCATCTATCTCTGACTTTGTTATCAGGCAATGCAGGCCTCATACAATTAGTTAGCAAGGATTTCCTCTTTTTTAATATTTTTGAAAAAAAATAAGAAGAATTGGTGTTAATTCTTGTTTATATGATTGGTAGAACCCAACAGAGAAGTCATCAGGTCCAGAGCTTTTAAAGGAGACTTTTGAATACTAATTCAATCTCCTTACTCATTATGGATACATTCAGATTTTCAATATTTTGTGATTCGGTCTGGGCAGTTTGTATACATCTATGAATTTGTCCATTTTTTTTTTCTTAAATTATCTAGGTAAAGTTTTGTCAATTTTGTTGATCTTTTCAAAGAACCAACTTGTGTTTTTTATTGGTATTTCTGTATTGTTTTCTATTATTTAATTCATTTATGTATGCTCTAAAATTTATTATTTTCTTTCTTATACTAGCTTTAAGTTTAGTTTGTTCTTTTTACTGGTTCCTGCAGTTGTAAAGTTAGGTTAATTGGGATCTTTATTCTTTTTAACAAAAGCATTTATTGGTATAAAGTTTCCCCTACATAATTCCACTTCTGGGTATATACCTAAAGGAATGGACATCATCATGTCCAAGAGATATTTGTATTTCCATGTTTATAGCAGCTCTATTTGCAATAGCCAAGTGTTGGATTCAACCTAAATGTCCACCAATGGATGACTGGATAAGGAAAATGTGGTATATGTACACCATGGAATACTACTCTGCCATGAAAAAAGAATGAAATACTTCCATCTGCTGAGAAAAGGATGAAATTAGAGAAAATTAAAAGTGAAATAATCCAGGCACAGAGAGAGATAACACATTTCCTCACTCATAAGTGGGAGCTAAAAAAATAAATAAATGGATTAAAGAATTAAAGGAGGGAAGAAAGATACAACAATCACAATAATACATTGAACTTTCAAAACGAGACATAACTGAGGTAAACAGAGTTTGAAAAGGGGAGGCCTAAAGGGGTTAGAGAGAAATTGGTAAGGGCCCCCCAAAAATTGATTACATGATATAATGTTGGATATAGTAATTATCTTGATTTGAACATCATATATTGCACACAAGTATTGATATTCGATGCTGTACCCCACAGATATGTACAGTCAATTATGTTTCGTTTCAATTAGAAAAAAAGAAAACTTTCCCCTACACACTTCCTTCCTTCCTTCCTTCCTTCTCATAAATTTTGGTATACTGTTCTTTCATTTGTCTCTAGTATTTTTGATTTCCCTTGTGATTTCTTCTATTATCCATTGGTTGTTTAAGAGTATGTTGTTTAATTTCCACTAATTTGTGAATTTTTAAGATCTGCTTTTGTTATTGGTTTCTAACCTCATTCTGTTATTGTTGGAGAAGATAATTTGTATGATATCTATCTTTTATAATCTATTGAGACTTAAATTATGGCCTAACATATTGCCTATACTGGACAATGGTCCATGTGCATTTGAAAAGTGTATTCGGTTTTGTTCATACATTTTTTTTTTCACTTTTTCCAAGTCTTCCTTTAGTTCTTTGAACATTTTAAAGACAGTTCTTTAAAGTAGTTGAGTAGATTTGCCATCAGCTCTTTTTTTCATGGAAAGTTTCTTCTGGTTTATTTATTTTCTTTGAATAAACCATATTTTCTTTTCTTTCTATGCTTTGTGATTGTTTTGGTTGAAAACTGGACCTATGAGTCCAACAGTGTGGTAATGACGGAAATCAGATTTTTCCCCTTTCCCAGATTTTGCTATTTTTTGTTTTATATGTATATTTAGTTATATATTACTATACATTTATTATTACATATTATTATAATTATATTAGATTAATATTATTTATTTTGTTATGTATGCGATTTTTGTAGGCTGTTTGTGTGTCCAGTATCACCATGAGGGATAAATTTAAGGTTTTCTTAGGTCTCTTATGGGTCTGCACCTTTCCCTGGGCATGTATGGTGACTTTCTAATTTACTTGGTATATGTGGTTACTTTTGAATGTCTCAGTTTTAATTTCTGGATCCTGGAAGAAAGAAAACCAAAAAGTGAAATTGTAAAAAAAAAAAATGGTACTGGCCCTTTCAGTCCCCTGGAAGTTGCTTCAAATATACTGGGGTAAACTTAAAGGATGCCTGCCTACCTCTGTGTTTGCTGCTTAGGAGCGGCAGTCTGCAATCTGAACACAGATTCTTGATATTTGGAAGACAGGACCCTATTGCCCACTCTGGTTCCTGTATAACGTGCATGATTGCTTGCCATGAGTTGGTGGTGGGAAATGTGTAGCTGCTGCCCAACTAATAGCTGAAATTGAACAAAATTAACTGTGATTTATGTCTAAGCATTTTTCTGGAAGTTACATGCCTCCATAGACCTCAGAGGTTCACAATAGCTACATCAGATAGATGCTGCCTCTGAAATTGCTGTCTAGGTGGCAAGAAGTATTCTTGGTACTTTCGACTCTGCAGTGTTCCCAGAATCCTCTATCCAATTATATTTTTTTGTCTTCTCATTTTTTACAGATTTGACTCCTCCTGTTAGACTGTAGTTGTTTCTTAGCACAGTATCAGCTTTTTTAAATGATAAATATATATCAAGAGAGCATTCCATTCTGCAGAGTTAATTTTCCATATTCATTTTTTATAACTTTATTTTTAAAATATTCTCTTATTCATGATGTTCCAGAAACTGCTACACTGTTTGAAGTTATTGAAGATAAACATGTTAGAGTGACAGCAGTGACACACCACAATGAAGTTGCCAGAGTTAAAAGCCAAGATTAATAGACCTGAGAAAGACAGTTATAACCAGGTTCAGATACATTCAAAAATGAATAAACCAGAATCAAAGAGTTGAGAACAACGTTTATGTTCTTGCTATTTAAAACGCTATCATCTTCACACAAACATTCAATTAACAGCATGTTGACAGCAGTTGAGGGGTATCTAACTCTGAAAATAGAACTGGAATTGTATTTGTTCAGTTTAATAAGTCCTTCACAGTTCTGAAATAAAACTTTAAAGATAAGATACTTAACAATAAAATTAAAAATGCAAATAGGACACTCTTTCAAATTGAAATATTTTCAAGTATCTTTTTCGCCTTGGGGCTTTTTTAAACTTAAACTTTATATTTTTATATCAGTTTTAGGTTTGCAGCAAAATTGAGTGGAACTTGCAGAGATTTCCCATATTCCCATTGTCCCCACACTTACATAGCCCCCCTGAATATCAACACCCCCATAGAGTAATACATTTGTAACAGGTGATTAATGTACCTTAACACATCATTATCACCAAAAGTTCATAGTTTACATTAGGGTCCGTTCTTGGTACTTAACATTCTGTAGGTTTGGATAAATATATAACAACATGTATCAACCATTATAGTATCACACAGATTATTTTCACTGCCTTAAATATCCTCTGTGCTCTGCCGATTCATCCATCCCTCCCACAAACCTTTTTTTCCTCTGGTCTTTTACTGACTCCATAGTTTTGCCTTTTCCAAAATGTTATATAGTTGGAATTAAACAGTATATAGCTTCTTCAGATTGTCTTCTTTCATTTAGTAACATATTACTAAGTTTCTTCCATGTCTTTTAATAGCTCATTTATTTTTATTGCTAAATAATATTCTATTTTCTCTATGTACTGCAACTTATTTATCCATTCACCTACTGAAGAACATCTTCGTTGCTTCCAAGTTTTGGCAATTTTGAATAATGATGCTATAAACATCTGTGTGCAGATCTTTGTGTATACATAAGTATACCACTTCTTTGAGGAAATACCAAGGAGAATGATTGGTGAAGCACATGGCAAGAGTTTGTTTAGTTTCATTAGAAACTGCCAAATCGTCTTCTAAAGTGGCCCTGTAATGTTGCATTTCCATCAGCAATTAATGAGAATTCCTGTTTTTCTACATCCTTTCTTGCATTTTTGTGCTGTCAGTGTTCTGGATTTGACTATTCTAATAAGTGTGTAGTGGTATCCCATTGTAGTTTTCCATGGGAATTTTTAATGTACCTTAATAGTTATTTTCACCTATGAAGAATATAAAAGATAATTTATTTTTTAAAAAGTATTTTAATGTTTTCGTGAGAAATCTTTTGTGTAATTTACAGTTATTTGCCTTGAAAGATATAAAATAATAGTCAATAGATGAAATTATAGAGTTTGTCTCAAAGTTGAATTATACTTTTTAATATATGTTAGTAGTCATTTTCACATATGAAGAAGGATAAAAAATATTTTAAAGAAAAAGACATAAAATGAAATTTTAAACAAGAATCTTTGTGGCATGTCATATATATGACATTACTATTTAATTAGAATATTTGCATACATTTTCTTAGTGGACTATGAGTCCTATGATATGACATCAGCATATCAACATAAGGCTATCCAATCTGATAGGACAAGATAAGTATATTAGTAAATAAGAGCACAACAAAGTGGTTATGAAAAAGAATGTATGGACTAAATGAGAAATACAAGTAAGGTAAAGGGAATTTCTGGGTTAGGTAAAGGTAAAGGAGTCTGGGTTAGGAGTTAAGATATCAATAATAATTTATAGTGAAAGTAACAAGAAATAGCTCTCATGAAAAACTGCAAGAAAAAGGAGAAGGAGTGGGGTTAAACACAAAAATCAGAGTTTTACAAAGTTTGAGATATCTAGAGACTTTATGTACCTGAGAATAGCAAAATATAGTGGGTATCTGGCAAGAGCTGAAGATGTAGACAGAGAAAAGAGATCATTGTATATGCTGTGGGATAAATTGAAAACCCCAAACTTATTGGCATTTATGTGTCATTGAAGTTTTTGAGTAAAAGAATTATATAATCAATATTTATGTTTTCAAAAATAGAAGAGACATTTCTAGAGAGGTGAATGGAAGATTAAAAATAAAGTTAGGAAAAAGTTTGACTGAGTAAGAAATTGAGGAATTTCCTAGTGAAAGTGGTAATAGAATGTGAAAATAGAATAAAAAATGTTTTGTCAATAGTTGATGTTTTTATTGTGCTGATAAGGAGTTTTCTGAGATGGATCAAAGTTTTTCTTCCTTTATTTTTCCTTGTCTTTATTGAGATTTTATTGACAAATAAAAGTTGTATATAGTAGGGTGTACAACATGATGTTTTGATATACCTATATATTGTGAAATGATTACCACAAGCTAATTAATATGTCTGTAACCTCACAGCATCTTCATTGTTTTGTGTGCGGTGAGTGGTGAAAGCACTTGGAATCCACTCAAAAAGTTTCAAGTATACTATATGTTATCATTAACTACAATCATCATGTTGCACATTAGGTCTTTAATACTTATTCATCTTATAACTGAAATTTTGTTCTCTTTGACCATTATCTCCTTTTTTCCCCATCCCTCAGTCCCTGGCAACCATCATTCTATTTCTATTGCTATGAATTTGAGTTTTTGTATTTTGTATAGATTCCACATATAAATGAGTTTACATAGTATTTGTCTTTCTGTATGGGACTTATTTCATTTAACATAATGTCCTCCAGTTTCACTCATGTTGTTTCAGATAGGAGGATTTCCTTCTTTTCTATTGCTACATAATATTCAGCTATATATAATGCATATATTTATAATGTACGTACATATAAATATCTATAATGAATCCAATATATCTATGTCTTTATCTATAGATATATAGATATATAGATATATCTCACATTTTCTTTATCCATTCATCTGTTAAGGGACACTTAGGTTGTTTTCATATCATGACTCTTGTGAATAAAGCCACAATGAATGTGGGAGGGGAAATAGTTCTTCAACATAGTGATTTTATTTCCTTTGGATATATACCAAGTGGGATTGCTGGATTTTATGATAGTTCTATTTTTGACTTCTCAAAGAACCTTCATACTGTGTTCTGAATGGCTGTACTGATTTTCATTCTTACCAACAACGTATGAGAGCTCTCCTTTCTTCACATCCTCATCAATATTGCTATATTTTGACTTTTTAGTAATCCCCATACTAATAGGTGTGAGGTGATACCTCATTATGGTTCTGATTTGCATTTCCCTGATGATCAGTAAAGTCGAACAACTTTTCATATACCTATCGTTTGTATGTCTTTTTTTGAGAAATGTCTATTCAGGCCACTATAACAATTTTGATCATGTTATTTATTTGTTTGTTTGTTTTGTTTTTGATTTGTTTGAATTACTTATCTATTTTGGATATCAACCTCTTATCCTATACATGGTTTACAAATACTTTCTCCCATTCCATAGATTGCCTTTTCATTTTGTTGATTATTTCCTGTACTGTGCAGAAACCTTTTAGTTTGATGTTTTTCCACTCATGGAAAATGAGTGGAAAAAAATACACTTTCTTGTCTGTGATTTTGGTGTAATATCCCAAAAAATCACTGCCAAAATCTCCTTCAAAGAGTTTTCACTTATGTTTTCTTCTATGAGTTTTTAGGGTCTCAGGTCTTATGTTTAAGCCTCTAATCCATTTTGAATTGGTTCTTATGTATAGTTTAAGATAAGAGTCCAATTTTATTATTTTCATGTGGATGTCCAGTTTTCCCAACACCATTTGTTGAAGAGAATATCCTCTCCCCGTGGTATATTCTTGGCACTTTTGTCAAAAATCAGATGGCTGTGAGAACTACAAATAGACATACTCTACAATCCAGCTATCCCACTTCTGGTATTAAACACAAATAAATGAAATCAATATATCAAAAAGACACCTGCACTTGCATGTTCATAGCAGCACTATGCACAGTAGCCAAGAGATGGAGTCAGCCAAAATGTCCATTAATAAAAAATCTGTGGTATATATGCACAATGGAATACTACTCATATTTATAAAATGATATATTGTCATTTGCAACAACATGGATAGAACTGGAAACCATCACGTTAGGTGAAGTAAGTCAGGCACAAAAACACAAATGCCCCACGATATCACTCATATGTAGAAACTAAAAAAAAAGGTTCTCATAGAATTTTGATAGGCATTGCATTTATTTGTAGATATATATTCCTAAGTACTTTATTCTTTTTGATATTATTGCCAGTAGGATTGTTTTCTTAATTTTTTTTGGATAGTTCATTGTTAGTGTACAGAAATGCAATTGATTTTTTGTTACGCTTCTCACTGTGTAACAGAGATGCAAAAAAGATTACTCAAAGCAACATGAATGCAATGAGAAGCCCAAAGGGACTGCACCTCAGCAACAACTCTGTTAGAAGCAGAAAACTGGGTACAGCCCTGATTCAAATTAGCTTCTGTTTTTATTGTAAAGATGAGGAAGCTTCACAAGAAAAATCAACTTATTCAATCATTTCAAAAAGACACAAAGACATGGGCAATGTGACAAAAATTATCCTTAGCCATGTATAGCTTAAACAAGGGAACATAGTAACATCATTAAAACTAACAGTGTGATATTCCAAAGTATAATTAATGAAAGGTTAAGCTAATCAGACTGTGTTCAATATCTTTAACTTAAGATATAATTATTTTTATAACAGCTAAAACAATCATTATATTCCTATGATTCTATCTATCTGTGATTGTGTCTTAAGTTTCTGTTAACAAAAAGTTTTCCCTTCAGCAAACATTCCTCACATATTTTCCTACAGCAGTTCTTTAAAATCTCCTAACAAGATCGGTATGACAACCACCTGTTAACTCTAAAATCATTAAAGTATATAATCCCATACCTAAACAGTGATTAGAGTTGATTTGATGGGCTCTTGCCCCCTAGCTGTAGACTGTTGTCCTCTAACTGAGGACTTTTGTCCCATACGTGCATTACCTAAAAACCCTATACTAAACATGAGCTGAGAATCAACATACAGTTGATTAGAATTGATTACATGGGGTTTTGCTCCACTAGCTGTGGGCTCTTTCCCCCTAGTTAAGGACTTTTGTCCCATAAGATTTTTAGCTGAAGAGCCCTGTCTAAAAATCAAACGAGAATCAAGATTTTTAACACTCTACAATTTTTGTATGTTAATTTTATATACTGCAACTTTTTTGAACTCATTTATTAGACATAAGAGATTTTTGTTGGAGTCATTTTTTTTTTTTTTTGGTTTTTGTGTGTTGTTTCAGTAGTTTTTTTTTGTTTTATATATATATAATATTACATACATTATATATATTATATATATATATATAATTATGACGTGTGCAAACAGAGAGAGTTTTACTTTTATTTCCCCCCTAATTTGGATGCCCTTTGCTTATTTTTCTTGCCTGATTGATCTGGCTAGGACTTCTAGTACTGTGTTGAATAAAAGTGGTGAGAGTGAGCATCCTTGTCTTGTTCCTGAACTTAGAAACTTTCTTTCTTGTATTATTCTTCTCTGGCTTTGATATCAGGGTAATACTGACAAAATGAGTTTGGAAGTGTTCTCTTATCTTCATTTTCTTCAAACAATTTGGGAATAATTGAAAAAATTTGGGAAAATTTGAATAATCTCAAAATAAGATCAAGAGACAAGTAATGAATAACAGTCTGCTTTGTTTTCTTTTTAAACTGACATAAATAAAGGATGCTGAGGTCAAATCCCTTTTTCTTGTACAGAATAGTTACCTACTTCAAGGGAGCATCTCATGACTCAATTATATTTTTCTTACATTCATGCTCTCAATTGCTGGGACATTGATACTCTTTGTATATATAGCAGTCAAGTTAAGATTTCCAGATCCTAGAAGTATATATGGTCTAAACTACAAAATTCAACTTTACACACAATTGTGTCTACATTTAAACAAGTATCATTTGCTATTTTCCAGGCACTGAACCATGTGTGTACAATTTTTGTAACAATTTTATTGCATGTGTTTTTCACATACTACTAAGTAACACTAAGCTTCTTAGGGTTACCTTTAGTAAGAGCCACACCAAAATAAAAGCACTTTTCCCAAAGTCCAAACTATTTCTAGTACATACCTTGTTTGTATTTTAAATGCACCATTTCCAAAATAAACCTGATCTTTCTCAGTGGTCTAAATAAAAGACATTATTACCCCCACACGATAATTATCAACCAGAAATCTGAGATATCCTGAATACCTGTTGTTCTCTGCTAGTCTCAAATCCACTTTCTGAACAAATGTTTATACTTTATCTTCCCAGTCACTCTACAACCTGTTCCCTTCTTTTTATAACTACTGTTTCGGGGCTAGATGATGGGCATTAGGTCTTGCTTAATTTATTACTATAATCTTTTAATCACCTTCTCTGCCTCCATTTGAACACTACTTCACTTTTACACACTTACATTACAAAAATCTTTATTTAAAAATTACTTTATTCCTTAAATCCTGTGTTTGTCTTTTATTTTTTTTTTTTTGAGGCTAAAATTCAAGCACTTTAACCTGGCATTCAAGTGCCACCATTTCTGGTCCCAGGATATCACTCCATCCTGTGACTTGACCCCTAAACCTACATAATACAGTCAAAGAGACCACTTAGCCCATAATACAGTTTCATAGCTCAAAGTCTTTGTTCATGCTGTTCCATCTACCCAGAGCATGATTTCCCACCCTTCCCATTTGCACATTTCTAATTAAATTTCAGCATTCAGCTCAAGTGTTCTGTTCTCTAAGAAAATGTCTTTGCCTCACCTTTGGTCACAAGAGGAAGTGATCATTGACTTCTGTTTGCCTTCTAAGTTTCTAACATTCTTTATAGAATATTTATTTAATATCTGTCCTGGCAAAATCAATTATACATTTCTCAAAAAGAGGATTTTTATTCTGACCACCTAGCATAATCTTTGGATATGATAGCAATTAATTAGATGTTCGTGAGTGAATAATAAAGATGTCTTCATTCCAGGTCAACTTTCTTTCCATTATTCTTTCTGTAGTAAAATTTATCAGCTTTATCTCTTTTTTTGGAGAAATTGTACATACAATATTTATTGCAAAATTGTTAGGGGCAGGGGCACAGGTGAACATAAAAGATAAACGAATAGTAGAAATTTTCTTCAATAATCTTATGATAAAATTAGGTTATGGATATGTCCATAAAACCACCAAACAATGTTGTGATAGATAGTCGATAAATAAAATTATTATGAGTAGAAAAAATAATAAATTTAGATTATGTGGTAGAAGACAGATGGAAGTTGTATAAGTGAGGGTTCTCCAGAGGAATGGAAGAACAATAAATTATCTATAGATATATAAAATAAAATTAATTATGGGAATTGGCTCACATGATTATGGAGCTTGAGAAGTCCCATGATATGATACGTACAAGCTGGAGAATCAGGAAAGTCAGTGATGCAGTTCAGTTTGAATAGTTTACACATGAAGGCCTGACAATCAGGGGAGGAGACAGTTCAACATCCAGTTCAAAGCCAAAGGCCTGGGAACCAGAGGCTTGCTGGCATAAGTCCTGGAGTCCAAGGGAAAATCAGAGTCTAGAGAACCAGAAGCTCTAAGAGTAGGAGAAGATGAATATCCCAGCTCAAGAAGAAAGAGAATTAACCCTTCCTCTGTCTTTTGGTTCTATTCAGGCCCTCAGTGGATTGGGTAACTCTCACCTACGTTGATGAGGGCAGATGTTCTTTACTCAGTCTACTGATTCAAATGCTAATCTCTTCCAGTAACATTTATTTCTTAAAAACACCTTTCATATCCTTGAAGTTAAAGTTTAAGCACCTAGAGGTTAAAGTTCAAAGCACCCAGAAATTTTTTCTCAGCTGTCTGGGTATGCCTTAAGCCAGTTAAGTTGCACATAAAATTCATCATCACAGAAGCAAGAGTGGATTTATTGAAGATGTGTCGACGTACATTGTGTTGAAAAACTGATAGGCCAGTTGAAAACATAAGTAGAATAATATTGATCAAAGAACACAGAAAAAAATCAGAACCAAGCAGAAAAACAGGATGCCAATAGGGAATGCAAAAAAATTCAGTAAGACTGGGTGGAAGACCAATGTGGTGGAGTGGGAGATATTTCAACAAGTCCTCAGGGTTATTAAATTATTATTTGCTAAAATATGACTGTCCATATAAGGAAACATTGCAGGAAAAAAAAAGAAAACCAATAAATTTACATATTTTTTGAAGTACTCTTGTGTGTGTGTGTGTGTGTGTGTGTGTGTGTGTGTGTGTGTGTGTGTGTGTGTGTGTGTGTGTGTTAGCTTTGGGAATCCTAAGGATTTCTTTGTGAGTTGCCCCAAATTCCACTCAAGTTTCTTTGGCAATATATTTACCTTGTTACCTCAAAAAGCACACTAGACCGTCTCTTAGTTTAAGGTCAATTCTATGTGAAAATTAGCCAAACCAAAGATTGAAATCTTAACTTCTCTCATCCTTTAGATGCTGTCTCGGTGCCCTGCTCAACTCCTCTGTCTTCAAGTGGATGGCAGCTCTCCTAAGGTCTAGGAATGAAGGCAACACAGTTCATCTAATTTAGTCTAAGTGCTAGATCCCATTGACTTCCAGCAAATATTTAATAGGAAGCAAGCAAAAACCTGAAAGCAAAATAAAACTGTGATCACAGCCTTAACTCATATTTAGGTGCAGTTTTGCAGTCAAATGCTCTACCACTGAGCTATACCCCCACCTCGTTAGGTGCAGTTTTGCAGCCACTGTTCATTACTACTTCAGTAATTTGGAGTGTGACTGCAATTGGCCTTTAAGCCCTGGAATACTCCAAATCAGGTAACTTTTGGGCTAAATAGGCTTCAGGACTGAAGACTTCTTTAGCTGTGTACTTTTTCATCATATCTGCTTAAAAAGAAAATCTCTCATTTTTTGAAATAACCCTTTCTTTGGGATATTTCTGAAAGCTACAGGAAATAGCCTAAACATATCAATATTATGAATTTTTCTGTCCATCACTCTCAGAGCATAAGCACATGGTCTTCCTCCCAACATACAGGAAAAAACAATTTAACTGCCTATTTTGTCACTGCATATAGTATATCAGATACTTACAAGTCATCAGTACCTGAACCCTTGCCACCCACCTCCTGTTTACCTTCACCAAGCCAATGTATTCATCTTTTATTTTTGCTTTTTATTTTTTATTTATTTAGTTATTCATTATTCTTAGAGTTCAATTTTAATGTGCATGGAGATTATCTAGGGATTCTATTAAAATGTAGGTTATGAACTGAAGGTCTGGTGTGGAGTCTGAGATTTAGCATTAATAATAAGCTCCCAGTTGATATCAGCGTTTGCAGTCCAGTACCAGACTTTAATTAGCAAGATTAGTGTACTACATTACTTCTATCTATTAATTACTATCTTTATCAGTGTTCTCAATTAAAGACAACCAAATTTACTCTGGCTAGTTTAAATAAAAGGAATTCATGGCTAAATCTCACACTCAGAACTATCTGGAGGGCTGAATCAATAGACAGTAGTACAAGGCTCCAAAAACAAATCACCAAACCACCCATAGAACTTGGCCATAGAAGAAGTTGCTGCCTTTGCCAACATCAGCCATAATATTAAATTTGTCACCATAAACACAGTTTCCAAACCTTGTGACTCTTAAAAAATCAAGGTGCTGCTACCATAGCTCCTGGCTTCTAAACAACATTGCCTCTGCCATAAACCATAACAGCAAAATGAATTTTCCATTTTCTGCGCTTCTCAGCACATTACTCAATAACAAATCCAACTTTTATGAGAGTGCATCTGATTGGCAAAACCTAAATAGCTTGTCCTTCTAAATATCCATATCCTTGGTTGCAAAAAATAAGTATGAAATATAGATTTTACTCTTCTACTTTCTTCACACTATGAGGCTGGCATGGAGATGTGATAAACAATCCACAGTATTCATCTATCATAATCAAGTTTTGCAAGACATAGATAATATTATACAACTGCTTAAATGGCTAAGATAAAAAAGAAAGAAGTGGGAAAAATTCAACTGAATTGATATTTGGATATTAAATGAATTAATATAAAGTAATAAGTAATTTTTAAAGTCAAACTGAAACACATATATTTAAAAATCAACAGGAAAAAAAGAAAAAGAAAATATTTCAAAGAAAGCATTTAAGCCCAAAGCAGAAGTTAATAGACTTTTTATCTAAATATACTAAATTAAAAGATTTGCCTCCTATGACAGCATATTGCTACTTATGTTTTGATAACTATATATAACATTTAATTTCTAGGCTTATCATTTTTATAAGCCTGAGTTAAATAAATGGTCTAGTTTCAAATCTTGTGAACTCTGAAAATATTAAAGTTTTATTTTATATACCATATATTAACAACCAAAATTTGTACTGCTTTACTCAGGGAAGGGGAGATATGAAAACCCAAAAGTTGTTTTTTATGACAGTTTTCTTGGGTATATGACATTAGGTTAGGTGCTCAAAAGGATTATTTGCTTGTAGAGCAAAAATATATTCTGAAATACATTTTAAAAGGTTTTATTTTATTTTCTTTTTACCTTTTGCCTTTTATTCTACAAGCTTGTATTTCTTCATTTAATAAAAGAGATGTCACTGAAAGTAATAAAACCCAACAAACAGTTAATTGCTCTGATTTGCTACTGATTAACGTATTTACCAAATAATATAGTTGATGAAAATTTGAACAGCAGTTTCAAGATTTAAACATTTTTAAATTCTCTTTATGTCATAGTCACATTTTATTTTTATAGAACCAGCTGCATACTGTTTACTACCTAAACTGAATACTTCAACTGTTAAGGTTCTGCATAATTTACTGATTGAAGTGAATATATTAAAAATGTATTTGCATATACACTGATTGCCCTGAATATTGTGCAAGTGTATATGTTGTTAAGTTCAAAAAAATTGTCTATGCAGCTATTTCTATTAAGGAGATTTAAAGCCCATAACATAAAATTAACTTAGTCATGAGATTTGGTGAGATTCCTTGTTGTTATTCTCTTAATCTGCTATTAATATGATAGATTGCTCTGTTAAGTCTTTGAGTGATATTATTGATCATTTTAATAATAAATCTTTTGTTATGAAAATCTAGTGTTTTAATTTTTTATTGGGTGCTTGATTGCTTCAAGAAAAAATTAGGGAAAAAAACTCATTAGCAATACATCTTCTTTTGTTATTTGTTTTTCTTTAATTCTCTCAGAAGCTGATGTAATTTCACAAATAAGGAGACAAACTCAAAGATATTTAAATAAAATCCCCACATCAACTAATTGATAGCGCTAGAACTCTAATCTGGGGCCATCCAAATTCAAATTCTCTACAGTTTCTACTACAGCCAAAACTACAGACAAACAAACAAAAAAGAGCGTTCCATACACGAAAAGAACCTTATCTGAGTGTTCAATCTCCGTCACTTACTAAGTTTGTGTCACCGAACAAATCACTTACCTCACTGGCCATTTTTGAAATTGAGATAATAGTTTTCATTCTCACCTAATTTCTGTAAGGGTCAGAAAATAGAACAAACTTGAGCTTTCTGAGGCATTGTAAAACACACTGTTATTTTAAGATATCTTAAAAATACACTGATCAATTGATTTATGTCAAACCATAAACACATGCTTTAAGCAGGGGAACATCTATGAAGGATGAGACATGGAAATTCACATGTTCTGTAACAGTAAATATACAATTTAAAAATAGGGAAGCCACAATTTGCCTGCAGCATGATGTTCCCATATTTGCTATGACCCCTGGCATCCTTGCCTTTCGCATGCCGTTTCCTTTACTTAGGGGTCTTTTCTCTCCTACACCTTATAAACTTCAATCATTCTTTCTGTTTATACCTCCTAACCCCTGAAAAAAATTTGCTTAATCAATTTTTTACCTGTGTAACATCCCTTCTCCTGAAGCACTGTGCACATGGTTCTATCATACGCTTTACACAACCTTCTCGTGATTGTTTTTCTCTTTGTCTATAACTCTTGACAGTCTGAGCATCTGTGGTACAAAGTAAATGCCCCAAAGTATCACTTCAGTGAGTGACAGTTTTACTATCTTCACTGTACTATAGCTATAATTAGGTAGTGTTTATTCCTCATGCTTACTTTTAAAGTCAATTTTTTTTATTGTAGTAAAAAAATCATATCACATAACATGAGATCTACTCTCAACAAATTTTATGTACGGTATTGTTATCTATAAGCACAATGTTGCACTGCAGATTTCTAGAACTTTTTCGTCTTGCATAATGGAAACTTTTTGCCCTACGCAATTCTGTAAGGAAAGTAATTTGTGAGTAATATATTTGAGTTAATATTGAACAAATCAGAATTATTTTTTCCTTTGAAGAAACACTTTCCTATAAAGTTGCCAAATATCATAACATATATATATGCACAAATATATGTATGAATATTATATTCCATTTCCATAGAAAAATTATATAATATGTTAGAAATATAGAAATGTATTTTGAGGATAAGAAAACAGGAGATTTAAAATATCACAAACACATATTTAACTAAACTCCTGTTAATTATTTTATAAAGATAGATGCATTTTATAAACTACTTAATATAAGTTAGATCATAAATTTGGCACTTAAAATTCCCCTCTAAAATTTATATTAATTGAACTTAAAATGTAAAGCAATGGAATCAGAAAATGAGAAAACTCCAGAGTTAAAAATTCAACTCTTGTCAATAATGACTAAGGCATGATTAACAAATTGTACTACATTTAGCACTCAATTATTAAAGCAGGCAATCTAATCAGAAAATCAAGGCGCACAACCTGTAGTGCAATTTAAAACTCAGCAATTGTAATATCGAAGTGTACAGCTGTATCAGTGGAACTGATGGTTGAATCATCAAACGTGCAGTGCAATTAGTTGAGTATGAAAATCCCAGTATTACAATATGGAGATGAATCAGCAAAGTTTCCCGGTGATTGCTAAATACCTGACTACTTCCTCAGCAACTATAGTCCTTGAATAATTCCCTAAATAACTATGGAAATGAAGCTTAATGAAGTAAAATGGTTAATATGAAACTGTCTTTGGCAAATTTGGGATAATTGGTATAACTTAAAAGAAACTGGATAATTTTCTTTCACACATGCCCACTTACCAGCAGGGCCAACTAGCATTTACTACATCTTACTTTTGTTCTCTTAACTTCATTTTTTTTTCTTCTTGTTTTTAATTTTTAAATATCTCCCAATAGGTTCTGCTCAAAAGATGAAAATTACTTTATAGATAACAAATAACCCATAGGAATACAGTACTTGCATACTTCATCCCAATAGAGTGATTAATTATGCTAGGTATGAGTAAAAAATTCTATAAAATTTTTAAGATCTTTCCATAATAATGAACTAACAGTATGACTTGTTAAGGGTATTAAAAAAATTTTTTTAAATATAATAATTCCTAGAAATTGAAAGTCTTGTCTATGGAATATTTCATAAGTGTCTAAGTACAAAAGTATGCTGCATATTATTCTAAAATATCTAAAATTTCAGACAAGAAATGTATAGGATTTACATTTGTGGATATGTGGACATTCGAAAGCTATATGGTATGTATAAACTTTCACTTTAAAATTTAAGTTTGCAAGTTCAAGCTCATCACTTAAAGGAATTTTTCCCAATATATATAATCATTAATTAGATTATTTAGCTATCAGATGTCAGTCTTCCCTGTCATTCTGTCCTGAATAAAAGTTATAAAATGATTTTAATATGACCAAGTTACAGATAAGCACACTTTAAGCTATTCTTTCTTTTTCTTTCTTGGGAAAAAATACAACTTTTTAAAATAGTTAAGCATTTGATGTTTTGCCACAAACTGTATTTTCAGAGTACATACAAAGAATAGAAATTTGAAGTTAAAATGACTTTTAGGTCTTTTCTCCTAACCTCTAGACTGGTAGCAACAAATTCAAATGGCTCTGGGAGCAGGCAGGTCATATACAGAGTGAGATGGGGACACACAAAGGGAATTAAAGAAGTTTTAGTAAAAAATATAGTACATCTGCTTCAAAGGAGCAAATGAATCCTACTCCAGCTGAATGTTGCCATTCAGTGTGATAAAACATGCATTTCCATTGTGGTTTTTCTTAGGAGAAACCAGAACTCTTTATTATTATTATTATTTTCTATTTTGAAATCATTACTTTCTAAAATCTTGGCTACTTTAAAAAAAGAAAAAATAAAGAAAAGAAATAACTGTCCATTTAAAAACAATACATCTGTTCTCTACCAGCTTGCAAAGTTTTGTCTAACTGGAACTATATTAAAGAGGTCATCTTCCACTGACACAGTTTACAGGGATGGGGCGCCAACTACTTTGTGAGGCAGTTCCCTTAATTAGCAGGTAATTTAATTCATTCAACTCTGTTAGAAGCTTTTCCTAAACAAGGACAAGGAATTCTAAAGCAGAAAGGGCAAAAGATTGTTCAATTTATTCTAATATTTGAAATGTGAAAACAGAGACCCGGGAATTTCAAGTATTTCAACCAAGGTTATACAAACTGTTTTGTAAATATATATTGTATAGTTTCAAATGGCTAGAAGAGAGGAATTCAAATGTTCTCATCACAAAGAAATGATATATGTTTGCAGTGTTGTATGTGCTAATTAGCCTGATTTGATCATCACGGATTGTTTACATGTATTTAAATATAGCACTCTCCCCCATAAATATGTACAATCAATACCTGTCAAATACAAAGGAAGGAAGGAAGGAAGAAAGGAAGGAAGGAAGGAAGGAAGGAAGGAAGGAAGGAAGGAAGGAAGGAAGGAAGGAAGGAAGGAAGGAAGGAAGGAAGGAAGGAAGGAAGGAAGGAAGGAAGGAAGGAAAAAGAAAGAAAGGCAGGAAAGCACATTTCAAAACAGAACAAAAGATCTAGAAAAGAAGGCAACTGAAATGCATGAAACACCAACCACATGAGAAGTCCCATGGTTTGTGACTTTATATCTGATATATTATTTAATCTTCAAGATAGTTCTGTGATGTAGATACTGTGAACCACATTTTAGAAAACAATAATCAGATTCAGGTCAATTACCCAATATTATACAGCTATTAAGTAGCAGACTAATGATCTGGACCATATTCCTTAATTTCCAGGCTAGCTCCTTCCATATAATGTTACCACTTGTTGCACTAAAAACAAACAAACAAACAAACAAACAAACAAACAAACAAACAAAAACCCAAAACAGGAAAAAAGAATGATTCTTATGAGAAATAAAAAATAATAATAATAAAATTATCTTTGGAAAAAGCTTCAGATTGGGGATCTTTACACTATTTCGCCTTCACTATTCATATTAATTATTATTTATAGTAGGTACAACTAATTTAATGTTGCAAATTGTGAGGGTTCTTGTATATTTCAATCATGATCTAAGAAGAGCTGCAGTACAGACCTTTGATTAAATCTGAAGAGATGCTACTGCTGGGTACAAAGGACCATGATAGCCATTTAAACATTATTCTCTCCAAAACAGACTCAGCATGCATTGCTGCCAAATGTCATTTTAGTTAATTGAGCACGTCCTAGCTGGGACACACACCGGAGAGCCTCGACTGACAGCAGATACACAGTGGAATGTGCCCCCCAAGGCAGAGCTAGTCATCTTGCCTGCATTCGGAAATTGCTCACTGATATTATAGCAGATGCCCAAGGGAAATTTTTATGCTAGAAAAGTTAGGGACCAAATCCCTCAAAATAAATGCTTTAAGAAACCATGGGAGTTAATAATTTTTTTAAATAATGGTGCCTGTTGTGCAAATTAAGAAGATACCAGGGGGAATTAAAATAAATGTAATAGAAGTGGCATTAAAATTTATTTATTGAATTCATATTTAGAACAAAGAATTAAGAATCAAAAAGGAGTTAAGAATAGAATATGCCAACAGTATTCATCATGCTAAAAATTAATTTTTACACAATTCAATAAATAAATTTGTAAAAAACTTACCTAAATTTGGCCAATCTAGTTACTTTATTGCATCTCATTATTTATTCCCATCTTTTGACATAATGATTTGCAATGTTTTATTTATTTGAACACATGTAAATAGTCTCTCTTTTCATACTAGAATTTAAGTAAAATTAACGCAGAGGTCTCATCTCGTTTGTTGACCTTAAAGTTTGGCACAGAGTTGAATAAAGAATAATAAAATTAATTAGTGATGCAAATCATTGACTGCAGAGGGGATAAAAGATTGTTAAGCAGTCATTCTTAATTAGAAGCAGTTTAGATAGCAATGAATATGTCAAAATTGATAAGAAATTAAAGTTATCCAGTAAGAAAAACAAAATATTCTTTAGAATATTCAAGCAGTTGAAGAAAAATTATTTAGAAAGGAACAATTCAGGAAACTAAAAAGAAAAGGAAAAGCAGGATAACTTGCTATGAAATTAACTTAACTAAACCCTAAATGGCTAAGGTTGATGAGAAAGAAAAGAAAGAAAATGCTTTTCGTAGTCTCCATTGGTTGAGAGTAACTGGGAAGTCAATTCAAGACATGGTTATGGTAAATAGCTGTATTAGACCAATGGACTACATTTAAAACAGCTAATCTCATATATTACAGATCTAAAGAGAGACTAATGCACAACTAAAATAAATCATAATTTGATAGTCTGAGAGAAAATTCTATTTTCTCTTTAAGACCAAAAGATATATGTATGTACATCCTGGGTTTTAAACTCTCTTTTTGCTAGTCTTACATGGTTTATACCCACTGACAATTATATAATATTAACACCTGCCTCCTTAAAATTTTAGGGTGAATTGTAACCAGTTGATGGCTCAGGTGCAAGATCCATACACATTGTTTGCAAAACTCTTTACCTAGGGGAGTATACTATTTCTCTGTTTCTTGTCCAAAATCCTGTAGCTTTGTTTTCCCCACATATTGCACACTGGTATTGACATTCAGTGTCAATCTTTCTTCCAAGATGATCTTATTTTCACTTCCCTCAGATTAAAACAAACAACCAGTTCAAATTTTCAGGCTCCAGTCCTAATTTATTCTTTTTCTCTCACAATGGTCTAATTATTGGTTTACATTATTTTTTGTTTTAAAATATTTTAAGTATACAAATGTGATGTTTTGATATATGTACACATTGTGTAATGCTAACCACAATAAAATGAACACATCCATCACTATTTATAGTTACCATTTCTGTTTGTGTGCGTCAAAGGCACTTAAAACATACTTTGTGATCGATTTTAAGTAAAGGTATTACTAACTGTTGTCACCATGTGAGCATTAGATCTCCAGAAATAACTTATCTTATAACTGAAAGTTTGTACCCTTTGACCAACATCTCCTCTTTTTCTATTACCCTCCAGCTCATTACAGATACCATTATATTTTCTGCTTCCATGAGTTTGACTTTTTTTCAGATTTCACATATAAATATAAGTGAGATTTTACAGTATTTATCTTTCTGTTTCAGGTTTATTTCAGTCATCAAAATGTCCTCCAGTTTCATCCATGTTGTCACAAATGGCAGAATTTCCTCTTATATGTAGCTGAATAATATTCCATTGTGTATGTATGCCATGTTTTTATTTTTTATTTTTTAAGTACTTTTACTTATTGAAACATAATTGATTGTACATATCCATGAGGCACAGCATTGAATGCCAATACCCATGTGCAATATGTGATACTCAAATCAGGATAATTACCATATTCAACATTACAAAATATAATCATTTTTTGTGGCTCTTTACCAATTTCTTGCTGAGCTCCCTCCCCCTCCCCCTTTCCCAATCCTGGTGGCCTCAGTTCTGTTCCCTCCTTATGAAAGTTTAGTGAATTATTGTGATTGTTGTATCTTCCTTTGTTTATTGTTTAGCTCCTATTTGTAAGTGAGGACATGCAGTATATCTCTTTCTGTCAGTTAATATAATTTTCTCTAAGTCATCCATGAATTTCATTCTTATTCTGTTGTGTACCACCTTTTCTTTATCCAGTCATCTGTAGATGGACATTTAGGTTGGTTCCAAGTTTTGGCTATTGTAAATAGATCTGTGATGAACATGGGAGTGCAGATATTCCTTCCACATGAGATTTCCATTCCTTTAGGTATATACCGAGCAGTGGGATTGCTGGATTGTATGTCAGTTCTATCTATAATTGTTTGAGGAAGCTCCATACTGTTTTCCATAATGGCTGCAATAATTTGCAGTCCCACCAACAGTGTAGGAGGGTTTCCCTTTCTCTGAATCCTCACCAGTACTTGTTCTTTTGTCCGTTTGAATTATCTAACTTTGGTGAGATGAAATCTCATTGTGGTTTTGATTTGCATTTCCTGGATGCTGAGCGATGTTGAGCATTTTTTCATGTGTCTTTTGGCTATTTGTGTATCTTCTTTTGATAAATGCCTATTCAGCTCCTCTGCCCATTTTTAATCAGGTTACTTGTTTTTTTTTTTTTACTAAGCTGTTTGAGGTCTTTGTATATTCTGGATATTAATACCCAGAAGTGGGATTGCTGGATGATATGCTAGTTCTATTTTCAATGTTTTGAGTAATCTCCATACTGTTTTCGGTGATGGTTGTGCCAATATACTTTCTCACCAAAGTTCCCTTTTCTGTGTATTCTTTCCAATACTTGTTTTCTCTTATGTTTTTGATAATAGCCATTGTAACAGGTGTGAGATGGTATCTCATTGAGGTTTTGATTTGCATTTCTCTGATGATTAGTTATGCTGAGCATTTTTCCTAATATACCTGTTGACCATGTGTATGTCTTTTTTATAAGAAAATGATTTTTTTTTAAAAAAAAAAGAACAAACAAGGTTGCCTATCCTCACCACTTCTACTCAACATAGTACTGGAAGTTTTAGAGCAATTAGACAAAAATAAATAAATAAAATCCATCCAAATAAGAAAGAAAGAAGATAAATTGTCTCTGTTGGCAGATAATATGATCTTCTATAAGGAAAACTCTAAAGATTCCATTAAAAAATCTTTCAATAAATGAATTTAGTAAAGTTGCAGGATACAAAATCAGCATGTAAATCAGTGTAATTCTATTCACCAATAGTGAAGTAATTGAAAAAATATATAAGAAAATAATCCCATTTATAATAGCATCAAAAAGAATAAAGTACTTCGAAATAAATTTAACCAAGGAGGTGAAAGATCTGTTGAATGAAAACAAAAGAAGACATTAAGGAAAGGAATTAAGGAAGACAAATAAATGAAGAAATCCTGCTGTCCATGTATTAGAAAAATTAATTTGTTAAAATGTCCATAGTGCACAAAACAATCTACAGATTCAATGTAATCCCTTTCAAAATTCTAGTGGCATTTTTCACAGATTTAAAAATAAATCCTGAGATTAAAAAACAACTGTAAAAGACTCTGACTAGTCAAAGTAATCTTGAGCAAGAAGAATAAAGTTGGAAGCATCACACTGCCTAATTTCAAACAATATTGCAAAGCAATAATAATAAAAACAATATGGTGCTGGTATAAAAACAGACACAAAGACCAGTGTGAGTCCAGAAATAAACCCGCACATATATGGTCTATTAATTTTTTACAAGCATACCAAAATACACAATGAAGAGAGAATTATCTCTTTAATAAAAGGTGTTGAGAAACTAGATATCTATAGGCCAGGTAAAACAATGAAATTGGACTCTTGTCTTACATCATATATAAATATTAACTAAAAATGGATTAAAGATTTAAATATAAGATCTGAGTTTTGAAGAAAACATAGAGAAAAGCTCCTTGACATTGGTTTTGGCAATGCTTTTTTTATATAACACCAATATCACAGGCAACAGAAGTGAAATTGCACAAGTGAGACTGCATCAAGCTAAAAGTTTCTGCAAGGAAAAGGAAACAATTAACAAAATGAAAAGGCAACCAACAGAATGTAAGAAAATATTTGCAAATCATATTTATGATAAGGTGCTAACATCTGGAATATATAAGGAACTCACATAACTCAAAAGCAAAAATGAACGAACAAACAAATAAATCAAGTAAAAAATGAGCAAAGGACCTAAATAATAATTGATTTTAGAGTAAATGTTTCAAATTCCCAGCAATATTTCTGTACCTGAACACATTTATGTTTATCATCTCTCTTCCAAACCTTCTTCATTTAATCAATATCTCTTCATCCTTTTATAGAAATAAAACCTCAATTATCAAAGAGTCATTTCGCTTAAGGAAGGAGACCAGCTAGAAGTAGGGCTCTTGTCAGCTCAGGTTCTCAGGAAACCAAGAACAAAATCCTTTGAACCAATTCAAATTCACTGTATCCTTTGTAAAGGCATGTCTAAAGGAAAAATAAATGCAATAAAGTATTCTATCTAGCAGCATCTTATTGATTCAGGAGATATGCAAGTGATTTATGTATATAAAACATTAATATGTGTTTAACATAAGTTATTGATTATTGTTGGCAAGTGTGGCCATGAAAATATACCTCTTAGTCTACATACCTTTGATAGGGACTGTGATTTTGCTATTGCTCTATGAAATCCATTCCCATGCTTGCTCTAGAGTAATGCTTCTCCTGGGTGGCTTCTAGCGAACACCTCGGCACAACAGTTCACTAAATAATTCCCATTCCTAGGAGCTGAATAATTACTCTGATGAGCAACTGTAGCTCAAGAAATTCCCATGAAGCCTTGCCAAACTTTCTAGGAATTGCACTGCAGTCTAATATTCTCCCACTTAAGCTTCCTTCCCTCTCTTCTTCAGAAGGGTCAGACCTGCATTGTGCTCTTGACATTTCTCATAGCTGTACTGGGTACTTTCACATTTCACTTCACAAGTCTTTTTCCTAATAAATCTCTTGACTATCTAATCCCATCTTGAAATTTGCTCTTTTGTGGACCTGGACTACAACATAGGGCTTAAACCCATTGGGTGGTCAACACCATTAATGACTGTCTTAGCAAGCAAAAAGGCAGTAGAAATTTTACATGATTTTTTTTATATGAAAAATGTCTTTCACATTTCTGGCTAAACATCATGAATACATGGATTTGTTTGCCCTCTACTGAAATTCTTCTATGGTAGTGGCAGCTGAGACCATATAAATAACCATATAAAACTACAGTGAGTGATGAGGTAACAGAGGATGAGATGTCAGCAAACCTTCGGAAATTACAAAGCGGATGGGGAGTACAAAATTAACAGAGTGACAAAAGCTGTGAAGCCTCACATATGCCAGTGAAAAGCAACCTCTGTACCTTAGATATCTGTCTATAATCGGGAGTTGATAATAGTACCAACTCTTTCATGTTATTTCTAGGAGAAAATGAGCTGATGTATGTCAGTTACATAGAATTTAAGAGTATTTAGCTCAGCTCACAGTAAATATTCAATAAATATTAAGTGCTATTAAACGACTATCATTCTACCCAGTTAAAAATATTGCTAGTTTCTCTGCCGGAATATCTGGCACTTTAATCAAATGTATACCGTCTCACAAAATAATGTGGAAAGCACTAGGGAGTGCTTAATAAGAGGTGCTTAAATTTTGGGAAGGCCACAAACACTGTAAGGCTGATCTAAAACTTGTTATATTTCAAAGCATATATATATACATGTTAAAATTATGCAACAAAGACAGAACCATAAAAAAATACTGTAAGGCAATACAACATTTAATTTTCTTTAAAATGATTTTCAGTAACCAAGGAAAATTGCTGAAAGCTATACTTCTTGTGAAGAAGTGTGTTAGCAGTCAGACAGGGTTGAGCATGTGAGCAACTGAGAGTTGAATGTGTGAGAGGTCGCCTCCCATAAATGCCTGTTCTGACCATGTCAGTTCTTCTCATAGATACTGTGTTCGAAACTGAGGTCCTGAAAGTCTTCCCTTGTCTCTGTATATCGTTCCAAATTGTTATTTCTAACACCCTAAAATTACCTTCATTTCCTCATTGCCCCCATTAATTCTATTTTCAGTGATTTTCTAGAAAAGCTTCAAAATTGGATTTGAAGGGCAAGGAAATGGTAACAGCATTATATTCAGGGAAGCTAACAAGAGGCCATGGGCTGTGTTTGGAGGTGTGCTTGACCATGGGTGGGGGTAACGGGGGCAGCAGCAATGCTACTTGTCACTCGGAGTGCTACCAGAACTACCCTGCAGTTCTTATTCAGGCCCACGTGAACTTCAAAGTATAAACTTGAAAGATGCACTCCCACATTTATAATTTGTTACCTTATTTTATAAATAACCATTTATAAAATTATTAAAAATAATAACAAACAAGACTGATATATTTTCTCAACTGAAGAAAAAACAATGAATGTTATTAACAATATATGATCTGTGCTCAGTTACTAGTTAGCAGTGAACATACCTGTAACTTTTTAGGGAAGAATTGCTTATTTCCCAATCATAAAAATCAAACGGTTACGTATATGTGATCCCCATAAGCCCTCAACTACACTTACATCCAAATACCTCATCTAATCAAACCTGTTCTTCTTGTATACCTATTTGGACTTACAGAATTAACAGTTCAGCCAGAAGTCTGTACAAAGTCTAAAGCACATGCTTACTCTCCATCCTCATGTAATGAGACACAAAGTCCTACTGTTTTTGCTGTCTTTGCTCTCTTTTCATTCTCTTCTCCACTTTTTGGCTCCTCATGAGCACTGGAATGCATTTGTAAAATCGCCTTGCCAGCACTTCCTTATGGACCCATAGAGCATTGTGAGAGATCTGAGAGTTAACAAGTTGGGCAGACTTGGAAAATTACTTCCCTCATGAAAAGATATATGATATATATGTATGATATCTAGCACAGAGCTTGGCACAAATTTGATGTGCATTAAGTTTTATGTGAACAAATTAACAAGCTTAATGTCTCCCTAACTCTGGCTTCCCATCCTCCTCCATGTAATCTGTGTTGCTGCTCAAATAATTTCTAAAATACAAGTCTCTTTCCAGCTTAACACCATGAATAACCTCCCCCATTATCTACTGCCCTAAATCTCAAACAATGGTATGTCTCAAAATAACCTGCAGGACCTGGTAGAAATGCAGAGTCCTGGGTTTTAACCAGACTTGCTAAATCAGAATCTCTGGGGTTTGAGATCCAGAATTTGCATTTTAACAAACCATCTGAGGGTGTCTTTGCATTCTGAATTATAGGAACCATTGATTTACGGAGACATTTTAAGCTGGTTAATGTGTTATGTGAGTCTTGTCATTATTTGGATCTCAAATATCTAATATCAACTCCCACATTGCTGTCCTGCCTTACTGCTTTTTACTAACAGCACTTACATCTTTTATTCTCTCCAAGAAAATGACGATCTCTTTTTGTTGAACTTTTTTTCTTCTGCCCAAGCTGTCTTTTCCCTCTAATACTCTTAAAAATTCAAAATTTATATTTATAATCCAGCTCTGAGCTTATCTCTGATATTATTCAGCTCTGGAATTATCCAGCACTGGCAAGATCTCTTTCTGAAAGCTTGTCCAGTGTCTTGTAAACTCTAATAGGATTGGTCTCTGTTATGCTCCTCTTGCATACTATTATAGCTGCCTGGGGTGCTCACAAGGTATTATAATTTGTTTCTATCTCCCTTCCTAGACTTTGAATAATTTAAGTTCGGGGCCTATGTTGTATGATTCTGTTTAACACAAATCTCTAACTGACCTAGTAAGTACACTTTTAATAGATATTTGATGTATGATTACATGCAGTGGAATGTGCTTGGTTCTTCATGCAATATTTTTCTTTTACTTTTTTTCTTTCACAATTATCTCTAAAAAACAAATCTGTTCACGGAGTACTCTTTTAACATGCTTGTTAAATGACATATCCCCATGAGAAAGATAGAATGCATATTGAAAAAGATACTGAGTTATACTCATTAATTCACTGGTGTTAGCAAATTAGAGACCAAATTACAAATTACGAATGACTAAATGCCAGTCACATGTTTTCTACATAAAAGAAAATTGGCTTAACCTGGCTCTAAACTAAGATGTAATTTTAAATATGTTCCACATCAAAACAAAAAACAAACAAGAAAAACTTAAACAAACTTAAAGAAAAAAGTAATGTTTGTTTATTTATCTAGCCTCTTAAATGCTTTTACAAAGTACTTGCAAATTCTCTTTCCAGAGAAAATATGCCAATGTCTCAGCAGTTTTGGTACCAGATCAACACCTGCTTTAAGAATTGAGGAGGCACTAATTGACCTGAAGACAGCCCAACATGAGCAGCAGGCATGGTGCTATGTTCACTCCAAAATCCAAGTCTTGTTGCCGATGCTTGCCTAATGTAAATATAGGAAAAACAAATTGAGCAATACTGTTGCTTGTGTGCTAAAGCCATCTCTCATTTAGCCAAATTCTCCCTGGAGCATGTTATTCCTTAGAACCCAGATGAGCATCCAGTGAGATGGATTAACACTTTGAAATCACTAGGGTATCATCAAGACTTTTCTATTGATGATAACTGTGTCTTTCATACTAGGGAAAATCTGGCTCATCTTGTTAGTAGCAGAAATAATGTAATTTAAGTGAGCAGCCAGGATAATTAGAGCAGGTGAACGGTAGACAGAAGTAATGCCCTGAAGAGATGAAAGAAAATGCTTAGATTATTTTTCATTTTATTTTGGTGCTTCTAAACGCTATTGGTATGTGTTTGCTTCTGTGGCTCTGTCAGTCTTGAGTAGCAAATTAGGCAGTTGGGGAGTCATTAACTCTTCCAAGCCACTTTCAGACTATTTAGTGCATTTCTGAGCACTGCTAATTGACAGAGTTATAAATGAAAACATCATAAAAATGTGATATTTATCTATACTGAATTAAGAATTTTAGAAATTCACTGGAGAATGACTCATTGTCATCCTTTTTAGAAAGAAATACGATTCCAGATTCTTGTCAGTATTTGATTATATGAGAACAGTGAGTAAGTGGCTTCTTATATTGGGGTAATTTAGAGTACATATGTGCTAAAGGTATTATAGACTAGAGAGTTTACTTTCCAAGACCTTAATATTCCCAAAACTCATAAGAATAAAATTTTGAAGCATTTGATTGCTTTCTTATGGCATTTGACTGTAACCTACTTGATGAATATTCTTTCCAATAATTTTTCTATTTTAAATCAACTAAGTGTTTCAGCCTATCATTTCCATTCTGAATACACTTTATACATTTATGTTTTAGTGCATTTTTGTTTATGTTATTGCGCTCTTTCAATGTTCAGTCCCTCTTTTCCAAGAAAGATTGGACTCTATACCATCTGTTACATCTGACTCATGGTGACTAGACCAAAAAAAAAAATCATTTGAACAATGAATCACAATAAAAAAAAATTAGGGCAGTAAACCTATTCTGTATGTTCAGAAATAGTGGATAAATTATGCTATGCATTTGTCAAAAGTCATAGAATTTCATAGCAAAAAGAGTAAACCTGAATACATAAAAACTAAAAAACCAAAACAAACAAAACAAAAACCTCATTTAAGAGGTTGGGGGATCCTCTGCAGAATGTGACAAAATAATCTAACTCTCTTGTAATTATATCAAGTGTGCTTACTGAAAAAGTGAGGGAAAAGATACTGATGTAAGTATCTTTAGAAATGAGTGGAGTCTGTAAGATTAAATGCTCGTGGAATTTATATGAGGACTGTACTGTAGTTGATAAAGTTGCTTCTATTGGGGAGTAGGATTAATAATTCTGAAGCCACAGTACATGTTTACTGGAAATAAAAAGTTACATGTATGGATGGCAAATGATGGGAACCAGTTTTTCCATGGATGGAGTGGGCAATCACAGGTAATCAAAGGGAAAAGGCTAGATCCATGTGGTATCAGTTTGAACTCTTATTTATTCATTTATTTTTATATGTACCATGGAATATTATCTCCTTTTATTTTAGTTTAGCTTTTTAAAACATAACTGATTGTACATACCTGTAGGGCACAGGGTTGAATATCAGTACCTGTGTGTGATATGTGATGCTCAAATCAGGATGTGAACTCATATGTATTTAAGTGCACAGATGGTTAAATATAGAAATATTTGTAGATATGTGTATATACACAAATTAGTACACAGAAACATATTCCCTTGCCCTGTCAACTAAAAGGGCTAGAAACAATGGCAACCCAGTAGTAATGAGCACACCTACAGCCCAGATATTGGTCTCTAATATCATCTGCCAATAAAAAGAACTAAGGCTCTTTGAAAAATGGCTGATTGTAGGACAGGGGCAAAAAGTATACAAGATGGGCTTGGAATATCTTGTAGTGCCAAAAAGTAAAAACGTGCCAAAACAACAACAACAACAACGATAAAACAAAGCACACAATAATAGTGATATGTCAAGCAGACGTGCTACTCCTCTGATAGAGCTCCCAGTAGCCAAAGCTGAAACAATTTGCTCAACAAAATAAAGTAGCCTTCGATTATAACTCAAAGTAGATTCCATACTGATATAAAACATGACTGAAAAAAATAAATAAATGAGAGAGAAAAGACAAAGGTGCTGTTCCAAAACAGGAATGCACATCACCACAGGGGATAGAGATACAAATAGAATCTAAAAAGAACAATGATCTGATTCCTGAGGACCTGCTCTCAAAACAAGTTTGCGTTACTGAATTTGCATGTGGCAGGCGACCAACTTTATAACTGGAATTTCTCCAAATTAAAATCCAATTATAAATTAATGTTTATTAAAGCAGTAGTAATAAAAATGTTCTATTTATATAATTGTTATATATATAATAAAACTCAACAGTAACAGCATATTTATTTTTATTTTTTAATTTTTTTTTTAGCATTTAGAACAGCAAAATATTTTTTTCCCCTCCAGGAGGAAGTGTTTTATAGCTGACATTATTCAGAATTTCCAGTGGTTTTCTATTAAATTACTAATTTTAATTAAAACATTTTTTTTGGATTTTTGTAGAGATAACACACCCTTTCCTATCTTGAACTACTCCCTATGCCTCGCTCTTTGTATGTCACAGATATAAATACTTGTTGTTTGCAGTCATTTGAGAATTTGTGTTTTTGGTTTTCTTCAAATTATTAATTCAATATCTAAAAGTTAATCCTGCTATGTGCTATTTAATGTGCATGATATATATATTTGTAGTTACATAATTTAAAATACATAATTTAAAAAAGCAATAAGAGATGGATACATGTACAAGCTAACAATACAGTTTGCTCCTGTTCAATATACAATTTTCATAAGATATGGGAATTGTTTTTAACCTATTGTAAATTATGTAATCAATAACACTATTGTTGGATATTTTCCTATTACCAGAAGCACAGAACAGGATGACTAAAAATAAATTGAAAATTAAAAATTAAATCACTAAGTACGAATCGTAGATTAAAATGGTTTAAAGAAACAACTGCTTCCAAATAAAGGGTTGCAAAATCTTCTCCACTGTTCATAAAATGTATCAATTATTAGAAAGTTTTAACAGAAGAAATATGTCCATTAGCATCAGTCACTATTTTTGAACAATTTTGTTTGATCAGATTATATTCTATCACTTTTTATTTAGCCCAATTGCCTGCAGTCAAATCAAGTTTTCATTCTTTAAATGTTTCACATAAAAGTGATAGCAAGGTGTATATATCTTAAGTTTTTGTTCATTCTTTTGGTCTTTAATAAGACCTCATGAATTTGTCAAATCCAAGAGGTCTCCATACTGTTTCCAAACTTCTTGTCATGCTTTTCCATAGCAACTGGTGAGTCAGAAATTTTGTAAATTGGCTGACTCATTGCTTTATACTAAAATTGCCCTTTAGTATATTCAATGATATTTTTGTTTCTTCAGGTCAGAGAAATAGCATCTACATTCACAATTCCTAACAAAAGATTTATACTATTAGACCCCTATATAATATAATTTTTAAAGGACCATCATCTATTAAAATTAAGAAAACCCAAGAATGTTGATTTCTAACACTCTTCTCAACTAATGATCAAAGATCAAATATCACATATTAATGACTTAGAAAAGAAAAAAAGAAAAGGAGGGGATACTATTATCTTAAGTTCCTAAAGTCAGCAATACATACCAAATAGTTTTTTTTTTTTTTTTTTACTTATTGGGTTTTAGTAAAAGATCAACGTTTTATTATGTTTTTTTCACACTCCTTTTACCTCTGACACAGCATCTTATTGATTAGCATGAATGAGTGAGCAGAGCATATCTACCTGAAAGAACAGCTTGCTTCTCTTACAGCAATGCCTTTTCCTTCAGAAGAAAAAAATTAAAACACTTCAAAATTTGATTCTGACGTATTCCAAATGTCCCTTTTAAAAAGAAAACTAATTAATAAAAAAATTACATTAAACAAAAATTAAAATCTTCCAGCTCACTTAATATATTTGTGTCATACTATATTACTTTGCTAGAGCTACAGTAACAAAATACTACAAACTGTTTTACTTCAACAGAACTTTGTGTCTCTCTTTGAGTCCTAATCTCCTCTTCTTATGAGGACACCAGTAGGATTAGATTAAGGCCCATATTAACAGCCACATTTTAAATTGATTACCTCTGTAAAGCCTCTATATCCAAATACAGTCACATTCTGAGGCACTGGAGGTTAGGATTCAACATACAGATTTTGAGGGGACACAATTCAGTCCATAGCACATACTTTCTAAGAAAATATTTCAAAATTAATAAAGCATGATTTATCACACATCAAACATAGAAATTATTGCAATAAACTACAGGTACATTAACTCAATAAATATTTCAGAATCTATTACTATCAAGTGTGGTAATAGCTTTTCAGAATAAAGAAATGAGGTAATCATTTCTACCATCAGTAGAAATGAATTGGAGAATAAATGGACATGGACACTAATATCATAGAGGGATATACGTTGTTTTTTTAAAAAAATGCCTATGCTAAAGCTAAAGTAATAAAGAAAGATTCCAGCCCACAGTATCAGCAGTAATTTTGGAGCATTAATGATGCTATAGTTAAGTTTTTAAAAATTATTAAGACCCAAGAAAAATGCCTTAGTTAAAATGCCTTTGTAACCTATTTGTATAGCTTTCCTTAATTTGCATTTCTTGACACTGTGCAAAGAAACAAAATCAGTCTGCAACATTTGGGCTTAATTGGGCTGTGTTAAATAATGTACTGGATCAAGAGTTAGGAGATTTATTTATGGGTTCCAGCTATGCCATTAACTGGCTACATGACCTTAGGTGAGTCTTTTAACTTCTCTGGGCCTAGTTTTCCTCATTTTTAAAATAAAGCATTAAATTAGATGGACTCCGAAACTATAATTATCCCCTTACTAGATAATTGGTATTCATCACCTTTGACAAGTCTGAATGGCCACAGAGTTTTGCTTGATCTTTCCAGAATCTTCATAAAAATGGAGTTTATACAGACAAATTAAGTCTAGAGAGTCTATTTATTTTGCTTCACGAATAATACAATATTCTTAAACAAAACAAAACAAAACAGGTATGAGATGAGGAAACAGTATTCAACGGTCAACATTTTTACAGGTAACAGAATATATGGCATTATAGACAGAAGGAATCTTAGAAATAAACTACGTGATATTTTTGTTGTTAGTTGCCCAACATTCTATAAACAGGAAAAGGCAAGACATATGTTGTAATATAAAATTTTGAAACCTTTACCTTCTAATCTCTCTAACTTGTGACTTAGTTTTTCTCTCCACAACAAAAGTTGGTTTTATCATAACTAATCCCTGAAATCTAATTAAACAATAGATAAGATGGCCAGCTCTAAAAATCAAGACCATAACTTGGCTTTGCACTTTCAAAAAGCTGTAGAAATATCTGTGGTGCTTAAGTTCCCAAACTAAAAGAATATAAATCAGTATTGCTAATTCATATAGAGGGTAGATAATGCAGTAGCCGTGGCTGCAATAATAAATTAGTGAGTCAGATAATAAGGTTGAAGATAGCATCAGCAAAGATTGAATAAGTCACATAATGTGTGAATCTGCACATGCAAGTGTGTGTATCACATAAAGATAGAGACCCATCTTGTGGTTCTTGGTATTATGGCAAAGTAACAAGGACTATCAGCTCCATTCTCAGAAACAGCTTTTATAATTCTAATGCCGTAGATAACAATAATTGAAAAAAGAGAAAGAAAATAATTTTGACCTGTTGGAGAGCAGGAGAGTGTGCAAAAACCACAGACAAGAGTGAAAACCTGAGCACTATCACACTAGTGAACATCTATATCAATGTTTATTTCTACATATTAGATCAGATAGTTTGAGAATTTAAAATAAGTATAATAAACACTACAAGCAATTTTAAGAAACAGTCTATTGGAAAAGCTGAGTATAAAAATGTAATAGATGAAATAAAACTTCCTAGAGCTATAATATAGAGCAGAATAGATACACATGTAAAAAATAAATGGATGAGCAGGCTGTAAGAGGAAATTGAGAAATACATCAGGATATGAATTTTTACAGTAGAAGTTTGAACAAGAAGCATAAAAAAATTCTGTAATTTTTTTTTTTTTTTTTTTTTCGTGACCCGTAAGGGGATCGCAACCCTTGGCTTGGTGTCGTCCGCACCGCGCTCAGCCAGTGAGCACCGGCCATCCCTATATAGGATCCGAACTCACGGCAGGAGCGCCCTTGAGCTCCCAGCGCTGCACTCTCCCGAGTGCGCCATGGGATGGGCCCAAAATTCCATAATTTTAATTTCAGAAAAATCGAAATGAAAGGGAGAAGGTATTTGAACAAATTCCTAAAAATGTTTTAAAATGAAAAAAAAAAAAAAAAGGTAATTGTCCCTAGATCAGAAAGTACAGTATTAAACAGGGATAAGTGAGGAATGAGGACAAAACTGAGCACATTTCATTGAAACTTAGCAATGTAAAAAAAGGTCCTTATTAAATATTTCTAAAAAAAATTAAAAAGCAGTTCACCTAAAAAGAACTAAGTTTACATCGACAAATGACTTCACTATCATCAATGAGAAATCATCAGTGACAATTTGTGTAAAACTTTGAAGTAAAATCTTCAAGGGGCCAAATGATCTAAACCTTGAACCTACACTTTATATCTAGTTAGTTTCTCATTTAATTGTAGAGGAAATTCTCCTGTGAAATATAAGGCTTCAGAATGTTTAATTCATTATCTGCTTTGAAAATTCTCATATAGGGTAGTTATATAATTTATTATTCAAGCTATGACATTTATTAGCATGAATGAATGCTAAATAATTATCAATTAAACAATATTTATAATTTTGCTGTTCAATATGAGTCAACTAGGTCTGCCCCATGAAAACTCAGAAACAATCACCCTACTTTTGGAACACATAATCTTTCAAGGAGAGGAAAAATCTGCAGTAAGGCCTATATAAGGAAAAATGATATGTAAATAGCTTAGTAAAACAATGTTTTCACAAGAGGCTAAGTGCCAAACTATTATATCCATAATTTCATACGTGAAATTCTGGACAGTAGTATTTCATCAGTAACAGTGGTAGAGAGAAGGGGTGGGAGAAACAAGAGGGAGGTGAGAGGGTTTTCAAGTAGTTGTTTTATTTAGGATATCTATTTCTAATTCACAAACTTAATTAATGGAAAAATATAAACATCAGAATGAGTTCCAGTAAGTTAGGGAAACCACAAGAAAAACTAGAACAGAATGTGTGATTTTCAAACCAACGGAATAGTAAATGAAAGCCAGAAAAGGGGAGAAAAAAAAGACAAAAACAGTTTACTGTGTATAGAAAGCATATATGAAAGCAAAAGTATGTTTTATCATAATCATTACAATAAATGGATATGAGGTATATCATCAAATCAAGGAAGAATTCACACATTCACACACACTCCTATCAGCAAATCATCCAAAAGAAACATAGCAAAGCAAATGTCTCCACAAAAAAAGAAGAGAAACTAAGGGACTGACAAATTTATGCAAGAAAGCAAAAACCAAAGAAACTGAGGTAGCAATTTTAACATCAAACAATATAGAATAAGGCAGTGACATAAAGAGAAATAAAGGATCTTATATACAAAAAAGAAAAAGGTTAACTATCATGAATATGCTCATTTAACACACATGCAAACACACACATACACACACACCCCCAAATATGTAAGGAAACAAATGCCTAAACTGTAAGGAATAATGGATAAATTGTTGAAAATTTTAACAAATCTTCAGAAAATGATATCAAGCAAAATATATGCAATAAAATATTAAATATTTAAATGGTTATTTACTAAATATCTAAAGTCAACTAAAGCTTTATAACCCCCCCAAAAAAATCTTTTTGAGGATACAAAGAACATTCTCAATAAAAATCAGTATATGCTAAGCAATAAAGAAAATTTTAATACGTTTCAAATGATTCAATTCTAACCGTTTTAGGTTCTCTGAACATACAGCAATAAAACTTGGTCAATAAGAAAAGAATGGCTAGCTGGATTGATGGGTAGAGTTTAAACTATACACATTTATAGTTTAAACATCATTTTGTGGCCTTTAATTTACACACACACACACACACACACACACACACACACACACACACACACACACACACACACACCCCTAAGTCATTTTCAGTTCATTTTCAGTTGATTTTCAGCAATCAATTATTGTTCTAATGAATGATTTAAAAAACTTTATAGTTTTATGAGTGTGAATTTTAAAACCAATACCTTCTTATTGGATATTAGATAGTTTGCCATTTTTTCTGAATCATAAATAACTGAAAATACATGTTTATATGCAAATCTCTCTAAACATTTCTGATATTTTTATTGATGATAATATCCTTGAAGAAATTATTGTATAATTAGGTATGAACTGCTGCTCTTATATTTACATGACTTTTGTACTAAAACTGTTTATAAACATTTATAACCATTTCATCATTGCTTCTTAAGGTCAAAAATGACCTTGTAATTTTGCATTCTTACCTTAATTTGAATTCTTAGAACATTTCAAACAAATTATTGTTGGAACATGATCTTCCTGCTTTACTGATGTTACATGATCCTACATTTTTTCAAAAAAAAAAAAAAAAAAGGTTATTTCTTTGTCTATTTCCTGACTCTGCCTCACCTCTTATTTGACCTTTAACTATCAAAGTGCCTGAGTGCTCTCAGGACCTCTTACTCATCTCCCTATACGTGATAAAGGTATATGACATGACCCCTAAATGCAGTCCTCCTTCCATACCTATTCTCTGAATTCCAAGTTTATCTATAAGATTTACTTGATTAATCCACTTAGATGTCTCTAAGCTTTTTCAAATTTAGTATCTCTGTTACAGACTGACTGTGTCCCAAAAATTTATATGTGGAAGACTTAACTCCCAGTATGATGGCATTTTGAGGTTGGGCTTTTGGAAAATAATTAGAATTATATGAAGACATGAGGTTAGTACCCTCATGAAGGGATTAGTGCTCACTTTCTCTCTCTCCTTTTGCCTCTAACTCTGCATGCACAAAGAAGATGTGAGCACATGGAAATATGGTGACCATGTGTAAGATGTGAAGCAGATTCACTGTGCACTGATCACCAAGTTGACTGAGTCCAGTGAAACAGAATATCCATGAACAAAACAAGTTATGTGAAGTGGGTTTATCATATACAAATAGGCATCAAGCAAAAACAGAAGCCTGGGATTCATTTTCAGCTGCTTACCTAAGGCTCAGGCAAGCTGCCCAGAGTGAATGCAGTCTTGACTGTGTATGCCCCACTTCACTGCAGGAAATCAGCCTGCCCTGGATTTCATATCCTGAGTGTCACATGATGTGTTGGGCTAATGTGTTGAAAGACATCCTGTTTTGGGGGGGCAGGAACAGAGCCTGGGCTATTCTGGCTAGTCCCTCCCTAGCTTATCATGACACTGCTTCCCAGCATGTTCTATAGTTATTTATGAGAACTTCAAGTGAGAAATGGGAGAGAACTGGGTTGGTTCAAGGCCACCCAGAAAATTGTCCTCCACAAGCCAAGAGAAGAGGTTTCAGGATGAAACATACATTGCTGGCACCTTGATCTTGAACTTGTCAGCTTCCAGAACTGTGAGAATTTTTTGTTGTCTAAGCAATCCAGTCTATGGTATTTTGTTACGGCAGCCCAAGTTGACTAAGAAAATTTCCAGAATAAAGTGCTTGATCTTTATCTCGCACCGATTCTCGCTAGTTTTTCCTTAGTGAGAAGCAATAAAATCTACCTAGATACCAGAGTCCGGAACAACAGCCATGCTTTACTTCACCTTCTAACCCCTCACAACTAATTCAACAGCAACTCTTGTTCTTTCTGACTTTGCAATATACTCTGATTCATTCTACTTCTCTTCATCTCTGCTGATACTACTTTTTTCCAAGCCACAATCAATTCTTGAACTATTGCCATAGACTGGTAACTGCTTTCTCCAGTGGCTTTCTAATACATTCTTTGCTCTAGAGTGATTTTTTAAAAAATATAATTTACATCATGTCGGTCACCTTCTTAAAATCTTGTAATAGCTTTCCATTAGATTTTGAATAAAATCCAAACTCCTTAACATGGCCTAGTGACCCAGCTCCAGCTTCTCTCTCCAACTTCATCTGGCTTCTTGCCCTCCGTCACTCAGCTCCAGTCACAACATTTTCTACTGGTTCCTAGAACATTCCAATGTCTCGCCCTGGCTATTCACCTCCTTACTCTGAAATATTGCTGTAGATTTTAACCTCTTTCCTTCTTATCTTTTGGATATATCAAATTGAACAATCCTGTAATGTCAAAGCCACTTAGTACTCTGGCAGAACCTTGTATTTGTATCAAAACAGTTTGCCATTGCTTTATCTAGTTTTTTTTTTTTGTTTGTTTGTTTAGTTTAGGTTTGTCTTTTAATTTACACAGTTGTTTGCTGTCTCTCAGTAGAATGTAGGTGTACAGGGGTAAAGAATGTGTCCTCCTAGTTCTTGATCGTGAATGAGTATTTACTATTTATTACTGTGTTTGACAGAAAGAGTCAACTTAAATTATTAAATAAAATGATTACATGAAATACATTTTTTTACGGACCTTAACTATCATTGAGTATAGTTTTCTTTGTTGTTTTTTTTTAAATACAAGCTTTTATTAGTGCTATGATTTCAAGATAAGTACAGCTTTACTTTGTGTTACAAATGCATTTTTTATTGACATTTTGGCAGCAACAGTAAAAGAAAAGCAGGTGATCTGATGCTTTGAAAGCTGTGACCCCATAGATATAGAGGCAGCTTATCTAGGCAAGCTGTTAAGTGCGGTTTCTATCGGATATTCTGATAGCAGGAAATACTAAGCAAGCCCTGTAATTCATAGGTAGAGCCTGGCTTCCTCTTTTTGGCTCAGACTAACATATTTACTTCAAATTTCATACAGTTAGTGCTGGGTATGTTGCAATCTTGAAATAGCAGGAGTAGGTCAACACTACACTACAGCTTAAAAGCTTGATAAATGAGTAGCCATATTAATGGTGTATTTCTTTTCCCAAGTGGGGGGAACGCTTTCTTAATTGGTCAGCTGATCCTGGCACAAACAGCACCCGCAACACAGCCTTGGTGGGAAAGGTGTTTCCCAGAAGGGTTAGCAAGAAGGTAGCACCACTCCTCTCTCTCGACTGCCAGATTCTGAGACTCACTGTCGAAAAGTTGCAAGTTTAGGTGTTGAAACTCCTACCCATGTACAGAATTCCATCTGAACTTCGGCATGGGGATGCCTGTACCAATTCCAGGATAGTAAAGGGAAGTTTTGTCAGGCCTTCATTATTCTTGCCTCCAAGCCTATACGGGCTGCCATCATTGGGATTCTTCCTCATGTGTTGGGACCTGCAGGACTGGATCTTCTTTTAATGTCCATTTGATTGAGCCTGTCCTCTTGCTGACAGCATGCAAACTGCCATCCAGGGTTGACACAAACAACAAGGTTTCAGGAAGCATCACTGTGCTGGTGCTTCCAAAAATCCCGGGGCCAGGCAGCAGCAATGCGAGCAGCAGCAGCAGCAGCCACCAGGCCGGCATGGCGGAGACTCGACCCTGGCTCCCGGCCTGGCCCGCCAGCTCCAGGGGATGGGGCACCGTGATGACAGTGTGGCCAAGCCTCAGCCGACGCAGAGCTGACTAACCTTTTTTTTTTTTTTTTTTTAAGTTAGAAAGCCAGTTTTTTTGTTTCTTTGTTTTTCATTTCTAAAGCTCTGCCATAAATTTCTAGTGGGTGCCAGTGGTCACCTGTCACATTCGTACCAGGTTTTCTGTATAGCCAGCAAAGAGAGTCTGGCCATCAGCAGACCAGGCCAGAGAGGTACACTGAGGTGGCTCTGCCTTGCTGCTGGTACTGATACTTCAGTTCATCTACAATGATCTTGCCCTTCAAATCCCAGATTTTGATGCTGGGGCCTGTGGTGGCACACAGCCAGTAGCGGTTGGGGCTGAAACACAGGACATTGATGATGTCCCCACCATCTAGGGTGTAAAGTTGTTTGACTTTGTTGAGATCCCAAAGCATGGCCTGGCCATCCTTGCCTCCAGAAGCACAGAGGGATCCATCTGGAGAGACAGTCACAGTGTTCAGATAACCTGTGTGGCCAATGTGGTTGGTCTTTAGCTTGCAGTTAGCCAGATTCCATACCTTCACCAGCTTGTCCCAGACACAGGAGACTATGGTAGGGTTGCTGCTGTTGGGTGAGAAGTGGACACAAGACACCCACTCTGAGTGGCTCTCATCCTGGCCAGTGTATTTGCATGCACTCAGAGTATTCCACAACTTGATGGTTTATCTCAGGATCCAGAGACAATCTGCCGGTTGTCAGAGGAGAAGGCCACACTCAGCACATCCTTGGTATGGCCTACAAATCGTCTAGTGGTGGTGCCCATTGTGAGATCCCAGAGGCGTAGGGTCCCATCCCAGGAGCCTGAGATGGCAAACTGGCCATCTGAGGAGATAATGGCGTTACTAACAAAGTGGGAATGACCCTGCAAAAGGTAGTATAAAATCCATTTTCACAAAATTTTAAAAATGTCCTGAGACAAATGAAAATGAAAGTACAACTAACCAAAACTTAAAGGATGGAGCAAGAGTGGTACTAGGGAAGTTTACAGCAATAAACACCTATATTGAAAAAGAAGAATGATATCAAATAAACAACCTAAACTTATAACTAAAGAAACCAGAAAAGGAACAAACTAGGCCCAAAGTTAGCATAAGGATTTAAATACTAAAGATTAGAGCAGAAATAAATGAAATAGTAAATAGAAAAACAATAGAAAAAATCAACAAAACTAAGAAATGTTTTTTTGAAAAAATAAATAAATAAAATGGACAAATTCTTAGCTAGACCGAAATAAAAAGAGAGAAAGCTTAACTAAAATCAGAAATGAAAGTGAAAACATTAGAGCAGGTGCCTCAGAAATAAAAATAATTATGAACTATAATACTTCAAAAAATTGGATAATATAGATTAAATGGATAAATTCCTAGAAACACACAACACACAAAAAACCAAATCAGGAAGAAATAAAAAGCCTGAACAGACCAATAACAAACCAGGAGATTGAATCATTACTCAAAATCCTCCCAAAAAAGAGAAGACCAGGAACAGATGGCAACACAGGTAAACTCTGTCAAATATTCAAAGATGAATTAATACTAATCTTTCTTAAACTCTTCCAGAAAATAAAAGAAGAATACTTCCAAGCTCATTTTATGGAGCTAATATTACCTTGCTATGGAAGCCAGACAAAGACTCCACTGGAAGAAAAACTACATGCCAATATTCCTGATTATCATTGAATCCCATTCACAATAGCCACTCCCCAAAATGAAATACCTAAGAGTAAATTTAACGAATAAGGTGAAAGCCTTCTACAGAGAAAACTATAAAATATTGGTGAAAAAAAATTGAAGAGGACACAAATAAGTGGAAAAATATTCCATGTCCAAGGGTTGGAAAAATTAAAATCAAAATGTCCATAATATCCAAAGTAATCTACATATTCAGCATAATCCCTGTAAAAATATCAATGACATTTTTCACAGAAATAGGAAAAATGATTTTTAAAATTTGTATTGAACCACAAAAGACCCTCTATAACAAAAGCAATCTATAACAAAAAGAACAAAGTTGGAGGCATCACATTTCCTGACTTCAAAATATACTATGAAGCTATGGGAACCTAAGTAGCATGGTACTGGCATAAAATCAACAAATTGACCAATTGGGTAGTATAGACAGCCCTAAAATAAACCCATGTACTGGTTTTCAATAAAGCTGCCAAAAATATTCAATAGGGAATGGACCCTCTTCAACAAATGGCACTGGGAAATTGGTTATCCACATGCAGAAGATTGAAACTTGACCCATATTTCTCACCATACATAGAAATCAATGAAAAATGATCAAAGATCCAAGTTTAAGACTTGAGCTAAAAAACTATTAGAAGAAACATAGTGGAAATACTACACACAAAACGGAAGATAGCAGCACTTTTTGATAAAGACTACAAATTAATAGGAAACTAAAGCAAAAATACATAAATTGTACTGCATCAAACTAAAAAGCTTCTGCACATAAAGGAACACTACCAACAAAGTAAAAAGACAACCTACAGGATGGGGAAAAGTATTTGCCAACTGAACATCAGACAAGGGACTAACCTTAATACTAACCCAGAATATATATGGAACTTAAATGACTCAACAGCAAAATAAATAAATAAATAAATAGATAGATAGATAGATGATAGATAGATAGATAGATAGAAAGAAATAACCCAATTGAAAAATGGGCAAAGGACTTGAACAGACATTTCGCAAAAGACATACAACTAACCAACAGGCACATGAAAAAATGCTCAATATCACTAATCATAAGGGAAATAAAAATTAAAACCATAATGAGATACCTCATTCCAGTTAGAATGGCTGCTACCAGTAAGACAAAAATTAACAAATGCTGGCGAGGAGGAGAAAGAGGAACTTTCCTTGTTTGTGGGTGAGAGTGTAAATGGGTAAAGCTATGATAGAAAACAGTAGAGTGGTTGCTCAGAGAACTAAAAATATATCTACCCTACAAATCTGTTATCTCACTACTGGGATTATACCCAAAGGATGTAAAATCATATATTAAAAAGACATCTTCACTTCCATGTTCATCGTAGCACTATTCACAATAGCCAAAAGATGGAATCAACCTAAAAGTACATCAACAAATGAATGGATGAAAAAGCAGTGGTCTGTACACCCAATAAAAACCACTCAGCTATTAAAGAAAATGACATCCTATCATTCGCAACAACATGGATGGAACTGAAAATCGTTATGATAAGTCAGTCAAGCACAAAAATACAAATACTGTGTGATATGACTCATATGGAATCTAAAAAACAGAGGTTGGAGGTAGGGTGCGGAGAAAGAAAAGTGGTAGACTAACGAGTACAAAACTATGCTATCTACACTAAGTGAATGACTGTGTAGTATATTCATGTACTGAAACATACTGTACCTCATAAATGTGTACAAATAAATGTTAAAAGAATAAAAGCTTCAAAAAACTCCTAGCAAACTGAATTAAAGAGCATTTTAAAGGATTATACATGAGGACCACATGGGATTTATCCCCAGGATGCAAGGATGGTTCAACACATACAAATCAGTAAATGTGTAAACTGAATTAACAGAATGAAACATAAAGACTACATGATCATCTTGATAGATTTGAGGGTACTTCAAAAAGTTCATGAAAAGATTTGTACTATCTTTTAATTCTACTGTTCCATGAACTGTTTGAAGTCCCTTCATACAGAAAAATTATTTTGACAACATTTAACATCTATTTATGATAAAAACTCCCAATGAAATAGGTATAGAAGGAATTTACCTCAACGCAATAAAGACCATATATAAAAAGCCCAGAGCTAACATCATATCAATGGGGAAAAACTGAGAGTTTTCCTCTGAGATCTGATACAAGGCAAGGATACTCACTGTTACCACTTCTATTGCACATAATACTGGAAAATCTTAGAAAAATTAAAGAAGAGAAAGAAATAAAATGCATCCAAATTGGAAAAGAAGTAAAATTATCTCCATGCACAGATAACATGATCATATATGTAGAAAAAACCTAAATATTCAAAAACGCCACCAAACAAAAACCTGGTAGAACTAATAAACAAATTAGCTAAAATGGCAAGATCCAAAATAACAAACAAAAACAAATAGAGATTCTAGATCAAAATAAGAAGCTATTAAAAAATAAATAAATAAATAAGAAATCAATCACCTTTACAATAGTAACAAAAAAGACTAAACACTTAGGAATTAATCTAACCAAAGAGATGAGATTTGTACACTGAAAATTATAATGTGTTGATGAAGGAAATTAAATAAGACAGAGATAAATGAAAAGACATCCTTTGTGAATGGACTGAAATGCTTAATATTGTTAAAATGACCATACTACTTATAGTGATCTACAGATTCATTGGAATTCCTCTCAAAATTACAATGGCATTCTTTACAGAAAGAAAGAAACAAACAAAAGTCCTTAAAAACAAGACCCTAAATATCCAAAATAATCTCAAGGAAAAAAAAAAAGAAAGAAAGAAAGAAAGAAAAAAAAAATCTGGAGGCATCACACTTCCTGATTTCAAAATATATTATAAAATTACAGTAATTAAAACAGCATAGTACTGGCATAAAGCAAACATAAAAGCCAGTGGGACAGAAAAGAGACTCCAGAAATAAATCCATGCATTTATGATCAACAGATCTTTCAAAAGGGGGTTGAGCACACACAAAGGGAAAAGAATAGTCTATTAAATATATGGTTCTGGGAAAACTGGATATCCACATACAAAAGAAAAAAATTGTTCATTATCTCATGCCATATACAAAAATCAATTAAAAGTAGATTAAAGACCTAAACCTAAAACCTGAATGTATAAAAGTACTAAAAAAGTCAGCAAATGTTTTTTGACATTAGTCTTATTTTTTTGATATCACACCAAAAGCACAACAGCAAAAACAAAAATAGACAAGGGCATGCCATAAAACTAAAATGCTTCTGCACAGCAAAGAAAACAATCAACAGTTGAGTGAATAGGCAACCTATGAAATGGTAGACAATATTTGTAAACCATGCAACAGATAAGGGGTTAATATCCAAAATGTATAAGCCATTAAAACAGCTCAATAAAAAACAAACAAACAAAAAAACAAAAAAACTGATTTTAAAAACGTGCTAAGCCTCGAAATAAATATTTTTCAAAAGAAGACATACAAATGGTCATCAGGTATATGAAAAGGTGCTCAAAATTACTAATCATAAGGGAAGTACAATCAAAATCACAATGAGATAACACCTCACACTTGTTAAAATGGCTCTTATCAAAATGTCAAAAATTACAAGTGTTGGTGAGGATGTGGACTACAGGGAACCCTTGCATACTCTTTGTAAAAATGTAAATTGGTAAAACCATTACGGAAAACAGTATGGAGGCTCCTCAAAAAATAAAAAATAGAGCTACCATAAGATCCAGCAATGTGATGTACCTAAAGTACATGAAATCAGTATCTTGAAGGTATTTCTGCACTCCCATATTCATTGTAGAATTATTCACAATAATCAAGATATGTAAATAACCTAAATGTTTACAATGGATGATTCAAAAAAGAAAATATGATAGCACATGCACACATATACATATATACACACAAAATGCAATATTATTCAGCCTTAAGAAATAAGGAAATCCTGCTATTTGACAATATGCATGAACCTGGAGGACATTATGCTAAGTAAAATAAGCCAGACACAGAAAAGCAAATACTGCATGATCTTAATTATATAAGGAATCTAAAATAGTCTAAGTCATAGAAGGACAGAATAAAATGGTAGTGGTCAGAGGCTGGAGAGTGGGGAAAATGGGGAGATAGACATGGGTCAAAGGGGGCAAATTTTAGTTATTGAAGATGAATAATTTCTGGAGATCTAATATACAGTGTGGTGACTACAGGCAATAATAACATATGTATACTTAAATTTGCCCAAAAGGGTTGATCTTAATTGTCCTTATCACACACAAACAAATGGTAACTAGGGGAGGTGATTGATTGATATATTAACTAGTTTGATCATGGTGATCATTTCACAATGTGTGTGTGTGTGTGTGTGTGTGTGTGTGTGTGTGTGTGTGTGTGTGTGTGTACACACACACACACACATATATATATATCAAAACAAAGTTACTTGTTACTTAAGCCACAAAGTTTTGGGGATCTTTTCTTCTAGAGGCCAACTCACCTCACTGATAATTCATATGTATTTTTCCCTCAGATTTCTGTGTCCACTTACATTTTGTTCATGGTGTTTGAAGGATGAAAATGACTCTTGCCTATCGTTTCATTATTATTTTCTCTGCTGTATGGACATAGTCATTTTCATAATATTTTTCCTCTAGACATAGCTTTTACTTTTATGTCTTTAAATAATTTAATATTAATTTGTAGATTATATAAAGGAAAATACAATTTTATTAGGAAAGTTAAACCATTTTCTCTTTAGTCCATTTGTTGAGTAATTAATTCAATATCCATGGATTTGAAATTCAACGTTATGGAAAACAAAATTCTTGAATATTTTAGTCTTGTCATTGTATTCTACTTCATTGATATGTATGTAATTCTTAAATAAATATGCTTAGTATATTTCTACTATACATTTTAGTTATTATTTATTTTTAAAATGCTGACCATCTCATTCTCTTATTTTTTCATAGAAAGCTGACATCTATATCTCTACATTTCCCAGATCTCCCAGTTGAGGAATTTTAATTAACTTCTCAATTTATGGAGAAAGCAAGACAGAACAAAACAAAAACCCTCATCTGTTTACATTTATTCAAATATTTTATTTCGTAGAAAAATTTTATAATTTTCTTATTATTAATCCTGCTTATTTCTTATTAAATGCATTTGTAGCTATTTTATACTCTTGTTTTATACTCTTGTTTCTATTATGTGTATTTTCAGTTGACTTCCTAATTAATAATTCAATAACAATCTTACTGTTAATAGTACATCTTCACAGCCAGCATAAACACACCTTGCATTACCAAATTTCCAATTCATTTTCTTGGATTTTGCAGGTAAACAAATAAGTTAATTGTAATTACAGTATTTCCCTTTGTAGAGGTAGTTCATCTTCTAATACATTTCTAGTAATATTTCTTGATTTTTCCTGTAAATGATTGTTTGAGTATGGAAATATTATTTTACAGTTCTTTTCTCTCCAAGCTCCATAAATGGTGTGCCATTGCTTCTGTATTTAAGTATTTTAAATTGTATTTCTGATGGCAAATTATTTTCAGCTTATATAGGCTTTTATTTACCTATTACTATAGATTTTTTTCCTTTTATTCTTAAAATCCAAAGTTTGCACCAAAATATGTTTAGTCATGCTGTTATTTTCTGTAATATTTGGTGAGCCTTTGCAATTGTGTCCATTCAAAGATCTTCAGCTTTAAGAGCTTTGACTTTATTTTTATTATATCTTTGATCATTATTTATTTTCCTCTCTTCTGCTTTCTAATTCTGAAATTCTTTTCATATGAATACTGAATTTTTAACTGCTTTTCATCACTCATTCTTTTTTTTATCATCTCCTTATTTTACATGTCTACTTGTTCTGGGGAATATTTTTATCTTCCCTTTCACCGATTACAGTTTTGCAATATATAAGTCATTGGCTCATTCTGATTTTTAACTTAGCATTGATTTTTGATTTCTATGTACTGTATTCTGAGTTCAGATATTATATGATTAATGACTGCCTAATTTTATTTTCTATTTTTATTTTTCCAGTTTTATTTATGTTTATTTTTCTGGGGTGCAGTGTGTTGTTTCAATGCATGCATGTACTGTAAAATGATTCAATTTTCACAGAAAGCATAGTTTTATACCCATTAGTCTACCCTTCTCTTCCCCCTCTGCTCCTCTCCCTTCCTACCCTCTGGTAACCATTATTCTACTCTCTACTTCTATGAGAACTACTTATTTTTTTAGATTCCACCTATGAGTGAGACCATGTGGTAATTGCCTTTCTATGGCTGACTTACTTCACTTAACATGATGACTGCCTAATTTTGTGTGAAATCTGTGAATCTTAACTGATTATCTAGATATACTATTTGTTATGCACTTCTTAGTGCCAAAAAATTTAAAAAGTGTCTGATTTTTGAGAATCCAGTTTTCAAAAATAGGTAGTATTGTTCCATATATTTGTTGCTTTTCTCTTTGCATTTATTCTCACAAAAGGAAGTTTAATTTTGCTTTGTACCAAGATTTGATTTGATTTGATTTAAATCATTAATTTTGGGGCTCATTCAAAACTTCTCGAACACATAGATGCTATTCAACTTTGGTTGTAACATATATCTTTTTGCTGTTTAAGAATTTCATAAACCTTTAGGAAACTGTAGAGATACACAGCAATACGCAGTGGCATCAGGAAATGGGTCCTGTGTCTTGAACTGTTTGTTGTATTTATAACAGACCATATTTATATTTCTGCTCCCCCATTGGGTTTCATGATATGAGGCTGTCCCCAGAGAGTTTTCAGATATCAAATAAATAGATGGGTGAATTTCAATTCTTTAAAATTCAGAAACAAATTCTAGATACAAATACAATTTCAAAAGTGTAGTTGATCAGAAATTTTATCAAACCATCACCCACACCTTGCTATTGAAAGACTAGATAATGTCAGAGGTTGTTTTAGTCCATTTCTGTTGCTTATAACACAATACCTGGAACTGGGTGATTTATAAGGAAACAAAATTTGTTGCTTAAAGTTTCAGAGGCTGGGAATCCCAAAGTCCAGGGAGAACTTCCGGTAAGGTGACTCTACAGCAATGCAGGGTGTCACATGGTGAGAACGGAGGAGCAAAAAGAGAATTCCTCCAGTTCTTTCCTTTTGAAGCCCTCCAAACCACACCCATGACCACCATTACACCATTAACTTGATCATCTCTTCAAGGTCCTACTGCTCAACCATCACAATAGAATTTTCCACCCTCAACAATCACAGTGGAGATCATGCTTCAGTGAGTGTGGTGGGGACATTCAATCCACTGCAGAGATATAAAATATATATCAGAAAAAAAGCAAGATTTAGAAGTGGTTAGGACTCTTGCAAGGAAGGTCTGCTCACTGCTAACCACCTTAATGATGAGTTAGGTTCTTAAGCAGTGTGATAGCTTCCAACAAACATTTTAGATCCCCAAAATACATGACACTGTACACCTTCTCATTTCTGAGAAGGCTGAGAGGGAATTCACCCAGCAGCACTGTGGCTTAGTCAAGTAACTGAATTTTGCAGCGATAACGAAGAATCAGAATTGCATTGAGGAAAGAAACAGTTATTCTATGGCAGTAACAAAGTTGTGCTGAGGGACTCTGTAGCAGAAAGTAGCCTAAATCTAAGATACCAATAAAATTTATCAACCCAACTTGGGTGCTTTCGAGTAAGATGGGACATTATTGGTAATTAAGCTGACTCAAAGGCATATACTATCCCAAGGAAACCAGGATAGACACTTACTCTACTTAGATCCTCCCTATAAGTAGAGAACTACAGGGAACACAAATTATTCAGTAGGGACCGATTGCTATTATCTGTAAAATATGATGAAATACCTCAAAGCACCATAGTTGGATATGTGATTGAGACTTTAATCTAGTCATTTGCTACACAAAGTGTGGTCCTACACACCAATTGCCGGCATCTTAGATTCTGAGAAGTGAGGAATCTCAGATTCTGGTCCAACCTATTGAATCAGAAGCTGCTTTAACAGTCCCTGGTGATTTAAACATACTATGCATTAATGTTTAAGAAGCACTTGTTTAGACACTCTCCTTTCTCAATGCCTCAGTGGAAGGCCTTTGTCCTTGTGTTCAACTACAGAAAAATAACACAAAGAGCATAAGTCTCAACTGACTAAAATTTTCCCCAATTAGTTAAGTTTACCTGAATAGAAAAAAATTAATATAGCTTAAATGGAATGTTGCAATAGTAATTAGGTTCAATCACAGAAAAATAATTTGGTTTGATTATCTCAGGAACTTTTATCTTACGTTCACCATGTTTGGTATGGTAACTGAGAATTAACTAGGACGGTGTTCCATGGTAAAATTAGTTATCTTTGTTCCTAGCTCTTTCCCTGGTATGTATAGTTGGGTCAAATGTAGACCAGGACCAAGTATTACCATGGGTCCTTACAGAGATGATGGCAAATTCTATACCCTTGTTGCTGATCCTCACTTCTTGGAGTTAGAAGAGGACTAGTAAAGATATGTTGCAGTGGGTGTCTTCCACCCAATTCCCAAGAAACTTCTTTTCAATTATGGGTAATGGTTGACCCATTGGCCTTTCCCTTAATCCAGTAGGAGCTATAAATATGTAGGACAAATTCCTCAAAAGTTCAACTGCATGGATATCTCTTTTCCTCTTCTTCATTTCCCAATGCAATGTCACTTCTCCCCTCCAGTTTTATTTGCATTTTAATATTCAGATCAGGCTTGAAAAAAAAAAAGGTCATAAAATAGACAGCTAATTTCTCTTCATTATCCAGAAGTCTCCATAAATCCTGCTTGGGAAGATATTCCAAATCCACCTGAAATACTAATGACATTCTGATTCTACTTCATCCACACAAAGGAAATGAGGGAGACAGGAATGCACAGAGCACAGATGTGGATTCTGTAAGGGCAAAATGTACAGAGATATATGTGCATGCCAAAGACACTTTGTCTAAACAGTATTTTTGTTGACTTATCTCTTCTCTGCCCAGCACATACTCCAGCAAAGTTTTGTTTTGATTCCTCCCCCCCCTACATTTAATTACTGAGGGAGTGGTGAACTGCCTTCCTGAATCCCCATCTTAGTGAAACTGTACTTGAATACAGCTGGAAACATAAAGGGAATTTTGGGGAATGTGTCACAGGTTTCTTTTAAGAGTCGGGAAATATATTCCCTATTAGAGATATTTTATAGGAATGTTGGGATATATTTTACTACATCAGGATGTGAGGTGTCTTTCAAATATAAAAGTCATCCTTAAAATGAACCACAAGTTATGTAATGTATTTTGATGCTACATTAGGAAGGCCTGTCTGAAGCTGTCAAAAAATCTAAGGCTTGCAGGAATTATGTGTTTGGATATTAAGTGCTTAGAACACTTTAGTTTAATAAATAAAAGAATTATCTTGTCACTAAGAGGGTAAATTCAAGCCAATAACCACCATACACTGTAGGTTTGAGTGAAAATAATTATTTCCTTTGTGGAAAATCAAAATACATCCTGTTAAACTATAACCCATATTAGAATTTTTCCAAATCACCCATGGATTTCTAAACATCCTCTCTGAGTAGTCTGTAATTTACTTTTTATGAAGTTATAACACAGGTCATTAGATTAACCATCATTTTTGCGAACATTTTACTCAGCAAACTGAATCTAACTTATTCCTGTCTCTCCTAGAGAAATCATGTGCTCTTTTGGAACTTTCTTAAATGGAAAATTAATTAGGTGATGCCTAAGGTTTAATTCTTTTTTATATAATACTTCATAAAGACGAAAACTGTACCTAAGACTCACTAGAGTCTATGTTACTAAGGTAATAGTGGTTTCCTGTCACATGTCAACTTGTGGGATGTAATATCAGCAAGAGATATAAAAATCTGGGTACAAATGTAATTGCTGAAGTTGAAGGAGTAATTATATATAAATTGGTGGTACTTTAGTAACCTGATGTTCAGTTTCAGCAAGAACTACCTTTGTAAGGCAGTTCTCCCAGCTATGGACCAAAATGCAAAGGGACCTTAAGTAACTGTATAGGGAATGGCTAAAACACACACACACATACACACACACATTTGCCTATACTAATAGAATTGCTTTGTTTCTATTAGAAGGCAATAAAAAATGTGTATTTTTTGTGATATCAAAGTGAGCTGTCACTATTGTCATGTGCCTTTTGCACTTCTAAAATCTCAAAAGGCAGCAGGCATTTCAGAAGGAGGGTGCACCTACATATATAAGGATGTGTTGATGTAAGTTCCTTTGTTTCTGGCTACTCATTGTCCAGCCATTTAATTCAATGGAACTGTCTTACTCTGCTCAGGCTTCCCTAACAGAATACCACAGACTGGATGGCTTACACAACAAAATCTTATTTTCTCACAATTCTGGAGGCTAGAAATCCAAAACCAAGGTGCCATCAGAGTTTGTTTTTGGTGAGGCATCTATTCCTGCCTTGTAGATGGCTACCTTCTCACTGTATTTTCACATGGCCTCTTTTCTGTGCATGTGCTGAGAGATCCCTGGTGTCCCTTTCTTGTCATATAATGTCACCTGTCTATTCAGACTAGTGTCTCACAATCATGGCCTCATTTAACCTTAATTATCTCCTTAAAAGTCCTATCTCTGGAATCAGGATACTTCGAAAAGTTTGTGGAAAGATTCATATTATCTTTTAATTCAATTTTTTTTCAAGATCTTTTTGAAGTATCCTGGTACAGTCACATTGGGAGTTAGGACTTCTACATAAGAAGTTTAGGCTAACACAATTTAGTCCATAACAGAGACCTATAGAACATTCCATTTATATCAGGAGATTGTGGTTAATGGAGACACAAAGAGATGTAACATGAGAGTAGCCTAAAGTACTTGGTTCTTGCAAATGGTAGACTTAAGAGAAAGACAAAATCCCTGGAGCAGAGACAAACATGCTGTATTAGACATAAACATTAGATATAGAAGTACACATGAGAGGCTCAGACTACTTGTACATTAATTGAAAGGACAAATCAAAGAGCTTGAATTGACTTGAGTAAAAGTAATGGAGTAAAGCAGAGGTTTCAGGTGTTGAAAAGAATGAGGGTAGAGCTTAGGAGTGTCCTAAGTTTCACTGATCCAAAAGGTTAAAGAGAAAACTTACATTAAATGTATGTAGTTTTAAATTATTAAAGTTTTTTTTTTAATGTCTATATAAGAAACAGCATGAGACAAGAGTGAGTAGTGTATAATTCAGAAGCAGCCCAGTAGTGTTGGAAGCCTTGTTCTGCCATTAAATGGCATGTAGTCCCATGCAAATTACTTACTCTCTTGTGCCTCCTTTTTATCATCTGTAAAATGCGGATAAACGTAATAGCCTGAACAGAAGTAACTCCATTTTGTTCAAACTTTGAACTTAAAAAATAATCCTCTCCTGTAAACCAAATCACACAGCCTGCAGCTAATTGCCAGAACACAATGACTCTTGCTCTCACATAGTGCTCAAAATAGAGAAAAAATATTAACCCAGATGGCCATTCTTTATTAGCTTACTAACTCTGGTCTTATTTGAGAATAACAGGAACTCAACTCATGGAGAATGAAGTATGATGCTGGTCAGCTCCTACCCAGGAAGTCCCTTGATGATTATCTGAAATACTGAAGCATGTATGCATGTCCCAAGTTTGTCACCAGGAACCAGCTTTCCTCTATAGACCTATGTAAAACCCTGTGGCAAACCTGGAAGAGGCAGAGATGGTCTTTGAGACATAAGTCTGCCATTTCCCTAGGCTGCCAGGTTCCTGATTAAAGGCTACCTTTCCTTACACCAACTCTTGTCTCTTGATTATTAGCTATTGAGCAGTGAGTAAATGGACCTTTGGGGTCTTGGTAACATAAATATGGTACCTATCTCAGGGAGCTGTTGAAAGCAAATTATTTAATACGTCTAAAACACTTAGAATAATGCCAGGCACCTAGAAGCCAGGCACATAAAAATTGAAAATAATAACTATTACATTCATTGCATGCAATTAGTTTTAATTATAACTATTTTAATCATTAAAGCTAAGTATTAAAGTAGTGCTAAATGACATTTTTTTTAAAGAAGTAAAGAGGAGAGAAAATACTATTATATTTGTAGGGCTTCTTATTTTAGATTTCTTTTTTCACCCCCTTATAAAAAGGTGGCATTCGAACAGCGATGTTTAAGAAATAACAGAGCAAGCCCATACAAATGTAGGGAAAGAATATTTTAAACAAAGGAAATAGTATGTAGAAAGAGTGGAGGACAGCATGTGCTTAGTAAACCGGAGCAGCAGAACAAACCACTCTGTGGTAGTGAAAGATGAGGTCTGCACGTTGAAATAGATCATGCCCAGCCTTTTAGTTCAGGATAGGGAGGGACAATTTTATTCTTAGTGTGAAATAAAACCATGGGGGGGATTGAGGCAGAAAAGTAACATGGTATTTTAAGAAGATACTTTGAAATTCTACGTTGGATATGCAGTGAGATAGGAAATAACAAAAGCAGGAAGACTTGTTAGGAAGCTGTTGAGTAATTCAGACAAAAAATAGTGGATTAGAGTGGAGCAATAAAAGTGGTGAGAAGGCTTTTCTATTGATAAGGAAAGTCTGAACACTAAAATGAAAATTCCAACTTAACTCAGTATTCAGAATTATTATGTTTTAAAACAGGAGAGTTTGGGATAGTTTTTTTATTGTGTGTATTCCCAAAACAATATCACCTTCATTCTGGCTGTGATATTGCATTTGGGAAGGATCCATAGGAGATGAGAATTATGAATAGATTTGTCTATAACTTGTGATTGTTTTACACAAAAAATTTGATCCAGATATATTACAGCAGGTTATCAGTGTAGCTTACCTACTGTACAGGAAATAATGCTATGAAACAACAGTGGAAAATCTAGTGAAATGCAAATAAATCCTGTACTCTAGTTAATAGTAATATACCCATGTTGTTTTCTTAGTTTTGACAAAAGTACCATGGACTTTTGATGGCAAACAAAACTGCAGTCCTCTAAAGATATCTATGTCCTCATCCCTGCAATTTGTGAATATGTGATGTTACACGACAAAGATGAATTATAGTAGCAAATGCAATTTCAGTTTGCTAACACAATGGTCTTAAATGAGAGAGATTGTCCTGAATTACCTAGATGGGAACAATGTAACCGCAGGCTCTTTAAATGTTGGAAAGGAACGTAAAAGACTCAGTGTCAGAGTAATGCAATGTGAGAAAGACTCAAATGGCCGTTGTTATTTTTGAAGATAAGAAGAGACCACAATTCAAGATAAGAATGTCACCATATAAAAGATGAACAAGGCAAGAAATTTGATTCTCCCCTAGAGTCTCCAGAAAGGATAGAAACTCTGCTAATACCTTGATTTTAGCCCAGGAGACCCATTTTGAATTTCTGCCCTCCAAAACTTTGAGTTAATAATTTGTGGTAATTTTGTAGTAAAGCAATAAGAAACTGATATAGTTATGTAAGGTGTGTATATTAGAAGAGGCTGGGTAGAAGCTATATGGAAACTTTGTAATATCTGTAAATCTAGCATTATTTAAAAATAAAATGTTGGGAAAAATAGCCCCCCTTCTGTGTTCTCTCCCAAACATTTCAAGCTGTATCCTTATAAAACTGACCTTACCATTATTTCCATAACCTCCACTTTCTACATTAGCTCTATCAATTAATGTTACCATCATACACTCAATTAAAACAAGTGTGAAATCTATGATGCATAGTGTTTTCACTCACTTGTCCTAAGAATTACAATCCTAACAATAATCATTCCAAAAACTATTGTACCAATTCTCTCTTCTCCAAGGTTTTGTCTCTTAACTTTGTAACTATTACTAAAGATTTTCATGCCATTTATTTGCTTTCAGTATCTCTACACTTCTCTTTGAATTCTCTTTATCACTGACAATGTTGTCCTTTTATTGCATGCTATGACTACCCATGATATTTCATAATAATCTATGATATTCTCATACCAATAGCAATATACCCTTTCAGGATCTTATTCTTGCTTTACATTTCCTCTTGCCTTTCTTCTATACACCAAGCTACAGGCACACAACTCCTCTTTTCTCTTTGAACATGCCATAGTCTTATACCACATAACATTCAGCATATATATTTTATATCTTCCTAGCATATTTCACCACCGTTGCATTGTTTTGCTAGTAAATTAATAATGGTAATAATAATAATGACAATGATAAATTGATCTCTTCAAGCTCTTTAATAGTTTCTTTTTCTATGAACTTACACAAGATCGGTTGAGTTATCCACAGTTAAGTAACTAGGTGGATAGTTCTATTGCAGTACATATCAGACTGCATTACGATTGTTTATTGTGTATACTCTCATTTATCTCTATTTCCTTCAGAGTTCATGTCCTACTATTCTATGTCCAATGACTGTAAATAAACTCCATCATAAGCTGTGAGTAGGGTTAATCAAGGGGAGAAAAATTGGCCCAAAGGAGACAAATTAGAAGCTTGTTGCAAAGTGATTCTTTTTGTTCTGCACACACTACACTTTCACTATTTGCATAAACTATTTTGTAGAATATGACTTCATGATTTCACAATTTGCTAATCTTAGGACACAGCAGCTGAAACTCATGGAACATATGTCCTAATTATAACAATTCCTGATATCACTGAAGACTTAGGAGTCTTCGAGCCAAGGGCAAGAGATCCAATGAAGTGTTCAGCGACTTTTCCCTTCCTGATACTAAAAAAACAGGTGGTATTTATCATCTTATCAGGATGCGTTTGAATGCATTAAAGCTAATGGACGGCTTATTCAAACTAATAGGACACACATTTACTTAAAAGAATACAAATCAACCTACCAAAATGCATTTGTATCATAATTAATTTATTTATACCTCTTGATGCCTTTCCTTGTATCAATTCCCAGTACAGAGGCTAATACTGTGGTTGTGGTGTAGAGTAGTACTAAGAGTCAAGTGAAAGTGACGGGAATTGAAAAGCAGGAACTGATTTCATTGGTGCTGGTGGTGTAATTGAGAGGGAAAACTGAATATATAGTGTGAGTAAAGAAATTACTTGAGATTTTCATCTTGAATCCATTATTTCCATTATTGCCAAAGAAGATTAGTTATTAGTATATGCAAGTGATATTTGGCTCTGTATTTTGTTTTACTCAAAACACTACTTTGTACTTGCCTTAGATTGGATGCCCTGCCTTTCCTCACTGAGGCTTAATCCCCATTCTAACTGTTGAGGGTGGGAAATCCTATTATAGTAATTGAAAGATGGGACCCTGAAGAGGTGATTGGACTGTAGGACCAAGCTGTAATGAATGGATTAATAATGGTGGTCCAGTGCATGGTTTGGAAGACTCTAAAAGGAGAGTGATTGAGATTAGTCTCTCTCTCTCTGCTCTCTGCTTCCCCCATCTTGCAATGTGAGGGGTTGCCACCACTAGATATGTTGCCTGGACTTTGGACTTCCCAGGCTCAGAAACTGTAAGCAGCTAATTTCATTTTCTTATAAATCACCCAGTTTCAGATATTTGGTTATGAGCAATAGAAACGGATTAAAACAGTGCTAATACAAATTTTAAGAATAATACTATAAGGTTGCTCATTTTGTTGTAAAGTGGATGAGAAGTAATGGGGGAAAAATATACTGAAAACAACAGTGTATGCAAGGAGAGAAAAGTTGGATTAAATTTTGCCTTCCAATTACCATGTGCATAATTTGTAGGAAGTATCTTTGCAGAGACATTCCTTTAGTTATCTCCTTAAATATAATACGTAATTTATCATTTCATGGGAGAATTAACTTATGTGTTAATATAAAAATTATGAATATATACATGCAATAATATATAATAACAGTATAGTAATATCCAAATGATACATTAGATATAAAAATAAACTCTAAATTGAAACAATCTGTACAATATTTGGCATTAATAATGTTGAAAAGACTTAAAAATTATTGGATATCTTCCTTTCTTCCTGTACACAAGAGACTCTTAAAAATTATTGACATACAGGTTTCCTTTGCCTTTTGATCGAAACAATTAAGAATCTTTAATGTGTAAAATATCAAATAGAAGCTTTATTTATTCAACAATAGTTACCTACTATATCTATGATATTATGTTAAAAATTCTGGCCTCTTTTAATCATATGAAAACTGATGCAAACATAGAAGCCAAAGAACACAGAAATTGTGATCTACTTAACAGTACATACAAGTATTATTCCCTTTTGTAACACATGATCATTATTAACTGATAGATTTTTAAGTTCACAGTATATTTTAGAATGTTATATTTTGGAGACATTAGTTTGTTAAATTAAAGACTAAACAGGCACCAGTCTTTAGGATCAAAATCAAGTACATCTATTTAGTAGGTACATACAGAACATAAAACAGGTTCATGACTCATTCCCAAGTAAAACTAAGGGAAAAGGAAAAATGTAATTCTCGGATTGTGAAATTTCATGTTGAAATTATTTTGAACTGGATCTCTTAACAAAACATCCCTCTGAAGGGAATGAAGAAAACAAAAAAAGGAAGATGATTTTTCAGCAACAGGAGGAAATTTGAGAGTAGAACTTGGGATAAAAGAAACATTAATAGAGTATAGTGAATGCAAGAAGAGTTTCAGTTACATTTATGTAAGTCAAACTATCTGGTTTCATTGTAATCACTGTAAAAATGAAGGATTTGGGTTAGAAGAAAACTAGTTTCCTTTCCAACTTTATTGTTCCTGATTCTGTGCCTTTTATATCACCTTTTCTAGGAATATGACTTTGTTATGCTTGTTATGCTTCCTTTAATGGCAGATATGTAAATGTGCGGTGAAAGGGTAAAAAAGTGATCTCAGGTACACATGTTTCAGATAAAAAGCATGTACCAACTCTCAGCTTCTCTTTTCAGTTCCTTGTGCAATGACAACAGTAGCTTGGGTCAGACTAGGAATTTCTTCCTTGGTCCTATAAGTCTGTCTTTATTTAGAGTTATTTCTTTGGAATAAAACTGTGATGATTTCTTGACTCATTTGTTTCTTTTTCTATCTTCCCTCTGCTCCTAATATAACTGAAAGTGGCACATGGCTGACCATGTCTAGGAACAAAGGATTGTTTACAGGGATCAAAAATAACATCATTTTTCAAGCCAGATGCAGTGAAGAGATTTAGAAATGTCCTTCTTTATGTTCAAAGCATTTCAGATGTTTTAAGGAAAATTGATAAGTTTCTTTAAAATGAATTGGTTAATATTATTTTAAAGTGAAGCAAAGAAGAATCTCAAATTTGAACAACAGTCAATTCCAAAATAATAGATGTCTCTCACTTTATTTAGTCATATTTGTTTTATTAATTAGTTTACAAACAATTTAAGTCATTGATTTTGTTTTTCCCCCTTTCTTATATATGAAAAGGTGAAAATACTTTATGCACTAAATTTCACAGTTTGATCACTAAGATGCTTAGTGATTATATGCTAGTAGGATTACAGTAACTTAATGCCCATATTATATCTAAAATCATATGAAGTTAGTGAGCAATACATGCTATGATTTACTTCGATTGTGTGAAGGTTGAGTCTTGTATATGAAACCTAAATGTTGTCATTTTATTTATACACTCTAACAAGTTAGTAAAAATTTAAACAGTTTCTGCCAATTGTTTTCCATAGCTTTAAATATTTAGCCAAAAAAATTTCACATGTGCTCATAATTTACCATATACATCTTTTAGGTCCTGCTCTTAATGCTATGTTAAAACACCTAAGTAGGAAAATAAAACAAAAAAAAAAATCATTCATTTCTAGGATTCCTGCTTTGGAAAGCCACCACAAAACTGAGCAAAGTGAATGAGCTGCAAAAATCTAGGTGAAATGATTTTTTTTTCATGATTGCCTTTTAAAATTGCAATGTGTTTTAATCTGCAAAAAAATAAATGGTGTCTGTTATAAAAATATGATTTACTATAATGCACAAAGTATATCCCTCCAGAGGCCTGCTTCATGGCAAAACAAAAAAAAGTTTTAAAAAATGTGAGACATAATTTCTTAATTAATCCTAGGGATGTAAACAAAACAAAAGAGAAATAAGAAGAAAAAGGATAGACCATTCAGGGCAACTGCAAGAAAGGGAATGAAAAAAAATCTCATAATTGCTAATATACTAAAAATGTATCTCTCAAGTTAAAGTAACAATACCAAAATACTGTACTTAAAAGTACTTTATTTTATATTAGATTAGCTTGGCTTTCTAACATAGAATGATACCTAAGCTCCCATTACTGTCCCTACCATTCTCCTACCATACCCTTTTCTACCTGTGGGAATTCATAACTGTGATGTACTCTCTAAGAGGCCTCTATTTACCCAAGACAATTCCTAAATAATAGACAGGTCTCAGTTTGGGAAAGAAAAATAAAAAAATGACTCCTCCCACAAACCTTTCTGAATTTCCTTCCACTAGGATAGGTGCTGAGGTCGGAATACTACATGTCCCTAATCATCTTGAACTCCTCCTTTGGTAGCACTTATAGAATGTTACTATTATTTTATGTGTAATTGTCTTTCTGTCACAGAAAGGTGATGCATTATTAAGCTGGCTATTGCTCATGAAGAGAGTCAACCAAACACTCAAACACTTGAGACATCTCTACAGAGGCTACATAAAAACATCATGACTGGAAGAGCCTACTGGAGAAAAAAGGAAATAGGAATTTTATTTCCACTTTTCTGGGTTGGATGACCCTGCTCTTTTGAAAGCCCAGCACTTCATCTGAGCTCTAAAGTGGTGGCAGGAGCCAGTAATTGATGGCAGGGCTGAATGGTGAGGTTTCTGGGAGGGTACGGGCCAGAGCACGCAAGGAAAATTTGAGATGGATAAAGCACAAAAAAGAGGCTGAAGAACTAGCACTCTTCTCTAATCTGCAATTCTACTTCTCAAAAAAGCATCCTAAAATATTTAATATATTGAATGTGATTCCCAGTTTTTAATGTGAGTTGACAAGCACAAAATGATTAAATTACTTACAAAAGTTTGTTAAAGCATTAATTTTACCTGGTGCTAGAACTGTTGTCCTCATACTCTGTCAATCACATTTTTTTCTAGTCTAAAAATACTGATGGTTTAAGTTTTGAACTATTCTTATTGAGAGAGGAGCATCTGATAATTTGATTTCAACCATCTGTATTAGTTGATTATTTATATAATTTGTTTTACTAGCAAGAGAATAAGCATTCTATTTTGAGAAACTGTCAAAATTAAATGTTCCTTCTTTGCAAGGTTTACTTATTTAGAGTCAATTCTCTAGATTATTGAGAAAAATACAAAATTTTTCAAGCCAGTGAGGCATCTATATTTATCAACATAGAATGTTTCTGGGACCACCTTAGAATAACTTTTGAGAACACGACACACCTATTGAACAAAAACCCCCTCTGACTAAATGCTTATGAAACACTAAAATAGTTTGTTAAGAGTACCACTTTTTAATAAGGCACCAGAACCCCATGATATTGGCCATGATGAAAAACGATTATCCAGTTGTATAGGCAAAATTACTTCAATAATTTCACATTGAACAATACAATGGTTATTTACTAATTTGCTGTTATAAAGCACACATGAAAAGCAAACATCACACAAGCAAAATTCCATCCCTGCTGAAATAACCAATTTGAAACCTATTAGAATAATTCTGCATAGTCAAAATGGTCTTAGAATACATAGACACATAGAAGTCTGCATTGAGTATTGGAAGAGATGGAAGAGGATTCTGTGTTTTTCAAATGTACTGTTAAAAAAGACAGGCCTTCAGGCTGTACTCCCTTTCTTATTATGGCAGTTTTACAGATCCCAATGACTTGTTGTAATACATCAAAGTACAATGTAACTAATTACGCCCAAGGAACTTTTAACGTGATAAATGTCTCTTACACTCACTCTGCAAGCAGTCTGTTTGCTGAACGTAATGTAAGAAAGTTAAGATTACTAGAGGGCTTTCTCCCCTGATGTTAAAGCAATTGGGATGAGGAAATGGAAGAAATCGGTCAGCCCCAGGTTGCAAAGACGACCTAAAAGCTCCTCATTAAAACATGCACTTCTACTGATTTGGAATGACTGCAGAGATAAGTAGTAGGACGATTTATTATTGCATTGTTTCTGAGTCTTCCCTGTCAAAAGAAGTGGCCTCAGGGTCTTCCATGCCTACGTACCCAACATCATTGCTGGCTTTGTTCATATTTTGAAAACTGCACAAAATGTTAATTCCATAAAAAGTAATGATGAGTTAATCTTATATCCAACATCCTGCCTCTCCTTTGATATTTAGGTTTATATTTTGTGATGAGGAGGGTACATTATCTACCACTTATGCATGTAAGAAATGAAATATTTATTTTGACCCATACTTTTTTGGGGTGTTTTGCGGATAATTTATAGGATTTAATCTCCTGTACGTATACAGGAAAGGAAAGCATTTCTCCTTCTCTTTGTTCATATATACTGAATGTAGGGATTATATTATAATGAAGGAAAAAATAAAATTCAAGGAAAAGATATGCTCATTATGCCCTGGGTATTTAATACATTCATTGGAAACTAAATTCTGTATAGGTAGAAGCAGGATTCTAATATTTAACTTCTAAGTAGAATATGTAATTCTTATTCTTGTCCTTTTTTGCCACATTATATCATGTTGTGAGAGTCAGCAAAGAAGAAAAATGAAAAAAAAATACCTTAATTTCTTCTTTGAAGTCCATATTGATAGCAATCTTCTGTCAATCAGTGTGGAGGGAATATTCTTTACTCACGAGCTCTATTAAAAACGGAGCCTCCCTATTGGAGCCAAAGAATATCAAAATTCCAGGAAAACACTCAAGACCTAGTGCCCTTTTGGGATGAAAGCCTTATTTGGGTTGCAAAGCACATGAAACAGCATTACAAGTTTATTTATCTATATAAACTTTATACAGATATATACTATATATATATGTATATATATATATATATATATATATAATATGACACTAACCTTGGTTGCACTGGGATAATTTTTTAAACCTTTTCTTTTATTATTGTGGTCAAACATATGTAACACAGAATTTGGCCTTTCCTATGTACCTTATTTTACTTAGCATAATGTCTTCAAGGTTAATCCATATTGTAGCATGTGTCAGAATTTCATTCTTTTTTATGGCTGAATAATATTCTGTTGTATGTGTATACTATATTTTGTTCATTTTGTTCCATTCATCCATCCATAAACATTTAGATTGTTCCCACCTTTTACCTATTATCAATAATGTTGCTGTGAAAATGGGTATACAAATACCTGTTTTAGTTTCTATCTTCAATTCTTTTGGGTACATACCCAGAGGTAGAATTTCTGGATCATATGGTAATACTATTTTTAATTATTTGATATGTTTTGTTTTGGTTTTATTGATTAGGAATATTCATGGGGTACAAAGCAATTGTCACGACTCGTGCCTAACATGTGATGGCCAAATCCATACTGGTAGCATGTTTATTACCACAAATTGTGATTATACCCTGTGTCCCCCATCCAATTATCCCTGCAATTATCCCCGACCTCCCTCCCCATGCCCCTTTCCCCACTCCACTTTGTATCCCTAGGTATGCTTTCTCCCTCTGCAAGTCCAATGCACCACTGTGGTCTTTCTTTTCTTCCTTTTTCTCTCTTAGCTCCTACTTATGAGAGAGTACATATAGTATTTATCCCTCTGTTCTTTGCTTATTTCACTCAACAGAAGTTTTTAATTTTTTGAGGAACTGACATAACATAGTAAAATTATCCAGCAACGTGAAGTGGGATAATTTTATTATAATTTTCCTGAATTTTTGGTTATTTGTCAATGTGCTTAAAATTTAATTATATATTTGTTAAAAGGAGAAAACGGTGAGTTTTTTCATTCCTAATACGTATGTATACCAGGCCAAACTGGGCAAACTATTATCTGCACCTGTTAATTTTATTATGATATAGTGAAAATGATTAAAACTAAGCTCTCATAATGTGGATATTGCTAGATGTTTTGTGGTGACCTAGCAGAAGGATGGACCAATTCTCCACCCATATCTGTTCTGAACATCAAAACTGATGCACACATGCATCAAGAGGGTATAAAAAGAGCAATTACTCATGTAAAGAGACTTCCTGCAGAGAGCACAACTGGTGCACAAGCAAGATTGGAATAGCTTGAGCAGGAGGGTGAGAGTTGGCTTAGATTTTTGTTTTTATCGTTAGGGGTACAGTTGGGCAAGTGTTTCAGCTCTTGGGCTAGGGATGCACGCTTTGTATTTCCAGTGGTGCCGAGGGAGATATGTGGGATTTCTTATTATCGTGCCCAGATGATGTAATAGAGGTGAAGGGACTGAGGTGAGGCCTAGAAGCTGTCAACAGTCAGGCATCAAACATGGAGTGAGACTCTTTATTATAGTAGAATATGTGATTAGAATCAGAGCACCTGTTTAACCTTCCTGGTTCCAAAATTTACTGGCTATGGGATGTTTAAATCCAATTAACCTACCTAATTGTTGTAATACCTAAGAAGGTTTTTACAAGATGTTTTAAGTTAAAGATCTTAAAATCTGTTCAAGTATTACAGAAGTGCATTCAGGTAGTCTGTGCCCCAGAATCCATGTGCTTAGTTAAGCATTACATATGCTGCCTCCTGCTCTTGACTGCCTGAGTTTAGTACACACTCTGTAGCTTATTCAGTAGCCTTGAGCAGCTTCTGTAGCCTCTTTCTTCCTCAGTTTCCATACATATAAAATGAGTGAAGTAAAGCCCTACTTCATAGTCATTATGAGGATTAGATTAGTTAATATATGTCAAACACTTAGAACAGTGCCTGGCATGTAGTAAACAACTTAGGTATTACATACTCTTTGTAAAGAGGTAAAGAAAAAAACACAAAATGTCTCTTTTAATGAAGATATCTCCTTGGGAACAAAGTAAATACTCATATTGGTATTTATAATTTCTCAGAAGAGTATATTCTTCATTAAATTGTTTTCTGTATTTTTTTTTAAATATAATGCATTTAAAGTAATTTTGACTCTATAAAAATTAAGAATTGTATATGGCATTTTGCAGCATCTTTTATATTCTTTTTAGAAATAAACAAATCATCAAAGTGATCCCATTGGTTCTTCTTATAAGTATCACTTATTATTCCACACCTGTTGTTCCAAAGTTGACAGCAGATTTTTTAAACCTAGCAAATCTCTGTCAAAGTAATAATTACAGAAAAACTGAGTGCCTCAATAGCAATATTAACACATGGAAATCCTGGGCCCACTTTTTAAAATATAAATAACATATTTGCCTTGGAGTTTACATTAGACTGTATCATAACTGGCTATATCACTCTAGTCTAGTGTTACTGAGACAAATTCTGGCTCTCATTTCAAAACGCTCCTGCGCATTTTCACATTGTATCAGTCAACACAGAGTTGCCTCTAAGCTTAGAATTTTGCCTTTGGGAAAAGCTTTTGATTGTGTATTAGTGACTCTCTTTCCAAATACTGGCATTTACATATCTTTAAGGAGAATCTTGTCTTAATTTCCAAAGTACAAAGGAAAGCGAACAGAGCTTTGAGCACTCAACTGGCAAGTGTGAGTTTGAAATTAGAATTACAACTGCAGACCAATTACCTCATGAGCTCATGAAAATCCTATTTGACAGACTTTATGGGATACATGATGTCTGTTCACTATTCTTCAATTATTTTTTTTTCCTTTCCTATAAGAATTCTACTACAATAAAGTTGTAATCTTGGAGAGATTCTTTTACCTCTTTACTCCTCATCTTTAAAATGGTTCAATCAAGAAAAGTCAATTAAAAGACTTTTGAGGAGACTTTAGTCCTCTGATCTGCATGAGCAATTTCAGTTTTGATTTAGAGCAACTCTGTTTATAGACAGAATGGAGGAGTTCTCTTTAGTTTACAGAAAATTCAGGGTTTTGGAACCAGAGAAGGGCTCTAGCAATGAGATTGCTGACTGTAAATAGTCTGTATCCTCTCAACTATGGCTCATTCTACATCTATTGACTACCATCCCAGACTAGCCATCCAATGCTATACATCTGCTTGTATAATATGTCATTGTATGTAGAGATTAAAAAAATTAAGAAGTGCTCAAAACTGCTAGTATTGTAACGGTTAAATGCCATACACAAATTCATTTCAGAAACATATGCTTGTACGTTTCCACATAAACTCTGAGGCATATTTTTTATGTTGAGCAGAATACTCATGATATGGAAATTTATGATATTCTCAAAGGTCCTAGAATCAGAAAGTGACTAAAGATTGGTGAGAAAAGTCCCAAATATAATAATGCTTACATATTCAGTGGCAAGTATAGACTACCTTTAATGTCAAAATATGTATTTATAACTGTTTCATGTTTTCCTAAGGGATTTCTGGCTCCTTAGGAACAATGCTTCTAAGGATCACCTGAAAAGTCTTCTAAAATGTTGGTTCTGAACGTGATATATAGAGTGGGCCAGTAAACTCTGATATAGAGATTGGGGATTTTAAAAATTAACTTTTCTAATATTATGATGATCATTTAGTTTTGGAACTACAAGTCTAAAAATATACTACATTTAAGTTTAATCTATAAAACATAACAACATATGGTTCCTAAAGTGTTTCTAATATGTGTTCCTTCCTTATTCTTTCCAACCTAAAGCATTTCAAAAGACCAATTGTGAGATGATATGGTCTTAGACATAATTCGGAATTAAGTTGCTCAGTGCCCATCAACTCTGCTTTCTTCATCCAACACATTGGAAAAGAATGTGAATTAGAAATATGGTTGGGTATGTTTACCTGGCTATGACTTTTCTATTTTTACCTGTTTTAAAAAGCAAATGAGAGAGTTTTGAGTAGTATCTAGGTTCTCTTAGATTATGAATGTGAATGTGTTGTATGTATACAGAGAGAAGTCTCTCCTTATTTCAGAATGAATGGTAAAGTTAATTGTCTATAAATGCATATTTACAAAAATATTGGCTTAGGAATTCTAGGGATAAAATTAGTTTCAAGAAATATAAATTACAAGATCAAAGATTGTCAACTTAAAATCTCTCCTATAAGTGGTAGGTGTACATTTGGTAGAGTTAACATGAGTCAGAGTTAAGAAAACTTATCTGGCCTAAGGTATAAGGACTTTTTAAATGACATCTTAAAAATAGCCAAAGTTTTTATTTGGTGAAGTTGGAAAGAAAAGTATTCAAAGTTTCACAAGTAAAGAGGCATAAAAATAAATTAATTTTTAAAGGAACTTTAATGTTGTTTTCCATATTGGCTGTACCAATTGACATTCCCACCGACAGTGTACAAGGGATCCCCTTTTCCCACATCCCTGTCAATAGTTGTTATCTTTTGTCTTTTTGATAGCAGCCATTCTAACAGGTATGGGGCGATCTCATTCTCATTTTGATTTGCGTTTCTTATTAGTGACATTGAGCATCTTTGTATATGTCTGTTGACCATTTGTATGTCATCTTTGGAAAAATATCTATTTGAGTTTTTTGCCCATTTTTAAATTGGTGTGTGTGTGAGTGTGTGTGTGTGTGTGTGTGTGTGTGTGTGTGTGTGTGTGTTTTGCTGTTGACTTGTTTGAGTTCCCTATATATTTTGTGTAATAACCCCTTGTCAGATGTATGGTTTGCAAATATTTTGGTCAAAGAGTAAAAATTTCAGTTACACAGGATGAATAAATTCCAGGGGTCTAATGTACACCATGGTAACTACAGTTAAAAATACTGTATTACATACTTGAAATTTGCTGACAGCATAGATCTCAAGCGTTCTCAGCACCCTCAAAAATTGGAAACTCTATCTGGTGATGTGTATGTTAATTAGTGTAATTGTGGTAATCATTTCACTATGTGTATGTGTATGAAGGTATCACAATTGTACACCTTAAATATATATAATTTTTATTTGACAAGTATACCTCCATAAAGCTGGAAAAATAGGAAAGCATTTTTGAGGAGTTCATACTACAGTTTGATTGAAGCAATGCTTATATTGGGATTTAGTCTGAGGGAAAAAAAATTGGAAAGGTTATTCTGAGCCCAGATGAAATGAAAAAGGCTCCAGAAATTATTTATAAAGGGACTGAAAATAATAATTTGTAATTTTAAAGGGGGATGAAGTGAAATAAATAATTGAAAGAAAGCAAATCTAAGACATTGTACTTGAAGATGGTGCTGAAGGAAAAATCAGAATGATAAGAAGACCTAAAATCTGGATGATTAGAAACGTCTTCTTTATCGTTTTCCAAGATAGTTAGTTTCATTTTCACCAACATCAACTATAATTATTATTATTATTTAAGTCCTTAAAAAGCTCTCTGCTAGAGGCAATAGACACTTAGACTAGTATTGGTTCCCAGAGATCAGTGCACCATTTGTAGAAATAATTATTCAGAGAAGCTATGAGAATCTCTACCAAATTGTATAGCTAATGGTAACGGGGCTGGGAAAGCAACAGATATATAACCAGAGTAATGAAATCAAGAATCAAGCTATAAGTGATGATAATATTACAAGTAGTTATTGAGTGATTACTGTATACCTTCATTATTCAATTTTATATTCATGGTGGTATTTAATCCTCACATGCATACAAAAAAATCTAAATTAGAATAATATAATTATTTTTCATTTTCGAGAAAACCTGACATTTAGGAGGGTTAAGTAATTTGCCTGTTTTAAAAATTTCCTAAGACACGAGGCTGGGATATCAACACAGGCAATCTGACCACAGATCCACCCTCTTAACTACTAAGAAATAGGCAATAAGAAGGGATTGAAATGAGGGGCTCCTGTTGTTTGTCAGGCAAAGGTCACAGCTTTGAAAATCTTTCTCATTGGTGTCTGAGGAATGCATGAATATGCTCTTTGCATTATAGACAGACTATCATTAATACTCAAGATACTTTTCTGTGTATATTTGCATGATTGATCCTCGGTCTGCTCTCAAGCACAATGAATAAGCCATGTTATGTTTCTCTATTTCTAGGGTTCTCAATCTCAAATTTACAGCATACCGTTGCATCTTAATCTTTGGAGAACTATCAGAGAACTCAACACCATCCTTCTAAATTGGCACTCAATGTCTATGCTTTCTCAAGAAAGATGTTAAGACCATTACGGCTAGCATTCCCAGATGTTTGTATTACACAAATCATATCTGTGCCATTGGAGTGAGGGGGATCATAAGAATCTGAATCTGTGTATGCTTTTAGGAATGGTATACCCGTATGAACATCACCTTGTCTTTCTTGTGGGGAAAGTGGGATGCATTGGCCTTCTGCATTGCAGTTGTAGTAGGTAGTGTTGTTTTCCAATGTTTCTGCTTCTTCCCTTTCTGGGCATATGCTAGGACTGCAATTCCCCACTCCCTTTAAGTGAAATATGGTCATGTGCCACATCTTGACATTTCAGTCAAGACGGACTACTTATATGACGGTAGTTCCACAAGATTATAATGGAGCTGAAATTTTTCTATTATTACTATAACAACTAGGTTTGTGTAAGTACACTCTGTGGTGTTTGAACAACAAAATGGTCTAACAATGCATTTCTCAGAACATGAAGTATCCCCATTTTTAAGTGATGCATGACTGCCTGGTATTGTGACTTTCTTTGTGCAATGAAATGTGAGAGGACATAAGCCATGTTGCATCTGGGCAGATCCCATGACTTGTGCTAGTGAATGACTTGCCATCTTCTCTAGCCATGTCTATGATGACTGGCAACATTTCGCATGGTGGAGGACACTGTGGAGAGAGCTGCCACTTCCTGATATTGGCTGGTAGCATGAAAAATAAATTGTTGTTTTTAAGCTACTGAGATTATTCAGGTAGATATTATGCAACATAAGTTTATCTAACTTTACCAATAGAACAGTCTATCAATTTTTAAAGATAATTATAATATCTCTTCTTAATTTTCTTCTTCTTAGGTTAAATAATTCCGAGACTTTCGAAACTTTCCAACTTGAAATATTGTCCAAACTGATAGTATTTTTTTTTTATTTTAGTGGCAATAAAACCTTTGAGTCATCAAATGTTTCTGGTTGGTTTACACCCAAATGTTTGAAATTTTCTTCTTTGTATTTCTAATGACTGTTTACAGGCCATGTTTAAGTTTGCTGCGTTTCATTAGTAAACACATTTACATGGAGGTCAAAAGGCAATTCATAAAATGGGACTGACAAGAAAGGTAACATTTTCCTGGAATAAACGAACATAAACTCAATCATAAATTATTGTTTTACAGATCCTAGGGATTAGTCATGTCATCAGTAAATGCACTAACTTTGAACAAAACTCATAAACTATTTGGAACTTTGAGTATTTTTCTGTAATAAAATCTTATTTTATGTTATTCAGCTTGAGTCATCACTGTAAATATAAATTATGTTAAGTATTAACAGGGTCATAAAGTAGCCAAGTGATGGGATCGCAAATAAAACCATTTGGACTCCCTACCAACAATTTTCATAATAGTCAAAACACTGAAGTTGCTCTTTGCCTTTTTTTTTTTTTTTAATTTAAAGTCTTTTGGAAATTGAAAAACAATCCACAGTTGTGATTTCAAGCTTTTGCACTTTAATGAACTTTAGGAAGCTCTAGAGAGACAGCCTGAATTCCACTGGGGAGACTGAACAGAATTAGTGTCTATTCTAGACTTAGAAATCACATGAATGAACTAGAAGACACTGCAGAAAAATGAAAGATTTCCTCCTCATTGTTTAAAGAAAATATGCAATCAAGAACTCAATCTAACTTTTATAAGTGTGTAAATGTGACAGAACAATCTCTATGAACCCTTCTAACATAAAATTCTATGAATATAGGATAATGTGTCTATATGTATTCTGAAATCAATTACAGTGGTGTTCAGAGCAAAAGCACGACACTCTGGCCAACAAATTCAAACAGAAGAATTTTACTTTGTCTGATTCTGGTTACAGATGGATTTTGGAATGCCAGAGTGTACAGAGACAAAAAATAATTTTTTCTGTGTTTTGGTCACAAAGCAAAGGAATTTCAAACATTTCCAGTAGGGTACCCTTCAGATTCTCACAAAGGAGAACGAGCTAGACACATCAGAACTTTACTCCCAAATATGGTGGCACTAGTTTAGGTTGTTCAGGTTGCCTGAAACATTATTATCATCAATTTGTATGAAGGGAGTAAAGTCAAACCATTCCCTATAAAGCAGAATTGTAGCCTAACATTCTATTCCATATGTGTGTTTAGTACCTGGGCTTGGTTGCTTGCTTTGTCTCTCTCTCTCTCTCCTTTCTCTTTCACTCTTTTTTCTTCTTTCTTTCTGTGGGAAAACATCCTTATAAGTTAAGAAGTGAAAAGAAATTACATAAATTATTCTTATATACCTTCTGACTCTTGACTTAAGTACATAGACAATATCATCATGTTTGTACTTGCGCACCTTTGCTCCCCCCACCCCCAACACTAGGATAGGAGAGCAGATTGTCAGCAGAAAGTAAGGGGAATAAAACAAATTAATACTTTTATTTAATGGCAATTACACATATTACAAATAATTCTTCCTCTATACCCACATGTAAATTCAAATAATATATATTATTATGCTGGCATAGTTCCATTGCTGAACATCTGCCCAAGCGATGGGTAAAATCTTTAACAGATGGTTAAATTTTTTTGATAATGGTGTTTAGTTTATTTTCCTAAAAGTATTAAGGAAAAGTAGATCACTATATTTATTGAAATATGCAAAAAGAATGAAAACTAATTTAGGAAATAATTGGGATCTCATCTTTTTTGTAAATAGTAATGGAGATAACTGAACAATGAAAATTATAGTAAATTTACATTGGTACCTAAATCAGTACCATTTTAAACTCTTTCTTAATGCTTTAATTTGGAGACTTAAAGGAATCTGGCTGTAATATTAATTGTCTGATATACTTAAGTAATTTTCTGTATTCATCTATTTCTTAAATTTGAGAATTTTTAGAATTATGGTAGTAATACTATTCAGGTGACAGAAGTGTATTGTCAAAAGATTGGGACATTTTGTCCTGTGTGTCTTGGATATGTCTTTATAGATTAAACAACAAATTACAAGAGAATACAGTCTTTTTTGCAAGACATCTCCCCTGGGACAATAAATTGCAAAAATGTACTTAAACATGTATCATCTTTGAAAAAGTCTGCAGAGCGGAAATAGCTATATTGTATTTAATAAACATCTAGTAAATTTGATAGTTTCTCCTTGCAGGTTTGATACCTAAAAATGTTGCCAAATTGCTATAGTTTTAAGATTCTGATTTGGCCTCACTGGCTGTAGTATGGATTATTATTTTACTTATAATATGAAGAACTTTTTGGTCATTTAAATTGTTAGATAAGAGTCTCTTTATTTACAAACAGATGCTAGCACAAGGTTATTGTATATTGGATGACATGTTTATTAGTTTAATAAATAATTGTAAGACATGCCAAACAGAATCTTTTCCTGCTAACATAATGCCAAAGAAAAGAAAAGCAGTGACTGAAATGTGCATAATATGGGAAATATTTGCTTTTTGAGTCCAATGCTATATTTATTTATTTATTTATCTTTGATCAAATTGTACAGGTTTTCACTATGAAACACTTCTTCAGGTTGGTTGTCATTTCTTTTTGTACTTTCTCCCATCTTATTTTCACCCACATCTTTATTTCCTGGAGCCACAAAATATTTCAGGTTTGTCTTATGTTTTATTTTATTTATTTTGTTTGTTTGTTTTTTTATTGAAAGATAATTCATTATACATATTTCTGGGGTACAAAGGTGACTGTCAATACTTGTGTACAATGTGCGATGATCAAATCAGGATAGTTAGCTTGTCATCATTACAATATGTAATCATTCTTTGTGTCCATTAATCAATGTATCTTATATTTTAACATAGTGTTTAATATTCTAAAAGTAATGGAAAAAAGAGATTACCTATCCAATATTATCTTTGATTAATATGAAAATGACATAACAAAATAAAAGTTTCATCTTCTTGCTACGTAATAGTAACTAGAAGTAGTTAACATCAATGAGGTTAAGTAATGAATTATTCATGGAGAGTCAAGTGCAGTGGTAGAAGAATATTTACTAAAAAAGAGTGAAAATAGAGAATAGATATTAAGCTAAGTCAGTAATTACTCGATGGTTTATTTTTTTGTTCTGAGGTCAAAGTTGTTAATTCATTTCCACAAACATGGATAAATCACTTATTATATTTTAAGCACTATACTAGATGCAATAAGAGCTGTTTCCATCAAAGAGCTTACAGTTGTTTCCAGGATAATAACTGTACGTGTATGTGTTCAACAGTCATTGAATATATGTTATATCAGGTGTCATGCTAGTTGCTCAGGCCTCAAATGTGCAAATGTGCATAAGAAATATGTAAACTGATAATTTTAATAACATATGGTATTACTGTGACAGAATATAAATATAATGTTGTGGGACACAGAAAAGAAGAATCTTAAAGTGCACATAACAAAAACAGAAATGATTATTTTTATAAGACATCCTAAAATTAATGCTATAAGAGAATTACAAGGTCATATGGAAATTCAGAGAAATTAGAGCTCCCCTCCAATTGAGAGGGATCACGAAGCCAATTCAGGCAGAGAAACCTTATAAATATCAGTACAAGTCCTTCATAATACAATGGCTACTGGTAGGTATTGGGGAAAGTGTGATAGGCAGTGCTAAGAAGTTAACAGTTTTGCAAGCAGGTCATCTTCTCACCGGGTAAAATATTTGATGGGGACTATTATATAGAGAATTCTTAAATCAAGCTGTGATATGTAATTTAGCTTAGTAGGCAACAAATAAATACTTAATGTTTTTCAGTACTAAGTGATACAATTAAAATTTTTCCTAAAGATATGTTGCCAGTATGGATCTGGCCTTCACATTTTGGGCACGAGGGGTGACAATCAGCTTTGTATCTCATGAATATTCATAACCAATTTTTAAAAAGACAATTTTTAAAAAAAGATAGGCATTGATGTGAGAGGAGGATTGTGTAAAAGTTGTTAGGTATTCTAGCAAGATATAAGAATGAACATAAAGTAAATACCTCTTTTGTTTAGTTGTTTAAGAAATTATTTCTTGATCATCTCCTGAATGCTAAAAACTAAGATAAATAATACTTTGTGCACATCCTCAAGGAATTAAGTGTAAGAGACCAAAAGTAAACACACAATTACAATGATAGAGATATGCTGAGAACTCTGCCCTTTCCTATAAAAACACAGAACAAGAATGCCTGACCCAGGCGGGAAGGGGGCTGAGAGCATGGCATTTGCTCTGAGATTTGAAGAATTGCTACAAGTTTTGAAGTTGAAATGGACTATGTGAGGAGAGTACACCCTCTTAAGAGAAGCAGCCTGGGAAAAGGCAAGAAAGTAAGCAGCATTATGACATATAGGTATCTTGATATCTATCACCAGAGTTTAGGAGAAAAAGTGAGAAATGAGTTTATTTTGTTTATTTATTTTTTAAAAGATAAATGCCAAAACTTTATTTCTCAACATAAGCTCCATCAAGTTCAAGACACGTTTATTAAGCAATGGTACCAGCCATTTAGTCCAGTAGGGGAAAAGTAAGGGTCTTGGGAAGTTAACCATGTCAACGTAGTTTTTTTTTTTTTACATTACTAACTGAAGAAAAATAGTTGCCCTTTGATTTTTTTAAGAGTGGGAAACAAAAATACGTCAGAAGGAGCCAAATCAGGACTGTGAGTTGAATGCCTATTGATTTTCCATAGAAACCTCTGGCAAAATTGCAGTTGTTTGATGAGAGGAATGAACAACAGTATTGCAGTGGTGGAGAAGGACTCTCTGGTGAAGTTTCCCTGGGCATTATTCTGGTAAAGTTTTGGCTAACTTTCTCCAAACACTCTCATAATAAAGAGATGTTATCATTCTTTGATCCTCTAGAAAGTCAACAGGCAAAATGCCTTGAGCTTCCTAAAAAACTGTTGTCATGACCTTTGCTCTTGATTGGTCTGCTTTTGCTTTGATTAGAATCATTTCTGCCTCTTTATATCCATGGCTTTGATTGTACTTTGTATTCAGGATCATACTAGTAAAGCCATGTTTTGGCTCCTGTTACAATTTTTAAGAAATGCTTTCACATCCTGATCACTTTTGTTTAAAATTTTCATTGAATGTTGTGTTCTTGGCTAAAGTTGATCTGGGTACAACAATCTTTGCATCCATTGAGTAGAAAGTTTGCTCAACTTTAATTTTTCTCCGAATTGTGCAAGGTACACCAGCTGAAACGTTTATGGTGTGGTGTTGGCTGTCGTTGCTGCTGTTAATCTTTGGTCCTTTTCAATTAGGGCATGAACAAGTTTAATTTTTTCCTTGCAGATTGATGTGGATTGTCTGCCACTGTGAGCTTCATCTTCAACATTGTCTTGTCCCTTCTTAAAACAAGTTATTCATTAAAACAATTGCATAGTTTTTCATAATATGCTTTCTTCCATGAACTTTTTGAGGACCCCTCATAATTTTAACATTATAGTCCATTAAAGGAACTATGAACCATTGAGTTCAATTGGAAGTTTTAATGCGGGATAAATACGTAAATTAACAAGGAAATTCCTAATTATTTTCTATTAATTTCAAATGCATCAGAGAAGTCAAACAGACATCACTTTAATCCAGAAATTGAAGTGAACATCATCAGCAATGGGTCTGATTGAAATTATAAACTACCTAATAGGATACAATGAGAAGAACAAAAATCTCCTTCTGGGTATTCCTGCCAAAGATGTACTACCTGAACCTAACCATGATGAAAACAAACAAATTCAAGTTGAGTCATATTCAACAAAACAACCAGTATATAATCATCAAAAGCATTAAGATCATGAAATTAAGGGGAATATTGCAAAACTGTTCCAGAGCGAAAGAAACTAAAGAAGACAGGGCAACGTGTGCTTCTGGACTGGATCAGTTTGCTACAAAAGACATGGGGACAAATGCCAAAACTTGAAGTGAACCTGTGGATTTCATTTATAAGAAATAAATGAAAACTTTAGAGTAAACTTTTAGAGAGTGGAGCTATCAGATCTTCAAGTTACTCTCAAATGACTCAGAGTAAAATAATTACTTTTGTACTTCTAACATTTCTGTTTTAAATCATTTCAATTTGTTAAACAAAAGAGGAGAATTTTAGTACATGTGAAATGTTATTTTAAAACATTTTAGAATGGCCTTGTCCATTATTAAGGACCAACTAATTACCACATCTCTTCAAATTAAGATGCAATGCACTCAGTTCACCAAATATTCAAGAGACCTATGGCTCTGGACAATGACATACGTGTGAATGATATACACCTGGAGGATATGTGGTATATTTTATCTTCAAGTATTTTGAAGCTTTATTGTTAACTGCATACATATTTAGAATTTCATGTCATTTTAGTTGATTGGTTATTTTATTTATTATATACTGTCACTGTTTTTTTATTATTTGTTTTTAACTTCTCAATGTACTTTGTAGTTGATTTTCGTGACCCTTTACCTGTTCCTCTTCCCCCTGTCATCTCCCCTCCCCCCGTCATCTCCCCTCCCCTCTACATCATGTCTGTTCACTTGTCTTAAAAAATTCAAGGAATGGTTGTTATTGTTCTTTCTTCTCCCCCACACCCTTTATATGTTTGTGTTTATTTATTTATTATTAGCTCCCACAAATAAATGAGAACATGTGGTATTTCTCTTTCTGTGCCTGAGTTGTTTCATTTCACATAATTTTCTCTAAGTCCATCCACGTTGTTGCGAATGGCAGTATTTCTTCTTTTTTCCAGGAGAGTAGAATTTTAGTGTGCAGATATATCACAGTTTCCTTATCCACTCATCTGATGATGGACATCTGTGCTGGTTCAAACTCTTGGTTATTGTAAATAGTGCTGCAATAAACATGGGAGTATATCCCTTCAGCATGATGATTTCAGTTCCTCTGGGTATATTGGCAACACTGGAAGAGCTGGGTCATATGGGAGATCTATCCATAATTGTTTGAGGAACCTCCATACCATTTTTCATAAAGGCTGCACCATTTTGCAGTCCCAGCAACAGTGTATGAGAATTCCTTTTTTCTCTGTAACCTCTCCAGCATTTATCATTTTCAGTCTTTTAGATATTAGCCATCCTGACTAGAGTGAGGTGGTATCTCAAAGTGGTTTTGATTTGCATTTCCCCGAAGCTGAGTGATGTTGAGCATTTTTTCATGTATCAGATGGCCATTCATATATCTTTCTTTGATAAATGCCTGTTCAGCTCCTTTGCTCATTTTTAATTGGGTTATTTGTTTTTTTGCTGTAAAGTTATTTGAGTTCCTTGTATATTCTGGATATTAATCCTTTGTTAGATGAATATTTCGCAAATATTTCCCCCCACTCTGTTGGTAGTCTTTTCACTCTGTGGATTGTTTCTTTTGTTGTGCAGAAACATTTTAGTTTGATACAATCCCCTTTGCTTATTTATCCCTTAGTTTCCTGTTCTTTTGGGGTCATATTCATGAAGTCTGTACCCACTCCTACTTAGTGGAGTGTTTCCCCTATGTTTTCTTTAAGGAGTTTTATTGTTTTAGGATGTATATTTAATTCTTTAATCCATTTTGAGTTGATTTTGGTATATATTGAGAGGTAAGGGTCTAGTTTCATTTGCCTATCTATGAATATTCAGTTTTCCTAATGCCATTTGCTGAAGAGGCAGTCTCTCCCCCAGTGTGCAGACTGGGTGATTTTGTCAAAGATGAGATGGCTGTAGGTGTATGGATTGATTTCTGGGTTCTCCATTCTATTTTATTGATCCATGTGTCTGTATTTATGCCAGTGCCATGCTGTTTTGGTTACTATGGCTTTGTAAAATAGTTTAAAGTCAGGTAGTATTATGACTCCAGCTTTTTATTTTTCTTTGCTGAGCATTGCTTTGACTATGCATAGTCTTTTCTTATTCCATATAAATGTCTGGATAGCTTTTTCTCCATTTCTGAGAAAAATATCATTGGAAATTTGATGGGGATTGCATTGAATCTGTAGATCATTTTGGGTAATATGGACATTTTCACAATGTTAATTCTTCCAATCCAAGAGCATGGAATATCTTTTCACTTCTTGTGTCCTCTTTAACTTCTCTCAGCAGTTGTTTGTAGTTCTCTTCATAGAGATTTTTCACATCCTTGGTTTACTTTATTCCCTACTATTTTATTTTTTGGATGGCTATTGTAAATGGCCTAGCATTCTTAATTTCTTTTTCTGCATGTTTACTGTTGTATAGAAATGCTACTGAATTTTGCGTGTTAATTTTGCATGCTGCAACTTTGCTAAAATAATTTATCAACTCTAAGAGTTTTTTTGTACAGGCTCTAGGCTGTTCAATATATAGGATCATATCATCTGCAAACAGGGATATTTTGACTTCATCTTTTCTAATCTGGATGCCATTTATTTCCTACTTTTCTCTGATTGTTCTGTCTACTTCCAACACTGTGTTCAATAGGAGTGGTGAGAGTGGGCATCCTTGTCTAGTTCCTGTTATTAAGGGAAAAGCTTTCAGCTTTTCCCCATTCAGGATGATAATGGCAGTGGGCTTATCATATATGGCTTTAATTGTGTTAAGATACTTTCCATCTATACCTAGAGATTCTATCATGAACAAATGTTGAATTTTGTCAAATCCTTTTTCAGCATATATAGAGAGGATCACCTGGTTTTTGCCTTTGCTTTTATTGGTGCAGTGTATCACATTTATTGATTAGCATATGTTGAACCAACCTCACATCACTGTGATGAATCCCACTTGATCATGGTGGACAATTTTGTGTATGTACTGCTGTATTCTGTTAGCTAGTATTTTATTGAGGATTTTTGCATTTATATTCATCAACGATATTGGCCTGTAGTTTTCTATTTTTGATGAATCTCTGTCTGGTTTTGGTATCAGAGTGATGTTTGCATCATAGAATGAGTTTGGGAAAATGGCCTCTGTTTCAATCTTTTGGAATAGTTTATAGAGAATTGTTATCAGGTCCTCTTTGAAGGTTTAGTAGAACTCTGTAGTGAACCCATCCAGTCTTGGGCTTTTCTTTGTTGGGAGCCTTCTGATAACACCTTCGATCTCTTTTATTGTTATTGGTCTGTTCAGATTATCTATATCTTCTCAGCTCAGTTTTGGTGGTTTGTGTGTGTCCATAAATTTATCCATTTCTTCCATAATTTCAATTTTGTTGATATATAGTTGTTTATAGAAGTCTCTAATGATTCCTTTTATTTCTGAGGTATCAGTTGTAATATCACCTTTTTCACTTCTAATTTTTGTTTGAGTCTTTTCTCTTCTTTTCTTAGCCTTGCTAAAGGTTTGTCAATTTTATGTATCTTTTTTAAAAAAACAACTTTTTCTTTCATTGATCTTTTGTATAATTTTTTGGGTTTCTATTCATTTAGTTCTGCTCTGTTCTTAATTATTTCTTTCCATCTACTAACTTTGGTTTTGAATTGTTCTTGTTTTTCTAGACCTTTAAGGTGAAGTATTAGGTTGTTTTTTTGGCCATCTTTCCATTCTTCTGAAGTAAGCATTTTATGTGATATATTTCCCTCTTTGTACTGCTTTTGCAGTATCCCACAGGTTTTGGTATGAGGTGTCATTATTTTCATTAGTTTCAAGAAATTTTTGGATTTCCTGTTTAATTTCCTCTTGGACCCGAATGTCATTAAATAGAATATTGTTTAATTTCCATGTGTTTGAATACTTTCCAGAGTTTCATTTATTATTGATTTCCTATTTTAATCCATTGTGATCTGAAAACATACATGGAATAATTCCAATTTTTTAAAAATTTGTTAAGACTTGCTTTGTGAACTAGCATGTGGTCTATCCTGGAGAATGTTCCATTAGCTGATGAGAAGAATGAATATTCTGTAGTTTTTGGGTGGAATGTTCTGTAGATACCTGCCAAATCCAATTGGTCTCAGTGTTCTTTAGATCTTGTGTTTCTCTACTGATTTTTTGCCTAGAAGATCTGTCCAATGTTGAGTGGGGTGTTCAGTACCCCTGATATTATGGAGTAAAGTGTCTATCTCATTCTTTAGGTCTAATAGTGTTTGTTTTATAAATCTGGATGCTCCAACATTGGGTGCATATACATTTATGAATGTTATGTCTTCTTGATGGATAGATGCTTTTATCATTATATAGAGGCTTTCTTGATCTCTTTTTAATGTTTTTTTTTTTTTTTGGTTGTTGTTGCTTTAAAGTCTATTTTATCAGAAATAAGAATAGCTAGTCCAGCTTGTTTTTCATTTTTATTTGCATGGTATATCTTTTTCCATCCTTTCACTGTTAGTCTATATGTGTCTTCACAGGTGAGTTGAGTTTCTTGAAGGCAACATATTGTTTAGTCCATCTTTTTAATCCAGTCAGTTAATCTGTGTCTTTTGAGTAGAGAATTTAATCACTTTACATTTAGACTTATTATTGAAATGTGTTGATTTACTCCTAGCACTTTATTGATTTTTGTTTAGATGTCTTACATATCTTTTCTTCCTTTCCTTCTGGTTTTCTGTTTGTCTTCTGTATTTGTTTTTTTCTTCAGGTGTTAGATAAACTATTTTTTCTGTTTATTGTTAGCATTTTTGTTTTGCTGGTAGGTTTTGTTCTTTCTAGAGTATTCATGGCAATGATGGTTGTTTTTCAGGTATCAAACCCAGCACTTCCCTTGAGAATTTCTTGTAAGGCTGGTCAGGTGGTAGTGAACTCTCACAGTTTTTGTTTGTTTGAGAAATATACTATTTGTCCTTAATTTCAGAAGAATAGCATTGCTGGGTAAAGTATTCTTGGCTGGCAATTTTTGACCTTTAGTATTTTGAACATATCATCCCATTCTTTTCTGGCTTTTAGGGTTTCTGATGAGAAGTCTGATGTCAGTCTGATTGGGGCTTCCTTATTGGTGAGTTCCCACTTTTCTCTTGCTGCTTTTAAGATTCTCTCTTTTTCTTTGAGTTTTGCCAGTTTAACTATATCATGTTTTGTAGAGGACCTTTTAGGGTTGAATATGTTTGGGGATCTTTGGGCCTCCTGAATCTGAAGATCTGTGACTTTCCCTATACCTGGGACATTTTCTGCTGTTATTTCATTAAATATATTTTCAATGCCATTTCCTTTTTCCTCCCCTTCTGGAATACCCATGATTCAGATATTTGAGCACTTAATGTTGTCTGTTAGCTCTCTTAGATTTTCTTCAATTTTTTAAATTCTTTTTTTCTTTTTTCTAGTCTGCCTGTGTTAATTCAAACAGCATGTCTTCTAGGTCATAATTTCTCTCTTGTACTTGTTCTAGCCTGCTGGTTAGACTCTCTGTTGTGTTTTTCACTTTGTTGAATGAACCCTTCAGCTCCACAAGCTCTGCTATATTCTTTTTCAGGGTGATTTCTTTGTACATTTCTTCTTTCAGATCCTGCATATTTTTTCTCCTTTCATTGTGTTTCCCAGCTGAGTTTTCTTATATCTCATTTAGTTTCCTTAGAATTGTTGCTCTAAATTCCTTTTCAGTCATTTCAAAGACTTGCTGTTCTATGGGTTCTAGAGCATGAGAATTATTGTTTTCCTTTGTTGATGGTGTACTTTCTTGATTTTTCCTATTTCTGGTATCTTTCCATTGGTGTTTAGTCATTGTGGCAAGGGTATCATGGTCTACTCATTTCACTCTGATGTCTGGCCTAAATCCTGAAGGGACTGCCAATTCTGAGCATCAAGAACTAGCCTGGGCTGGGGGTCCCATGGCACCTGCCTTTGCTGGCATGGCTGGCTCAGGGAATGTGAGCCTCATGGCTCTCAGCTTCTCTTAGCAGCAGGAATTGACCTGAGCTGGAGGTCCCGCAGTGCCTGCCTTTTCCAGCATGGCTGATTTAGGGCATGTGAACCTGACAGCTCTCAGGCCTCTCTGGGCAGCAGGCACTGGCTGGGCCAGGTTCCTATGGTGCCTGCCTTTTCCAGCATGGCTGACTCGGGACGTGAGGAGAAATGAGTTTTAAAATTAACAAAGCCATGGAGAAGCTGATCATATGAAAAAGTATAAACTTGTCCCTGTGGACCATTTAAAAAAATTGGGGGGAAAACCACTGGAGTCCTCTAGGGAGGAGGTGGGCAGGAAAAATATAGGATTGTTTAGTGCTCAGCTCCTTAAACCATACTTGGTTTCTAAATTTATTTTACATTTGAGGCATAAAATTTTGTTTGCATAACTTACTTTCTACAAAAAAAGTTTCTAAACTACTGTACAATAATGAGAGGCTACTGGGAGCAAGTGTAAGTTTCAGAATAAAATAATTCACAGATTTATTGGTAACTGAACACCTGAATAGAAACCATGAAACTTGGGAGGGGAGAAAAATTGCTCCACATGGTCATGTACAGTAGCATTCAGGGAAATGACAATTAAAATAACAAAAAATCTGTTCTTTTTTTTTTTCTATCAAGTTAGTCAAAACAAAAAAATAATAAGCAATGTTGTCTTGAATATAAAGAGCTGGGCAATATCATATACTTTTGGAAATTATATATATATATACATATATATATATAAAATAAATAAATATTATTAATATATATTTTTTAAATAATATATATATAATTAAAAATATTCTGTATAACAGACCAACATTGATTACAAGGACATTGAAACTATTAAACTTCGACATCGTATATCTACACTTAAATGTTTATTCTTCAGAAAATACTAGAAAATGAGCAAGGCTTACACTGTGTAAGCATGCTGCAATCTATTTATACTATAAAGAAGTTAACCAGAAATTCAAATAATAGTTTAGCTACATATAATGATTGCACATATATACAGAGGAATACTATGTTACCATTAAAATAGTCATTACAATTTTAATAACATAAAAATGCTCCTAATATTTGCGCTTTTACACTTATATCACACTGTCAAGAAATGTTCCTTAGCAGCTCCAGCATGGAAGACCCTCCCCTCCACTCCACAAATATCTTTTCCATTGCAATGGTTTTATTTTCTTGGCATTCTGCTCTGGTACGTATTCATCAATTTATTGTTTACTGTCTCTCTTTCACACACAATGGAATGGATGTGAGCTCCCTGAAAGCAGTGAATTTGTTTGGACCACGGTGTACTCTTGATGTCAAGAACAATGCCTGGCATACTCTAAGGGCTAAATAAATATTTTCAGAATGAATAAACAGTGCATAATTGTATATGCTTGGACATCAATTATGCAAAAACATCTATAGAACATTAAACACATACACAAAGTGCCCTAAGTATGCCAGAATTTTGGAATTTTGAGCATTTTTGTATCTTTTAGCATATTTTTCTAGATATAACGAGATTTTCTATTAAAAAAATGAATACTTTTGGTTAGAGAAAAACCAGCAAAATTGTGACTAAATCTAAAAAAAATAATTCTGATATCATTGTGGTGAGGGGCACTTTGAAGTCTATTATGAAGCTTTTGTAGTTAATATAATTGAAAAATGATGAAGCCTGAATTAAGGAATGACAGAGATAAAAAACAGACTAAGTTTTTTTTTTTTTCCTGTTAAAATAACCATTGAAATTATATAAATTGAGTGATTAGAGTGCTGGTCTTTCTTCAGGCTTCCCCAAAATTTTCTCTTACACTCTTTGGATGCTCTCTTATTCTGGCTTATCAGAGTTGAGGGACATCAGACAGTTGCCACACCTGAGAGGCCAAAGTGCACACCATGGACACTGGAATCATTGCATTTTTGCTTCTCTTTAGCCTCTTTTGCTCTGAATTTGCCGTACATGGTCTTTTCTCACCACATTTGGATTTTTAAAGGAAAAGCAAAACAAAAAAATATTTTAGAATTTTGTTTGCTCTCTGGGACTGCTTTTCTTCATGGCATCTTAGAACTTTCTAGCACAGAAAAATAGAGGAACCTACTGAAGTCTACCCCCATCCACAAATTCTACATTGGATCTATTTCTAACAAAGGACTACATTGCTGTTCCTGTTTTTTCTTGCTTCACTCTGTGCACATTGCTTCCTGATGAAGTGATAAGAATATTGAAAACAAGATTTTAAATGTTTTGGTCCTGACTAAATTCTACTGTAATACAAATTTTTAATTTGACACTCACTTCTTACATCACCCTAACTTTAACACAAAAACAAACAAACAAACAAACAAACAAAAAAACAAAAAACCAATCATTTAGAAAATGATCTTTTGGGTGTCATTTCAACCATATTTTATATCACAGTTTTAGTATAATAAATATGTTTATTTATATCCAATCATATCCTTTCAGTGACTTCTCATTTATTGGTGTGGTAGAAAATATAGAGGAAAAATAATGAACACAGCTTGTTTTCAGATACAGATAAAGGTAAGAGTTTGTTTATCATCTCAACAATACTTTATGCAGAACATACTATGGGCGAACAAGAATAGCTTGGGTAAAAGTATAAATCAGAAACCTGGGCACATTTGGAGAAAGAAGTTAAAAGCCAAAGAAAAGAGACAGAAAAGAGACACTACATTGATGAAAACACATACAGTGATGTCATAATTTTGCATAAAGCCAACTCTAATTGTGAATATAACACTTCTCCCCACATTAATACCTATAAATTAACAAAAAGATATTTTAAATTTATTTGGTTAATAATAGGTACTCATTGAACTTAAAATTTAAATGATTGCACATAACCCACTTCAAAAGTTCTGCTTGAAAAGAATGATCTTTTTGGCATAAAGCTGTTTCAAGATTGCTGTAGCTAAAAAGCACTGTTTTGTAGCATCCTATCATATTGGATTTCTGTTACCAAAATCTATAGAGATGTAAGAAATTCTTTCCTCCACATAATATAACCTTTAATTTGATGAAGATGTTAAAGTGATCTTCAGATGGTTTAGATGGAAATTGTATGAGAGTTCGACCACCTGCAGGTATTGGTTATCACTTGCAGCACATCTCTATTAGAATGCCTTCTTAGACTCGTATCTGACAGATCCTTGCCCACAAATGAAATGTTAGTTAGAAACCACATATCCATTATCAGAGGTTTTCTAAAAGCAAAGCAGGAATGGAGAACTGTCAGCACAGTCATCATTTCAGAAGAAAAATTATTTAAAGCATAAAGCTAATCTTCTGTCAGGAATGAGAAAGTTCCTGAGGTGAACTGGGGTAAGGGAAATCTCTTCCAAAGATTTCAATAGCTTCCATTGCAAATTAACATATTTCTTTACTGGCAATAGTTTACTTTTAAATGTAATTGATATAGCTCATGGTTTACTACCAGCTATACTTTCAATGTGTCATAGCTGCTACTTATAATGACATTCTGCAAGGATACCACCGACTCCAGTACTTTGTCTTCTATAACAACACTCCTGGGCATATTTTTAACATAGAATGAATCAGAGAATAACATCCATAACTTTGGGAATTTGGTGCTGAAATTTGTTTCCACTGAGTTCTCTCCAGATGTCTTCTCACTCATATCTAGAATAATTTATGGAAAGCAGCCATTTACATTTATGAGCTATTTTGTTGAATCATAAAATAACATAGCTATATAAGATAGGTAAACTTAGGAATATGGGATTATTTCGGAAAAAGAATTAAACAAAGCTGAAAAATGTTAATACAGAGATAAGAAATGCACGTACTGAAGCAGTTAGGGAGAAATAGTGTATGAGGTTATACAGCAAAAGACTTAAGGGTGAGGGAGAAGTCATCTCCAGAAAGATCCTGGCATGAATCAACTTTAACTATGACTACAATGAATATGTGAATTAATTTAGTGTTCACTTTTGCAGCAGAGGAATAATTAAAAAAAAAAAAAAACTAAAAGCAGTTAAATGTAAATGAGGTAGTGAGATGTACTTTCCAGAGTATATAAAGCATTCTTAATCTTTGTTTCAAATTGGGAATATTAAAATAGCAATTTAATATTGTGATCAAATTTTGAGTGTGATATTTAGCTACAGGCTAAACTCATGCTGCATGAAAAGAGAAAAATTTAAAATCTTTTCATTAGTCTTTTCTACAAATACTCACCTTTCTCCTGTAAGCTACTAATCACTTAACTAGGCCTTGGATATATCAGGGAAAAAAATAAGGATGACATTCAATGTTAGCTATCTTTATTGAGCATCAACAGCTTCAATTTTAGAGGAAATGGACAATCAATAATTGAAATAAAATACATATAATATATAGCATATTAGAAAGTATTAAGTGCAATAAAAATGCAAGGTAAGGATCAGGAATGTATAATGAGTTGAGAGGGAAGGAATATGGAGAGAGAAACATTGGAATATTGCCTTATTAAATGGTATAGTCAGGTAAGCTGTCATTGAGAAAGCAACATTTGAGCAAAGACTAAGATGGTGATGTTGGTTATATGCATATCTTGGGAAGGAGTGGTCCATGCAGAAGGAATAGTTAGGTCAACATCTCTAATGTAGGCACAAGCCCGGCATGTCCCAGGAGTATCAAGGAAGCCTATATTTTTGTAACTGTAAAAAGGATGGTATGAGTTGAAAGAGGTGAGGTAAGAAAGGTAATAGAATCCTTGTTATGGAGGGCCTTGTTGGCAATGTAACTCTAAGTTAAATGGGGAATCATTTTAGGATTTTGAGCAAAGGAGTGACATGCTATGACCTTAAAAAGGTAATTTGACCAGCTTATAAAAATCAGAATGAAGGGAAAAGGGTAGAAGCATGGAAATAAATATAGAAGTTATTGCAGTTGATCCATGTGGAAAATTTAGTGGTAGCAGTTGAAGTGCTAAAAATGGTTGGTTTCTAGTTACAGAGTATTTTGAAGGTACTATAAACATGTTTTACTTCCCTTGGATGTACAATGTGAGACAGTGAAGTTAAGATGACTCCAATATCAGCATAAGAACTGGAAGTATTGCTATTGCGTGAAATGAGTCAGGTTACAGCTGGAGAAGGTTTGACAGTGAAAATCAAGAGTTCAAATTGGCACACAGTGAATTTGAGATACACAATAGACATGTGAGTAGAGAGTAGTGAGTATGTAGTTAAATAGTAAGTCTGCATCTGTGAGCTAGTCCTGGACTAATCATACAAATTTAAACACTGTCAGCATATAGATGGCATTTAGCATCAGGAGTTGGAATCACCAAGAGAGTATAGACATGAAAGATAAAAACTCTGATTTCACTGAAATAATGTTGTACATCCAAATTGCCACTTTGTGTATTCCTTGGTTAAAAGTTATTAAAAAATGCAAGTAAATATGGATGGAGAGATACTATCTGGTTATACTAGAAAATACCTATTGGTAAATAAACCATTTCACCATTTCATATGGAAAGCATTGTATAAATGTTCCATTAGCATTTCAGCTTGAAGTTTCATGATTCAAAAAGTATAGTTCTAAACAGAGTGACTGAAAAGATATCAAGAGCAAAGTAATATCATTTTAGATGGAGTTTCATATAGGTTGAATATGTTAGAATAGAATGCTGACTTCAATTCAAGTTAAAAAGAATATTGTAGAAGGTAATGGTTCCTCAAGCAATATGGTTAGAATAATCTAAAGTTAAATTTAATTTTTGTGTTACAGTAAAATAATAGTTGTAATAATAGTGAATGCTAGAATTTAATATAATGTGGAATATTATGAGAAATATTTTTCATTCCATATTCAATTCACAATAAAAAGTAATAGAAATGCTAACAAAAACATGCTAATGAAATAAAATGTGAATATTTAAATAATTTAAAATTATTTTTAAAGGGAAATTGATTTAATGTAAATGCATACATTAATTAAAAAAGAAAGATCCCAAATAAACCATCACCTTTTTAGAAAATGAAGAGCAAACTAGGCCCAGACCTAGTGAGTAGCAAAGTAATAAAGTAAAGTAAGTAATAAAGTAAAGTAAGTAATAAAGTAATTAATAAAGTAAAGTAAGTTAGTAAAGTAAGTAAGTAGCAAAGGAAGTAAATAATAAAAATTAGAGCATAGATAAAAGAAATAGGAAATAGAAAAAATAGAGAAAATCAATGAAACCAAAAGTTGACACTTTGACAAGATCCACAATGTTGACAAGCTTTTATGTAGATGGACTAAGAAAAATAGAGAACACTCAAATAACTAAAATCAGAAGTGAAAGAGGAGACATTACAACCAAATTTACAGAAATCAAAAGATTGTAAAAGAATGCTATGAATAATTGTTGGTCAACAAATTAAATAATATAGATGAATGAAGAAATTCCTAAAAATATACCACCTACCAAGAGTAAATTATGAAAAAAACAGGGAGTTTGAACATAACTGTAGCTAGTAAGATACCAATTACTCAAAAAATTTTTTTCGACATTTTAAAAATCAATAATAATTCCTTAATATAATCAACCATTAAACATGTTTAAATTTCTCCAATTTTCTCCCTCTCCCTCTTTCTTACTTACAATTGATTTGTTTACATCATGATCAAAACAAGTTCGGCTTGTTGCATTGGTTGCTATGTCAGCTGTCTCTTAAGTTTCTTCTTTTTTTTTTTTTTTTTTTTTTTTTTTTTGTCGTTTTTTCGTGACCGGCACTCAGCCAGTGAGTGCACCGGTCAGTCCTATATAGGATCCGAACCCGCGGCGGGAGCGTCGCCGCGCTGCCAGCGCAGCACTCTACCAAGTGCGCCACGGGCTCGGCCCTTAAGTTTCTTCTAATCTATAGGTTCCCCTTTCATCTAATACTTCCACTTTACCCCATAAATTTTCCCAAGTTCTGGATTTGCTGGCTCCATCCTAGTAGTGTCATTTAACATGTTCCACTGTCTCCTGCATTTCATGATGATTGGTTGCTGGATCTTGAAGCTTGGTCTCACTTCGGTTAGATTTGCCTTTAGAGGTGTATGTTCTTACCGCAGGAGTCCCATTATATCTGGTCATCTCTCTATGACATTAGCAGTCACTGATGACCATTTGCTAGATCTGTTATTTCAATAGAGGTCTGCAAAATACCATATTCTCATTATTTTATTCTCTCTTCATTTACTAGCTGGGATACTTCACTAGACAGAAATGTTCCCTTCTCAGCTATTTCTGGTTATCCTGAGGAACAATTCATATAGGAAAGACAGGATGAGTGCTTGACTCTTCCCTTTTACTTACTAGTGTTAGAGAATTAATTGTTTCCATATCATTTTCCAAAGAGACTTTTAAGAGTTTGCTTGCTTTTGTTTCATTGTCATCATGGTTTTATGTGGTGGTAAGATTTAGTTTCTTTTCCCTGCTTGTATGCATTTTTGTTCTACTCTAGTGAGGTTTTATTCTTTCCTGTGTATTCATGATAGTGATATTTTTTGCAGATTCTAAATGCAGTACCTCCTTGAAGATTTCTTGCAGGGCTGGTCATGAGGTGGTGAACTCCTGCAGTTTTTGTTTGCCTGGGAAATACATGATTTTCCTCTCATTTCTAGAGGGATAGCCTTGCTGGTTATAGTATTACTGGTAGGCAGTTTTTTGTTTGTTTTTTTGTTTGTTTTCCTTTAGCATTTTGAATATATTATCTCATTTTCTTCTGGCCTGTAGAGTTTCTCTTGAGAAGCCGGCTGTTAGTCTGATAAGGGCTCCCTATTAGGTGACTTGACGCTTTTCTCTTGCTTCTTTTAAGATTCTCTCTTTGTCTTTGAGCTTTGCCAGTTTGATTATAATATGTCTTGGAGAGGATCTTTTTGGATTCAATCTGTTTGGGGATCTTTGAGTCCTCTGGATCTAAAGGTTCATGTCTCTCCCTATACCTGGAAGTTTTCCATTATTATTTTGTTATTTTTAATTATTATTCTGTTATTATAATTATTATATCCATGCCTTTTCCTTTCCCGTCCCCTTCTGGAAAACCCATGATCCTAATATTTGTGTACTTAAGGTTATCTGCTACCTGTCTTAGATTTCCTTAATTTTTTAAAACTTATTTTTCCCTTTTTTTGGTCTGCCTGGATTACTTTGAAAAGACTATCTCCAAGATCAAAAATTCTTTTTTCTGCTTGTTCTAGCCTGCTGCTTAAGCTCTTGGTTGTGTTTTTTATTTCATTGAGTGAATCTTTCAGTTCCACAAGCACATTCCTTTTTAAGATATTGATCTCTTTGTAAATTTCATCCTTCATATCCTGGATTTTTTTTTTCCTCATTTCATTATGTTGTCTAATGGAGTCTTCTTATATCTTATGTCTAATGAGTTTCTTTAAGATTGTTGCTTGGAATTCCTTCTTAGTCATTTCAAGGGTTTTCTGCTCTATGAGGTCTGGTATTTGAGAATTACTGTATTATTTTGGTGGTGTCATATTTTCTTGGATTTATGTATTTCTAGTATCTCTGTGTTGATATCTGTTCATCTGGTAGAGCAGTTGCTTCTTCCATTATTCTGGAGTGGGCTTGGAGGAGAGAGACATCCTCTTCTTTTTCTGGTCTTCACTGGTGATTGTCCTTGTGTCAATGCAATTGAGTGTCTTTCAGGTCACCTGCATGGTGTCTGTGCCTACTGCTGTGGCATCAAGCCATTTTTACAGCAGCTATGGTTGTGGCAGTGGCTGTGGTGGACCATCCATGCAAAAGTGGTGTTTTTGGTGTGCTCCTTGCCTGCTTCTGGGCCAGGGATGCTGACTTGGATCCCTGGTATGCTCCTCAACAAAAATAATTTAAAAATAAAAAATTCAATATTTCTTTCATGGGTGGGCAGGATAGAGAAATAGCTGTACAGAACCTAGCATTTTGTACTCTATTGAAGAAGTTAAGTGTCTGCACTAAGTGAATATATAGTGCTGCAGCTGGCTCTGATATTGATTAAAGAACTCTACTATTTCTTTAAAAATCTACTTTCCTAGAAATTTGTCTCAGTGTTTTTTTGTACTATTTATGTAAATAATATCCAAGAAAATTTCTACCACTGTACAATGAGACAAGAAATTTTTGTCATAATCAAAGCATGTCCAGAATATAAAAAGATAATTGAAGTTTAAAATATTCTGGTACCTGTGACCTTCTTTGTTAGCTAGTAAAAGAGTTTTCTCTTTTATAGTACATTTGACCAGCTAGAAAGCTTAAATCTACCATGTAACCCCACATTGTTAGATAAATCTATGGAACCATATTCTACTTCCCAGACTATTAGTGTAGAAATTACTGAAATCTATTTCTCTGAAAAACATGGGTTTCTCTCCTCATAAAAATTCTATCTTATCCTACTAGCAATTACAACGATATATTTGCTATAAGTCACAGGAATTATTATTGTGATACATGTGGTGGGAAACCGGGTGCAGAATAAACATCAGCCATGGCTGTCAAGTAATATAAAATAGAAGTACAATTAACTATTACAAGAGAGCTTTTAGGGAAACTTTCCAAATAGAAACCCAGTGCCTTGAATAACTTAATTAACTTCCTGTGGGATCAAATCCATCTCTGTTAAGTACCTGTCACATGTAAGTATTGCCTATCCTAGGGCTCAATAAATGTTTTGTATTAATGCCAAAATTATTTATGCCTCTATATTATAATTTCTAGGAAATAAAACATATTTGCTATATTAAAAAGAACTTTTGTAATTGAATTAGCAACTACTGTGATATTAAAAGAAAGCTAATATTGAAAGTGAACAATGTGGGGGCTATATTGAACAGTTTATCAGGAGTTAGAAACATAATGACATTTCTCTAGAACACTGTTGTCATCTCCATAAATCAATATGAGGTGGAAAGTTCTGTCACATTTCATGAATGCCTGCATAATTATCTTTTAACTGCTTAAAGTTCATCCTGGGAAGCCATAAAAAGCAGTTGTTTCAGAGTTATTCGTGAATACATTCATTTATTTTATTCATTTATTCAACAAGAATTGGATTTCTATGATTTCCATGAATTATATGTCCAGGTAGGTGTTATCACTTGTCTTTTGAGATGAGGTGTGTCAAGTTAGTTCTCCGAAACTAAAGAGACAGAAAGCATCAATTTCATTTTTTATCCGCATTAGAATGCAACATTTAAGAGTATGAACCTTGGTAGTCAAACAGCCAGGGCCCATCACCATGATGTTGATTCACCATAATTTAGAACTCAGTTTTCTATGCTGCCCTTAAAGTGTAGCCTGATACAGCATAGGAAATGTTGGCTAAGTTATTCAGATAAGAAATATAATTGCCATTTCTACTGTCATGTGGAAAAAGGTGGGCATTTTATAACCATGCACAGAAGTCTGGGGCTCCCTGAACAAGTATATACGTTCATTGGGTGTATATGTCAAGCATCCCATTTTTTGTAGTTTGTTTTTATTTTGTCATCACAATAACATTTTACATACAGCAAAAAATTTAAGCAATATTTACAACACACATTTTTCAGCATATATTATATTCCTGTGTTTTATGTCTATTTCAATTAATATTCAGAGCACACCAAGGGAACTCTATCCCCATTTCAATAAAAAGAGAAAGAGAGTTAAGTTTATTTAAATTACTCAGTGCCACATTGGTACTAAGCAGCAGAGTTGTAATTAAACCTTTATTTATGTGGCTTAAAAGTCAATACTTTATTTTATTCAAGTTTGTGAATTTTGCTTTCTGTAATCAGATATGAATTTCTAAGAAAGAAAGTAAGCTGGCTCAGCATGGAGTTTAGTTGGGCTTTAGAACATTATTCCTCATTGGAATTTGATGTCATAAAATTTTCTGGTAAGGTTTTTAAAAAAGTCTTTATCTTGCATAAAAACAATTTTGGCAAGTAGCATAGATTAGATGACCACAGAATTTTGAATGTCAGAATATTCGCATGTGGAAATGCACCACTAATCCTGAGCAATATGAAAAATTAATGCAATCCATAGATGAAAATTTTTTATGAATCACTTTTAACATATTATATATAATAGACAAAGTCTGTATGAATGTTAAACCTATATTTCCCTCTCTACTTTTGTGGTATAAAGACAATTCTACTATCATAATACGTATTACTCATAGGAAAGGTAAAACTGACAAACATTACCTGGAAAATAGAAAAAGATAATTAAATTATTCTAATTCATTGATATAACGTTTCTACATTATATGTATTTAATCTTACTTTCTCCCAGCTAAGGCAATATTTTCCAAATTTAGAGATTCCCTCAAATAATGTTACATTCTCAAAAACAGGGATGAAATTAAGGCAAGACCAGCAATGCAATTTTTTACTAGTTTCTAATAATAATGATAATTATTTTTTGCATGCTAAAAATTCCACTGAGCTTCTGATAGGCCGTCAGCTATGTATGAGTTGAAATCAAACAGAACACAGAGTATGAGGTTCTGAAAAGAATAGCACTCTATTATTCACTAGATGTAAGTAGGTCAAATAACTCTGCCAGGATATTTTAAATATCTAAAACTAAGTTTCCTAGTGGGTAAAATGGAGATGCTAACACCTGTGTCAATGTTGCTGTATTCAACTTACATTTAAAAAATTATTGAGAGACCCGTAGTAAGCCTTCAATAAACGTTAGCATAGTAGTATAATGGTGGAAATTAATCACACCACAATCCAAGCTTAGTTTTGAATCAGTTGAATAATAGACACAGGTGTAAAATGGTGAGGAACATATTAGTTTTGTTCATAGTGAGGCTGAGTTAGAGAGTATTACTTGAACTTGAAACCACTTCTGGTCTGGACATTATGAGCCACCTGTGAGGAAACTGAGCTCTCACACCAATATCTGGTTTTTCCAGAGTACACCAGGGACAAAGAGGGAAAGCCAAATGTTCTTGTGACCACTAACACACTATCTCTACTCTTATAACATGGTAAAGCTAGCGCATGTCCAATTTTTTTCAATATTATTAAAAAAACCTTTCTTTCAATAGGGAGGATCTGGAGATATGAAGATTAGAAATTTATTGCCAGTACTTCAAGGAAGGAAGAAAGTTCTTAATTTCTAGGGTGGCTGGAAGGAATAAAGAGGTAGGATAGTGCTATAGTTGATCTCTGGAGCCACACTGCCTGGGTTCAACCATAGCTGCGCCACTTATTTTGGGGCGAAATTTTGCAAGTCTCAAATTTAATTCACGTAAGGATCAAGGAATTCATATTTGTGTAGCACTCAGAACAGAGCATGGCAGGGAAAATTATTTAACCTACAGCTAATTCATTTTATTCTCTATCTCGGTGAGGTATAGTTTGCATGGAGTTTAGAATGCAAATATGAATAACCTAGAATGACTTCTTTCACTTGGAGGAGGAGGGAGATAAATACTGTTAACTTGAAGTCACTGAATAGGAGGAAAATAAAAGAAAAAAGGTAGTTAGTGAAGCCAAAATTTTTCACTAACATTTAAATCTAGGAATTCTAAGAGCTATACTATAACATGGGTAATTTTAATCTGAAGGTAATCTGTGTAAAAACAAAAAACAACAACAAAAAATTCAATAGGGGCTGTCCAGAGTGAGTCTAAATTGGTTCTACAGAGAAAACAGATATGTTTGTACCTATCTGATGACCTAGTGCTGCACATCAGTTTGCATAAAACTGAGTAGGTTACCCGGAGAAAATGCATGCTGAGAGCAAGTCAGGGAAGCAAATAAAAATGAATAAGCAAATAGCTTGATGCATAGGTGAATTGGCAGTGTGATTTTTGAGGGCAGTGATTGTCCATAACTTGTATCGCTTTATGGCTCAATCTCTAGCAAACTTTGTCCGTGGCCCAGGGAATGAGGGGTCTACCATCAATTTCTTTTCTTATTTTGGTTCCTGATAAAATCTCTTTAGGGCATCTGAGTGTAGGGAGTAGTGCTCTGGTGATCCTCTAAAAGAGTATAATTCAAAAAGTGGTCAATGCATCCTGCCCTGGTTTTCTTAGAATATGAATCAACTTTGGGTCCTCAAGGGCTCTGGGCTGCAGCAATACTCAATGAAAGAGTCAGTCATACCAGGGAGACTCAGTCGGGAGATGATCTTCATACAAAAATTAATCTCTAATGCAATTATCACAGACAAAAATATTAAAGAATATCAACCATGGATCTGATCCTATGTGCCAATTTTTGTTTTATGCATTTCTAAGGCACTCAGTTGCCAAACAAAACAAACACTGGGTACATTTTCTTTCTTTGTTGTAGACAAGATTGGGAAAGATGTTAAAGAAATAAGTTATAAAGATCTCAAACTGAAACAAGTAACCATATCAAAAAATCAGTGACAAAGTGAATTAATTATCTGTGTATCTGGCAAGCAAAGTTAAACCACATATGGACCAATAGTCCTTGGAAATGCATATCACAGCAAACTTCCAGATATGGGTGAAAAAAATCTTCAGGGATACGCAATCTTGCCCCTCAAAGAAGCCTCAGAACATATTCTGTTCTCAGGCTACGAAGTAAAGAAGTCCATAGCTGAAGCACAGATAACATCAAATAGTTTCATAGGAAAGTCTACATCTTACCGTATTCAATCTGGCTCTATCCTTATTTATACTCATCTAATAATTGTGCATTTATCATTTCGAATGTATAATATGTTTTAGTGGTTCTTTTTTATAATAATGTGCTTGTCTTTTCTTTTCAAGTATTAATGCATGGTCATAAAGACAATGTTTTGGAAATAATTTAATTTTTAAAAATAGTAAAATTGGAAATATTTGACATATTGTCCAGCATAACAAACACCAGATTATTAAATTTTCAATTTTACTTTTCTAGTTTCTGAAGCATTTTGTGGTTTGTTGTGTTTCAGCAGTTTATGGGCATTTCTCTAAGATTTTCAAAACTAAATCAAAGGCAAAAATGAGCTGTGCTCATTACTTATACATAATAGATGGCATATTTTCTTGATATAAAGATCTTTCATAGACTAGAAATAATTTATAAAACTTAGATTCAAATAAATTTCAACATGCCACATCCTGTCATGTTTCCTTGCCTCTTCATAATTTTTTCTTTAAAAATATTTCATCATAAAAAATGCCAATCAATTAAATATATAATGTATATGTATGCATGTGTGTTTATATATCAGAGCTGTCAGAGAAGACAATAACTAGCAATCACCGACATGTCATTTGGGAGTCAACAATAACATGCATTGTGATTTTTTCTGGGAAATAAAATTCAAGATATTTTAATACACATAAAATAAAGAACTTGTTTAATGAAAGATACTTACTTAAAATATAGTTTGGTCTACAAATATAACCTCTTAAATTTTTGATATTTGTTTCATAGAGTGTTAAAAAAATCAGTATAGCACCAATTGGGGAGAATGCCACATGAATCCACTTTGTATATTACATAATAGCTAGAGGAGAGGCTATTGAATGTTTTCACCACAAAGAAATGATAAATGTGTGAGTTGATTGATCCATTAACTACCCTGACTGGATCATTATATAACATATACATGTATCAAAATATCAGATTGTACATCATAAGTATGTACAATTACAATGTAGGAGTTAAAACTACAAAACATAATTTTTTTTCATAAAATCTAGTATCTGAATTTGATTTCTGGATTCTTGATGATTTGAAACTGATTCTTTTATTTAATAAGTTATTTTTGATCAACCATTATCTGCAGTTAGGAAAAAGAGAATGTATAAGTAGCTTTTTCTTTTTTTTTTTTTTTTGCTTTTAAGAATAGTGTTTGCTTCAATTAATGATGATTTATGACACACAGTGTTGAGATTGTATATAATTTATACTAACTTACCAAGATGGCTTTAACATCACCCCCAGCTTGGCTAAACTTTAGACAGGTTATCTTTTGGACTGTAGGCCCCTGACCTCCCTTTTCTTAGAGCATTTCCTTCAGAAAACTTTTAATTGCAAATTGTCTTTGACCCTTACAGTGTATATAAATCTCCTCCCAGACTTTTGCCAGTTTTACAATCCACGAATGTCTTTCTCACGGACCTGGAATGCATCTCTTTGCAATATAACCATCGAAGGAGATAGTGCTGCTTTCCCCCACCCTATGAAAGGAATAATAATGATGTCAACAAACACAGATGACCTAATCATATGGACCAACCTCTCCAGTAATGTCCTACAACAGTTTTCCAGTAGCTCTCTGCAGTGCTTAAAAAAAACCTGTTTTCTATATCAGAGGGAGAGTTCAATCTTTCTAACCTGTTACCTTGCATATTTAACTAAGTAAAGTCTGATCTTTCTTTGAGAGTTCCAGGGCTGCAACTCAGATAGAATGGGATTCATCATTAGATCCCTGAACCTCTTTCCCAGAATCTCAGATGTATACACTTAACGCTTTTGTCTTCCCAATTGATTGATTAGAGAACCATGGGTGAGGCTGAGTCAAGATCCAGTGAGCTAGACCTCTGACCATTGAAGCAGGAAAAGGAATTGGCTTGCATTTTAATACAGTACTCTCATTGGTAATTAAATCTCATTTGGTTAAACTTCAGTTATTTAGTATTTTGAACATCTTTCATGTTGAGACTGCCATGTGTTGGAACCATGTGAATTGCATCTAACGGGCACTTAGCGATACGCAAACTTTTAGTTAAATTAAATAGTCCCAAATCTCTCAGAAATTTAGAAGAAAAAAAAAAAACTGTTTATACTTACAATGTGAAAAAATTTCTTATAAAAAACTGGCCCAAATATTTTAAAAATTCAAGTTCACACAGATTGGGTATATCTTTGGCAAATAAGACTAGTTTAATATTGTTGGTTTTATAAAAACAGCTATATCTTCTGAGTTATTGCCATTAATTATATTGTAAGTGGACATTTTTATCCTACTTGGTTTCACTTCTTAAATTAACTAATAGCATATCTATTAGATGTTTAAGAATATAAAAAATATGAATTTGACTTTAGTCAAATTTAGTCATCAGTTAAACAAACATATTTCAACCATAATTATGTTTTATATGTTTGCTTAGGAATAGTTTCCAAAATCTTTTTGTTAACTTACAACCTGAGACTTATGCTAGATTAATTAATAGACATCTGCTAAATATTTAAATTGTTTCTGAGTAAAATAAACTACTGAAACATTCATTACTAAGCATATATAAGTTTACATACTTTTGGCTTGTTTTTATATGATATAGAGAGGCTAAATGTATTGTCTGTTAATAAACACGTTCTTTAACCACATTCACTGAATGACAGGATAAGGTTGGATGACCCAGATTTTTGCTCTTCTACTTACAGTTCTCAGGATTACTGTAGAAAGTGTTGAAAATGTAGTGTCTTAAGATAAGGAAGAACTCTTCAGAAGAGCCCAGGCTCTGTCCTTATCCCTTCCAGAACAAAATGCCCTCCAAAGCTTTAGCTCGGAGAACCAAGTTTCCTCCATGATGTAAAAACCCAAACTGGAATGCTTTAGGGATCCCTTAGCTGAGTGCAAAGTGAGGCAAGCACAGATGAGACTCCATCTGTACTGGGCAGCTTTTCTGACACTTGGGGACTGGTTTGACCTGGATTCTCGGCCTCTGTTGATTTGTGCTGCCTCTCTGTGAGTAATAAAGTTGATTTGCATGACTTGTGGTAGTGTTCTGTCTCACTGGACTCATACTCTGGCAGGCGGATTTTTGCAAGACCTCCTGCCACCTCGAGAAAATTTAGTAAAAATTAGTGAGATATTTAGAAATCAGTAACCAGTGCACAAGTGTTCCCTCCCAAGTAATGAAACCAGTGTACCATATTTCTACTTAACAATATTGAAAAACTGTATAATAGCAAATCATATACGTATGGAAATTATAAGGTGGTATATTCATAAATTGTATGAGTTTGCTATAGAATGAGTTTGCTATAGAATGCTGATAAATGACAGTTCACAACTGTCTACTTGTAAAATATGTTATGACTGATTAAAAATTATAATCAATATATGTAAATGAAACTACTAGAAATAAAAAGTGCAAGGGTAAAATCTTTGTATGCAGAATATAAGAAGTTAGGAATTTTTTTTAACTAAGAAAACTACGCAAGTACATAAGGGTATGTTTTTGTTAAGGAAAAAGTAATTTTGTTCTTAAGCAAAATAACTAGCTGTTCCAGAATGAGAAGAAAGAAAATATACACAAAACCTGAAAGATATGGATAGTTATAGAAGTTTTTGCAGGAATGGAATTTTATGTTGTGTCTTCAAAGATAGTTAAGATTGGATGGGTTTATTTATTATTTTTATGACCCTTAGTGTCAATAGCATACTGATACAAAACTAGACTTTGGTGTTCTCTCTGTTAACATGATAAAATTTTCTTGGATTATTGGTCTGCTCTTAAGAGACAGTAAATTTGTTATTTTTTTTTTTTTTACCTTCAAAGTAACCTGCCTAGAAGGTACGGATTCTGTGTCATATCAGAATAATTTCTTGTGTTCTAGGTTGACTTTATCACGTATCTGATTATTTTAGTGAATAGAGTCTATTCTCTTTTAAAAGAGCTAAAGTTTATTGTTGTTTGTTTTTTTCAATCACGTTACTCCCTTTATTGGTTTTAAAATTCTTTTTGCCACTTTGGTTAAATAGGTAGCCAAGTGACATTTCTTAGTGACCCATAATCCTTTTATCCAAGGATACAAAACTGTTGACAATTTTCACAACTTTCGATATTTTGCCTGCCCAAAATCTAGTCATAAAAAAAATCTTTTTTATCTCAAACTGATTTGGAATTTCCCAGTGGTCCTCGGGAAAATCAGAATTTTCTTTTTTACATTATAGAAAGAGAGATGGTAATAATAAATAAGTGTATTTGATATGTTGTGTTATATTAAAATTATTGTCTAATAACAAGATATTTAACCTTCTCTTGGTTATACAGTTATGGGTAAAATATTACCAGTATAAACATTTACGATTTTTTTTTTTTAGAAATATTTTAGTCCCCTTGTTGTTCATGATGTGTACTGGTTCTGCTTTGCTGATATTAGACAACAAGAATATAACATTACTAGTCACAAATCCTAAGTTGTTCAGTCTGGAACCTTGTACATCCGTATCTCCCAGCCCATGTGGAAGTGTGGTAGCCTAACCTCTATCAGTGCCAGTTAGCACGGATGACCAACCTTCCCTGTCATGTCCTCCAGTACTTTTCCACTACTTCGCCCCAGTGCTTAGAGACTCTTTTATCTTTTATTTCAAAGGGCTGAATTCAATCTCTATCTGTTATTTCAATAGCCTTGAGTATAGTATTCCTTGCCCATACAACTTTTACGATACAATTTTTCTTTAATATAACCTTGATATGAGTATAGTATAGTTAATACACATCATTTTTCCTGATACCCTGCCCCTTTGCTAGATGCACTACAAACCTCACCTAATTTAATTCTCATGGCCACCTTCAGGAAATGGTTTACTCTATTCACTTAATAGTTGAGGAAATTGAGGTTTAGATACATGAAGTAAATCATCTGAAATCACTCAGGAAACTTCAGGACCCCTCTCTTATCCAACCCCTTCTGAGGTGCTATACCTAATTTTGTATGTATGGCCCTGTGTTCTTTTTTCTTAAAAGAAGAACTTCTCAGATTATGTGAGGCATTGCCAAACCTGGATCTGCCACCACAGAACTGATGTTAAATTCAGTATTTGCATCTTGGAATGTCTGAGTTCAATGCCCGTTTGCTCCTTTTATTACAATTATTTTCCTGATTTGTTCTTTGAAGTCCTAGTGTTCAGTACAAGGAGCTCCACAGGCAGCTGTGCAGAAGTGTGAGCAGTGGGAGAAGCTTAGTTCTGGAACCTCCACTCCAACTGCAAACAGAGCAGTCCTGCCTCTATCTCTCCATTCACCTTCTCTGTCATATGAATCAAATTTGTTTGAAAGAAATTATTCTGTGGGCAGAATCATTTGAAAATACTAGCATTCTGCAATGCTACCAGGCCCCCTTTCCATAAAATGCATGTTGATGAAGGGTAGCAAGAGTGGAAAGTTAATTATGCAAAATGTATTAAATGTATTTTGAGCTGAAAAGGCCTCAGAAATTATCTAGCCTAAGCTCTTCCTTTTAAAGATGAGAGAAATGAGCCACAGAGAAAGTAATTTACCTAAGGTCAAAGACTGGTTCAACATAGAATTGCAATAATTAAACTCTCATTAGGCATTATGTCACTACTTATTTGAAGAATCCTTTAAAAAACTGCCTAATGAAACTTGTCGTTATATTGACTGTAGTGATATTTGGGAGTAATTGTTTATTACATGCAACTTTACTCTTCCTATGCATGAGCATAAAAGATATTTGGCTTAGTCTTAGAATCAAAACAATTGGTATTGAGCAGTTTCAGGTTTTGTTTTGTTTTTCTTTATAGTCTCAAATGCATGATTGAATTTCCTTCTTTGGTTATCTGCTAGAATTATTACTGACAAATTGAGTTAAATCCATAAAATGTATATAGAATTCACAGTTTGTATTCTCTCTACCAATCTTATTTTTGCTTATTGTTGTTTAATATTATTCTTTCAAATGCTTTAATTTCTTCACTCTATATTGGTAGGTTGATCTACATTTTGGTAAACTGTCAAAATTCATTTGGACTGGATCTAGACAGTAAAACAGGAAGCATGGCCTATGAAGATTTGTGTGTAATTGTATCCCTATATCACTTGTACTTAAGTATTTCCCTATATTCTAAGACAGTGTTTTGCATATTATATACATCTAATAAATATTGATTGAATGCATAAATGTATGGAGGTAAGGAATATGAAATACACATGACTGCCAAAGCTCTAACGGTTTTGACAAAGTGAAGACCAGAATTGAGTCTCCTGATTCTTGGATTAATTAAGAAAAACAAATCACTTATTCATTCTCATGATATTTTGAGCTTTGTGCTGTATAATTTGTATAAACTATCTTATTTTATAATCATGCAGTCATGGTAACAGGCCTTATTTTAGAAGACAAGAAATCTGAGGCTCAGTGGGGCCAAGACCAAGTTTTACATCTTTAGCAAATTGCAGAGTTAGAGTTTGAACCTTTAAATTCCATGACCTTTACTGTCATACAAGGTATTATGTGTCATAGTAAAGTTATGGAGAAAGCACTACAATGGTCTAAAACATTACTTATGTTTAATGAATTATGAAATGGTACTTAAGTTACATATTGCAATTTGAATAAAATTTGAACTGTAAAGTAGGATAGAGAGACAAACACAATTGAACATATTAGCATCCTCTAAAAGGAGACTGTTCATGGCCACAATTTGGTAAACCTGATCAAGGATTATTTACATATCAACTTCAAGCTAAATATTTAATTATATTGTATGGATTTTCTTGACAATGTTGGAGATTAACTGACAGTCTATAATATATAAAATATTAATTCAGAAGAAAGGATCTAGAATGGGAATGCCAGGTTTGAAACCATTATTCACTTGAAAAGTCACTTACTCTCATGGACTTTACCTCAGTTTCTTTAAGAAAAATGCAGCTGCTAATAGTTCCTGTTTCACATGACTGCTGTGTTAAACTATATAATCCTTGATAATCCCGAAGAACAATGTCTTACAAAGTTAGCTTCCCTTTCTTCTGTTTTTAATCAATTATTTTGTAAAACATTTTTCCTAATATTTTACATGCAATTATTTTATCTTTATAAAGGTATTTGCTTTCAAAGATCCTCTGAGTGAAAATCCTAAGCAGTTTCATTAAATTTTCCTAAATCTTGTGATTTGTGGTGTCTGATCAATTTCATATGTATTTCTTTGTTCCTTGCGGTTTTGAGTCTTCTAGTCAGGTAGTCATGAGTAGTGGGTACTGTTCAATGCTGTCTAACGTGTTGCCGATTATCAATGAAGTGAAACACTCTTTCCAGTAGGCTTCATCTTTATTCAATCTCCTTTTTGGTCTTTGCTTGAGGATACAATAAAAGATCAAGAAGCCATAGTAAGTATCTATTTCTAGTTCCCTGAGGAATTTTTACAACTGAAAGATTAAGCATTATCAAAGCCTTTGAGATAGAAACTACGAACTGGTGTATATTAATGACTGTGCTTTTAAATTTCTTGTGCAATAAAATATGCAAAAACTAAGACCAGCTTTCAGAATCAGCACAATGCTGATTATCTTTGAAAGAGCGGCATAATCACTCACTACCTGGACAAATGCACATAAAAGAATATTTTCATTGTCAATTCCTTTACTGAAATTTGGCACTTTAATAGACACAGATATTAGCTGAAATTTATACATATATATTCTTCACAGTCTTAAGTAACTCACTAATTCATTTGTTCATGCAAAACAAATTTACCAAATGCCTATTTAGTATGCACAGTAAGTCAGGTATTCTGCCAAGCGTAATGTTATAAATCATCATAAGAAATTATCCGGAACTTCAAATTAATTATAATGTAAAAAACTAAAAGAAATTAACAAATGAGGTAAGTAATTCTGTAGTAAACATGAGGTCATGGAAGCACAACGAAGAAAATACCTATCAGATTGGAAACAAAGTAAACATCTTAGATCATTATAAATCTTAGTTGGATTAATTAACAGCTGCTAATTGCTTTAACATATGTAAATGTAAATTTACCCAGTGGACATTAGTTACCTGCAAGTGACTATCATATATTTCTTACTCAAAAATCTGAAGTCTTTAAACAGGTGTACCTTTTATTTTCATCTAATGATTATTATCTAAAGTTCTCTTTTTTCTATAAAATGTCCAAACAAAGAGTAAATGTTTTAACTGTTCTTTAAGAGGCCATTTCCATTGCAGCAAGATTGTAAAAATTCTGACCTATGCTCTTAAAGAGTCAGTTTTCTTTTTCTTTTTTTAAAAGTGTGTAAAGACATGCCATGTGGAGAATAAAACGTGCCATGGCAAATAGTTGTGCTATATGATGACTTTATATGACACTTCAAGCAATTTTGGGTAAGTGGATGAATAAGGGTGAGTGGTGAATGTAGAAAAGTGAGAACTTCTAGTTCATAAAAGGATTTATGTAGAATTAAAGTAGTTTGAAATTTTCACTACAATTTGTGAAGAGCCTTTGAATAAATTTCAGAAGTGAAGAGACACAACATGTTTATATTTTTTAAATTAAAATAACTATTAACATTTTCAATCACAGTCAAGAGCAGAGGAAGCAATACAAAATTAAATACTATGTTTATAACACAAATGCAACAATTATCAAATCACTTAAATATTAACAACACTTTTTTGCTGTCATCTAATAGCTACATCATAATTAAATGTCCCTGATAACCTCAATAATAAACTTCAATGTTTTTGTTTTGTTTTTAAATAAGTACACATATGAGGTATTCACAATATATTTGGTCATTGTATAAGTTTTGTGATTTGAAATAGTGTATCCTTGATTGTTTTTATTTTCTATTATTGACTATGGCAAAACCCAGACCAATTGACTTTCAGAATATCCCACATTTTATATTTATAATTTTTAAAATTTTCTGGTGTCATTCAACTTGTTTCTCTATCTTCTGATTTGTGTTAGTAGTAGTTAACTCCAGAGGCTTAATTTAATTCAGATCCAACTTGTCAAAGAGTAACTCAGAATTAGTTTAGTAAAAAGTATGGCTGAATCTATTCATATACAAGGTAAATTGATCATTTACATAATAGTAACCGATCAAAGGTAGGCAGAGTTTATAAAAAAGTCTGTGAAACAAAGAGGTATTTCTGTTTTGTTTTTGTTTTGTGTTTGTTTTCATTTCTCTTTCTTGGGCAAACTGGCTGAAAAGCATCAGGGATAGCAGTCTGCTCAAAAGCAAATTAACACAATTATTAGGGAAAGTAATTTCAATAATCTGTGGTCTTTCTAAAAACAGGAAAAAAAACAAACTTGTGATTTTGGCTGTAAAAGATGCATATTCTGTTCATCTCTGAGTAATGGGTACTGGTATCCGTCTGTAAGCATCTCTACTAGTTAAGCAAGGATTGCATCATTTTTCTTAAACTAATTCCTCAGTTTTTCCTTTGGGTCAAACTCAGGTCCCAGAGGAGCCAAATTGACTATAAAGGCTATAGTCTTTCTATGACATGCCATCTGCTAGAAGACAGGTCAGAAAAAATCATTGGAAATTAATGTTTAAGCACCTATATGACAGATAGCAAAAGAAGGCAAGAATTATTTATACAACCAGAAGTACACTAGGCAACATTTGAAAGCTTCCTCTTATCTAGTTTTGCTTTGTTTTGTTTTAATTGGCATAGACTCACCTACGAGAATTAATCACATAGATTAAGTTCAGTGAAATTTTGATAAAAAAAAACATACGTTGTTTTTTCCTAATTGAATACTCACTTGTTTCACTTTTCCTGAAGGATTTACCTAGCTTTTTACTGCACAGACTCATTTGTCGAACATGTAAAGCTTGAGATGTTTTATCTGATAATTAAGGAATAATCAAAAAATGAATTGTAGATCACATATTTTAATCTAGACTAGAAAGCCTTATATAAATTAATAAATTCCATTACTAAATCAGCACATTAGGCTATTAGTAACATATATACAACTAAGAGATTTGCTGACATCTTAAAAAGGAAAGATAAATCAAGTGATGCTTATATCATGTTTTGATAAGGAAGCCTTCTGAGCACACAAAAAAATATAGTCCTAAAGTGAACCATGGAAGAGACAAAAAATAAAGGTGGGTACAAATCGCTGTCCATATTTGTTAGGTTTATTGTGAAAGAGAAATCAATGTCCTAGGTGAATTTAAACTAGTGGTTTTATCTGGCTTTATAAGAAATTGATTTCATCATAGCTTGTATTACTAGCCCTATGTTCCATTCTCTGTTGCCCCCTAAGTTCCATTAGTCCTAATAGTTAATTATGGTGGTCTAGGTTGCATCTAATTTCTATCAGATGGGTCTGGGACAAAATCAACTGTTGGGGGCCAAGCCCATGGCGCACTCGGGAGAGTGTGGCGCTGGGAGCGCGGGGACACTCCCACCGCGGGTTCGGATCCTATATGGGGCTGGCCCGTGCACTCACTGGCTGGGTCCCGGTCACGAAAAAAAGAAAAAAAAAAAATCAACTGTTGGAAAGTATGACAGCTATTGTAATTGTTTGAGATTGGTGAACATTAGAGGAGGAAAGAGTCCATAGAGGAAAAATTATCTATGGTGCTAGTTTTCTTCAGTCTGCTGTCTAGATATAACACAAGGCAAATGGCACAGTAAAGATGAGAAAAGGGAAAAAAGACAAACACAAATGTAAAAGTACTTTTCACACTCAACCAAAGATCTTGGGAGGAGGTTGTCTACAACCTAAGAGCACAGGCTTGATGCAAAATGCTATAGAAGCTGTCAAATTAATGAAAATCTATTGCTTTTGGAGATGATTTAGTGAGTTTCAGGGTTAAATTTTAGTTTGAATCAGTGTCCAAGTTCTAAGTTCCTTAGCTAACTTTCTGAAGATGGACAGAAAGTAAAATTCCCACCAAACTGAGAAGTTATCTTAAAACTAAAAAATGAAGCAGGCACTTCCATACAGTAAGGCAAAGAATTTTTTAAGAGGGTAGCTTCCTTACAGGATGATGGATCAGGTGGGTGATGACCCAGAAGCTTTTGCAGAGTTTCTCTGTGCCATGTCTTGTTCAAACCCAGATTTATATAAGCATTTCACACAGAGCAGTGGAAAAAGCTGAGAAGCAATTACTAAGCTAATATCACTAAGTCAAATTATCTTTGGGTATTTTGTGATGCAGGTAGCTGGTCCAGTTGTTGCTACTGTGGTACCTAATTATTAAATCCCATCTTTGAAGTCAGCAACTGTTTCTACTTACTGTTCTAACTATCTTACTCCTAGTTACTGGATAACTCTTGTGGGCAAGGTTCACACAAAGAACAGAGCAAGTGGTAAGTGTTTCAAGAGAGCAAAGCTAATCATCTCACATACATTTACGCAGGATGGCATGAATCCTTGGCTGTGTTTTCTGGAATATAAATGCTGGACAGACAGCTAAAAGTAGCTGAAATTGTCCATTTCAACACAGTTCTAAAACTAGTCTTTCTGGTGCTGTTTTCAATAAAATTTAATCTTCTACCTGGACAGTGTGTAAAGTTATGTCTGGTGAATCACTTCCAGAATATTTCAGTGGTATATGTATATATGCATATGAAAAACTTGGTTTTGAAAGATGAGAATGTAACAGTGTCTGACAATGGAGAAGTCATTCAAAATGCATGGAACATCTTCTAATATTATATAATTAGAATTTACAGTGTATAGATACATTGTCATTAGAGCTAGGCAGCGGAACATTAGGTCAAGATTAAATACTATTACAAATTTGAACAGTTTTGAATTTAAAATATGTTACCTTGTTTAACCTTTCGAAAGCTTTGGACCAATAGGGAAGTGAATATTTTAATGAGAAAAATGTATATATTTTCCTTGTTATTAAATTTGTAAAGTAAGCTTTACTCACACAAGAGTTTGTAGAAAGTTCCAAGTTAAAAAAAAAAAAAAAAAGTCTAACCAGGAAATTGGCATGCTATTACAAAAACACACTGATAACTTTCAGGTTAAGATAACTGACTAAAATCCATTTATACAGTAAATTCAAATGATCTGTGAATTATTTTTCTGAATTTTGTCCTACTTTATAGTTCTCCAGACTTATAATTAGACAAAAGGAAACTCTGGGTCATCCATTAAGTCTTAAGTAAAATTCCCCCACCGATAATTTTTTAAGTTTGTATTAAATCGATTAACTTGACACTGTGGGAGATTCATCTAACTGAAGCTCTAAAATTCTTGATGTCAATGATTCCAAGCAGCTGCTTTGGACAAGCCAAAGTCCATAAAAATTGACAAAAAATTTCTTAGAAAATACATAGTTTTAGTTTTCTATAGAGGCAAAGGTTGTATTTGTATAAGTCATTCTGGATTCATAAAAATTAAATTGAGTAGCTGCCTTCAAAATTTCTGCAGTGGTAAAATCACTAAGGATTGCTTGTTTTGCATAGTAGTCATCTAGTGAATTGTGTCCATTTTTTTCTATTATGGTTTAATTTTAAGAGAAAAGTGTACAAAATGGCAAGGTATTTTTTGTTTAGAAATATTTTTTTTTGTACAATAATCTTTGAAATTTGAATGTGCATATAAATCAACTCTTTTCAAAAATCAAACTCCTAGACCACACTTCCAGAGAACCTGATCTGGTAGTTTTGAGGTGGCACTTGGAAATGTTCATTTTAACATTTCTCAACTCAAAATTCACCATGCTGAGCTTTCTGGGTTGTCAGAGGATTAAGGTAAATGGATTGTACATTATTTTAACTCACCTGAAGATCATTACTAGATAACTTGTATTTTCAAGAACTGAATTACTTTATATTTTTAAACCACTTCTAAAATATTTCAGTTGAAACAAAATAATGTAAAGATTAAGAGAGTGGGATTTAGAGATATATCCATCTATGAGCACTACTTCTGCTGCTTATTAGTGGTTTGGCGTTTCACAAGGTACTTTACCTTCCTGGATACAGTTCTTAATCTGAAACAAAGTCACTATTTCTACTCAGGATGAGAGGAAAATTTAATACAGAGGTTATAACACAGTGCCTGGCTCATAGTGGCTACTCAATAAATCTTGTTTTTAGGTCAAGCACCTGCCACGTATAATAGGTAGTAATAGACAATACTTGCTATTGTTCTGTTATTTCCCTTCAGGTTAAATCAATGTATCATTTCAAGACACATTTTAGATCCAAGAAGAGAAACAATTTTCATTTTAATGGTAGCCTTAAAATGTTAATCTATTTTTACTGCATAATTATGCATAAAATATCCTTGAATTTGTTTATGTGACAACTTAAATATTCATATAAGGATTTCATTTTCACTAGTGGCCAACATTTGCTGTTTTGGACAATTAAACTTTCATGAATGAGTAAATATTTAGAAAAGTAAAAATATAAAATTTATGTATTTGAGATTTTTGAGAATTCCAAGTTAGGAATGATTTGAGGAGCCAGAGAATACAGAGAGGAGGGAACCCCAGAGGTATGACTTGATAGCTGGTATCATTTTTTCATTTTGAGACATTTGCCTATCAGGAACTAGCAGCTGAAAAGCTGGAAAGCTAAATCAATTGTTTGGCAGTCACAAGGTCTAGGAGACAAACTGGACATCAGTTCTGGCAAATTTGAGAGATTCTTATAAATAACATATGCTTTCATTTGTGATCTCTATAGAGCTACACTACAAAACAAAGAGTAAAATGGCAATAGTCTATCCCACACAAGTTTTCAAATCCATCTCCACATCAGCATAGGTTCTCATTTAATTGAGCACATTGTATATTACCCTAATTTCTATCAATAAATTATTTGCGTGGGGTCTAGATATTGGATATATTAGACAAATATTTTTAAATCACTCTGACTAATATGGTTAAGAAATTAAACACAAACTGAAATTTTTAATCAATAGAGAACTAGAAACTTTATAAAAGAATGAAATTATATCACAGAAGTAAAAAATGAAATAAATTAACTACTAGATAAATGTTTTAATGAGTAATTAGATACAAGTAATAAGAAAATGAAATAGAACAAAAGTAGAAAAAAATATGCACATCAAATTTCACCAAATATAATGACTAAATCTCAAAATATATAAGCCAAAAAATAAAAATGATAAATACACATATTCATCATATTTTAACACATCTATCTAGCAAATACAAAGACATAAAAATAGAGATTAAGAAAGCATGATAAATAAAATTGAGCTAAGTGCTAAGTGACTATACAAACATGCATTGTATATCCAAAACTACTAAATTCATTTTTGTTAAAATTCTGAGTCACACATCAAGTCTCAATAAATTGTAAAGGATTGCAAACATAGAAAGTAAGTATTCTTATCACAGTAAAATTAACCTGAAAGTTAAATTTTTCAAAGATGACTAATAAACAAGTCTCTATATATTTGGAAATTAAGTTATATGTATATAAAATCTCATTACTAAAAGAAGAAATTAAAATTTAAAAAATATTTTGAATGAATGCATGTTTAATAAAATATAGCTTAGAACATATGTACTGTAGCTAAAGTGGCACTTAACTGGTGTTTGCATGAGTATGTGTGTACTTAGGGATATATGTATGCATATATAGGGAGATATGAATACACACATATGTATTCCTAAAAGCATATATTAGAACATGAAGTATGAATATTAATAATCAAAGGATCCACCTCCAAAAATTTTCAAAATAATAGCAATTTAAGTGCAATGAAAGTAGAAAGAAAGATATAATAAATAAAAGTAAAGAAATTAATGTAACATGGGAAATAAATATGCAATAGAGGATATAATTCAAAATTGATTCTCTCAAGAGAGTAATAAAATTGACAAAGCTCCAGTGAGACTGACTAAGGAAGAATTACAGAAGAAACAATATGCCAAATTCAGAAATGAAAAGCAAGATATCACAATATAAGAATATTGTAAAATATATTATTATAAAATATGTAACACGAAATTTTAATAGGTAAAACTGAACAATTTATTGAAAAAATACTATGGAACACAGTTGCAAACATTCTAAAGAAAATATTAACAAATCTAATCTGCAATACTGTCATGCAGCCCTAATGACATTTTGGTCAATGACAGACCAAATATGTGAAGGTGATAAGAGCAACAGGCTGTACCGTATAGCCTCGGTGTGTAGCAGCCTGTACCATCTAGGTTTGTGTAGGTATAATCTACGATGCTTGCACAATGACAGAATTGCCTAACAATACATTTCTCAGAATGTATCCTTTTTTGTTAAGTGATGCATGATTGTAAGAAGGCACTTCAAAGAGTTCATGGAAAATTGAATTAAAAGATGATACAAATCCTTCCATGAACTTCTTGAAGACCCATTGTATATACTGCATTCCATCAAGTTGGTAAAGTTGGATTAATATTTGAAAATGTTTGAGATTTTTAAAAAATCACATGATTATTTCAGTAAATTTCAAAACAATCATAAAATTCAACACATGATGAATATTTTAGTAAATTATGAGTAGAAAAGAACACTATTAATCTCAAATGTCTATAAGAATTCTTATACCAAATATCATACTTAATGTAAAATAATAGACACTTTCTACTGAGATTGAAAATGAGACAAATATTATCCATAGTTCTATTAGGTAGAAGGTCCTTACCAATGCATAATAAATAAATAAATAAATAAATAAATAAAACATGATAATTGTAAAAAAAAATCACACTAATCATAGATGATGTGATTTGATGGTGCCTGTTTAAAATGCCAAATAATTTACAAGTAAACTTTAGAGTTAATAAGTAATTTAGCACAGCTGCTTCTTCAATAAAGATATTTGTACTGCCACATACTAGCAACAAGCAAACAGAAAATAAGATGTGAGAAAACAATATAATTTACAGTACCACTAAAAAATCAAATGTGTATGTATTCATTTGCATAAAAATATCTGGAAATCTTAATACGAAAAAACTGTAAGCTATTACTGATAGTTATTCAGAAATGTACATAAACAGAAAAATATAGTGTGTTCTTGGAATAAGGGTTTTTTATATTGAAAATATGACAATTTTCTTCAAGTAATGTCTAGATAAAAAGAAACTACAGTCAAAACTGTGGTTGATTTTGAGGATTGGTAGAGTTGTAGTGTTGAAGGCTTACTATAAAATTTATATAAAAACTCAACAGATAAAAAATAACCACCATATTCTTGAAAACAAAGGAAAAGGGGATGGAATAGGAGGAGGAGGAGAATAAAAACACCTAGCAGGTCTTACACTATCAATTTTTTTTAAAAAATTATGAAGCAATGATAATGAATATATTATGACATTGACACAAGGATAAAGTAAAACTAGTGAAACAGAATAAAGGGTTCAGATATTGACATTTAAGTGTCACTGGAATTATGATAAAGATGGCAGCTAGCAGACTAAAAAGTTGATGTCCTTTTTAATAACTAGCGTTACTTAAATTGCTTATGCAAAACCAAATAAGTCCTTGTCCTTACTCTATACCATCCACACATCTCAATTCCAGTTGGACTATGAATCTCAATTAAAAAAGTAAATAAATAAATAAAGCTTATAGAAGATAACTTAAGAGTATTCCCTTCAAGTAGAAAACTATTTCTTATTCAGGATATATGAAGCACTGACCATAAAGAAAAAGGTTGACAAATTGGAGTACATGAAATTTGGGAATATCTATCCATCAAAGAGTTGAAGGCAATCTAGAGACTGTTATAAGCATTGCAATTAATTTTTATAATAAAGAACTTTATCCAAAATATAGAAATAATGGGTAAAGTCTATCCATAATTTTGGAAACAAAAAAAAAATATGGGCAAAAATTAATAGTGCATTTCACAGTGATATCCCAATTCCCAAACAACATAAGAAGTGCTATTTAAATTCATTAGTCATAAGGTAGACACAAATTGAAACCACAATTATTACACACAATAGAATGACTTACTGGTAGCTACAGAGGGGGACTCCCAAGTTGGCTCATCTCCAGCAAGCCTCAAGGGTTCCTCCAGATCCTTCTTCTTACCAGTGTGGTCCATCCACTGACCCACCCACCTGGATGAATGAACAAATCTTCACCAATGATCAGGGCCTCCTTTTTTCCTCCTGATATTCTTCATGTTGTGGATCTACCACACACTCCTACAGAAGATCCATTTCTCAAGATTTGACTAACCATGGGGGGTATATTTTCAAGCTCAGGCAGTCTCTTGATGATTGACTCCTTCAGGGTTGGTGATGGAGTGCAGTGTACTATAAGAGACATATTGTGGCTATAAGATAACAGTAAGGCCCACTCAAACGTCTTGCAGGGCTTACAGTATGTGTCTGTCACTTAGTAGTAAGATGTAACCTGGCTTGGAGATTTCCAGGAGACAAGACCAACTCAGCCCAATGCAAATCTTTTAAACTTTATAACAAAGCTTACTGTTATGAGAATAGCTTAAATTTCCTTTATGAAACAAACCCTTGGTGACCAACCCCACTGAACACAGATACAAGAAATGGAGAAGAACTTCCCAAACCCTAACAATGTTCTCCACACAGAGACCCTCATGGTCAGGTGGTTTTCTGACTTCTTGAGTGTATCTGTCCCATGCCACCAACCTGTTCCCAATACCATCTAGTAAGAGTTCTGTCAGAAGAAACTTCCTGTGCACCACACAGCATCTAAGACTCATCTTTGACACAAATTGTACTGAAGAGGAAAAGTTGCCCCTGGGGATGCTGATTAACTAGGACCTGCTGAATCCCTGAACATGACAGGTGGTTAACAATGTTTCCAAAGTAACGCTGAAGAAATGGAAAATAAATTTAATACTTGTGTAGGCAGGAAGAAGGAAGAATATAGACATAAGCAAACACTACAACTTATAGGAAGATATTTTACCTACAAGGACTTAATCACTGGGAACATTCATATCCATATATTAAAACGTTTTTAAAGTCTTGTTCATACAAATTGCTTAATAGGTAGGAAAATACTGTCCAACATTGGACAAGATAATTGCAATTAGCATTAATTCTTAGGCACCTGAAACACAAAATCCTAAAATTGAGATAGGGAGAGTGAGCAGGTGGGAGGAGTAGCAGAGATTTGTTAACTTTTCATCTAATTAATGCCCTGAGAGTTTTTAATTAGGTACAAAATTATTTAAAAATATAATAGAAATTCAACAAAAAATTATGTTTCTAATATGTGTCTGCATTATTTAGAAGTAATGTGCATGTTACATATTATTATAGCAGTCATTCATAATTTTAGTATTACAATTTAAAATGATTTTAAAACAGTCTTTTATAATAATTCTCTTCCCCTGTCCCTTTCTTTGTTTTTGTTTTCCTACCATCCAAGAATATTGTAACCCTATTCACCTATACAACCAGCTGCCGTGTTGTACAGTGAAATATTTGAGGGATAGCTTCATGTCAGATGGAAATCACAGGTAACAGTGCCAAATGATGTATAAAAAAAAGCATAATTTTACTTTCATATTCCAGTAAAGTCTATTAATATTTTTGTGAACTCAGAGTTCGGAAAAAAAAAAAAAAAAACAGTGGTAACTATGGAAGTTTAAGGATATGTGAATTTGTTTATCTATAGTAATCATTTCACTATGCATTCATATATGTATATCAAAACATAATGCTACAGACCTTAAATTTATTCAATAAGAGGCAGGCTGTGCACCACGGGTCCCCCAGCCCAGGCCAGTCTGTGCTGCACAGAGAGGCCAGAGAACCATCAGGCCAACATGCCCTGAACCACCTGCACCAGGACCCTGCAGGATCCTGAGTCCACGCCAGTCCACACTACCCAGAGAGGCCTGAGAGCCACTGAGCCCACAGTCCCTGAGCCAGCCATGACAAAACAGGCAGGTGCCATGCCATGGGACCCAAAGCCCAGGACAACCCCCATGGCACAAAGAGGCCCGAACTGCCAGCCTACAGACCACAAGGCAGCCACACTGAATTGGCAGTACCTGCAAGATCCAGGCCAGACACCAGGGTGGAACAAGTGGACTGTGAAACCCTTTGCCACAATGTCTAAACACCAAAGGAAAGATACCAGAAATATGAAAAATCAGGAAAGTATGACACCACCAAAGGAAAATAATTACTCTCAAGTTCTAGATCCTATAGAACAGGAAGTCCTTGAAATTACTGACAAGGAATTTTGAGCAACAATTCTAAAGAAACTAAATGAGATACAAGAAAACTGAGTTAGGCAACACAATGAAATGAGAAAAAGTATACAGGACCTGAAACAAGAAATGTACAAAGAAATCAATTCCCTGAAAAAGAATGTAGCAGAGCTTGCCAAGCTGAAGGATTCATTCAATGAAATAAAAAGCACAACAGAGAGTTTAACCAGCCTGCTAGAACAAGCAGAAAAGAAAATCTCTGACCTTGAAGATGGACTGTTAGAAATAACACAAAAGGACAAAAAAAAAGAAAAATAATTTAAAAAATTGAAGAAAATCTAAGAGAGATAACAGACAACCTTAAGTGCTCAAATATTCAAATCATGGGTGTTCCAGAAAATGAAATGGCATTGAAAACATATTCAATGAAATAATAGCAGAAAACTTCCCAGTTATAGCGAAATACATAGATCTTCAAAGTCAGGAGGCTCAAAGATCCCCAAACATGTTCAACCCAAAAAGTTCCTCTCCAAAATATGGTATAATCAAACTGGCAAAACTGAAGGATGAAGAAAGAATCTTAAAAGCTGCAAGATAGAAGTGTCAAGTCACCTATAAGGGAGTCTTAATCAGACTAACATCAGACTTTTCATCAGAAAACCTAAAATCTGGAAAAGAACAGGACGATATATTCAAAATGCTAAAAGACAAAAATTTCAAGCCAAGAATACTTTAGCCAGCAAGGCTACCCTTCTGAAATGAAGGTCAAATAGTTTATTTCTCAGACAAACCAAAACTGCAGAAATTCACTACCACACGGCCAGATTTACAAGAAATTCTCAAGGGAGTACTGGGTTTGGTACCTGAAAAACAACCATCATGTTCATGTTCATGCATACTCAAGAAAAAACAAAACCCACCAGTAAAATACAAATGCTAGCAATAAAGAGAAAAAAAAAAGTTTATCTACCATGCCAAGAAACCAACAAACAGAGAAGACAAACAGTAGATCAGAAAGAAAGGAATAAAAGATATTTAAGACATCCAAACAAAAATCAGTAAAAGGCTATGAATAAATCAACACCTTTTAATAAAAACTCTTAAGGTAAAGGGATTCAATTCTCCACTCAAAAGACACAGATTAACTGACTGGATTCAAAATATGGACCCAACAATATGTTGCCTTCAAGAGACTCACTTCACCTGTAAAGACACACATAGACTAAGAGTAAAAGGATGGAAAAAGATATACCATGCAAATAAAAATGAAAAACAAGATGGAGTAGCTATTCTTATATCAGGTAAAATAGACTTAAAAGTAAAAACCATAAAAAGAGATAAAGAAGGCCACTATATAATAATAAAAGGATCTATCCTTCAAGAAGACATAACAATCATAAATATATACACACCCAACATCAAAGCAGCCAGATTCATAAAGCAAACACTATTAGATCTAAAGAATGAGATAGACAGTAATACCATAATAGAAAGGGACCTGAACATGCTATCTCAACATTGGACAGATCATCTAGGCAAAAATAAACAGAGAAACGCAAGAGCTAAACAACACTTTAGACCGGTTGGACTTGGCAGATATATATAGAACATTCCATCCAACAACCTCAGAATATTCATTCTTCTCATCAGTTCATGGAATGTTCTCCAGGATAGACCACATGTTAGGTCACAAAGCAAGTCTCAACAAATTTTTTTTTAAAATGGAATTATCCCATGTATTTTTTTCAGATCATGATGGATTAAAATTAGAAATCAATAACAAATGAAACTCTGGAAGCTATACAAGCACATGGAAATTAAACAAAATTCTACTTAATGACATATGGATCCAAGAAGAAATTAGACAGAAAATCCAAAAATTTATTGAAACCACTGAAAATAATGACACATCATACCAAAACCTGTGGGATATAGCAAAAGCAGTACTAAGGGGGAAATTTATCACATTAAATGCTTACTTCAGAAGAATGGAAAGATGGCAAATAAACAACCTAGCACTTCACCTTAAAGAACTAAAAAATAAGAACTATCCAAAGACAAAGTTAGCAGATCAAAAGAAATTAAGATCAGAGTAGAACTAAATGAAATAGAAACCCCAAATGATACAAAAGATCAATGAAAGAAAAAGATGGATTTTGGAGAAGATAAATAAAACTGACAAACCTAACTAAAAAAAGAAAGGGCCCAAATAAAAAAAAAAAAATAGAAATGAAAAAGGTGATATTACAACTGATACCTCAGAAATACAAGGAATCATTAGAGACTACAAAAAGCAACTATATATGTCAACAAATTTGAAAATCTGGAGGAAATGGATAAATTTCTGGACACACACACACTACCAAAACTGAGCCGAGAAGATATGGAAAATCTGAAGAGATCAATAACAATAAAAGAGATTGAAGTTGTTATTAGAAGGCTCCCATCAAAGAAAAGGCCAGGACTGCACACTTTCACTGTGCAGGTTAATTCTAGGTGTCAACTTGATTAGATGAAGGAATGCTGAGAAACCTCATAAAGCTATCTTTTTAGGTGTGTCCATGAGGGTGTTGCCAACAGAGATTAGTATGAGAGTCTGAGTGGACTGCGTGGAAAAGAGCCACCCTCAGTGTGGGTGGGAACCATCCAATCTTCCGGGGTCCTGAGAAACCAAAAGACAGAGGCAAGAAGTGAAGCACTCTCTCTCAATCTTCTGGAGCTGGGAAATACTCTTCTCTCCTGTCTGTGTACATCAGAGTTTGAGACTCTTCAGCTTTTGGGTTCCAGGACTTACACCAAGGACACCATCAGCTTCCCTGGTTTTGAGGCCTTTGGACTTGGACTGAGCCACACTATCACCATCCAGTCTACAGATGGCCTTTTGTGGACGTTTATTCATAGTCACGTGACCTAATTACCCTAATAAATACCTCCCATATAATTATAAAATATCCTATTGATTCTGTCTCTCTGGAGAAACCTGACTAATATGTCTACCAAACCTTCAAAGAGGAATTGACACCAATTCTCTACAAACTCTTCCAAAAGATTGAAACAGAGGCCATTCTCCCAAACTCATTCTATAAGGCAAACATCACCCTGATACCAAAACCAGACAAAGATACAACAAAAAATGAAAAATACAGGCCAATATCCTTGATAAATATAGATGCAAAACTCTTCAATAAAATCTTAGCTAGCAGAATACAGCAACACATACACACAATTATACACCACGATCAAGTGGGATTCATCCCAGGGATGTAAGATTGTTTCAAATCAATAAATGGGATGCACCACATCAATAAAAGCAAAGACAAAACTGTATGTTCATCTCTAAATACACTGAAAAAGCATTCAACAAAATTCAACATTTGTTCATGATAAAGACTCTCTACCTGTTAGCTATAGATGGAAAGTATCTCAACACAATTAAAGCCATATATGAAAAGCCCACTGCCAATATCATCCTGAAGTTTTCCCTTAAGAACAGTAACTAGACAAGGATGCCCACTCTCACCACTCCTATTCAACATAGTATTGGAGGTACTAACTGGAGCAATAAGAGAAGAGAAGGAAATAAAGGGCATCCAGATTGGAAAAGATGAAGTCAAACTGTCCCTCTTTGCAGATGATATGATCCTATATATCGAACAGCCTAAAGCCTCTACAAAAAATACTCTTGAAGTTGATAAATTATTTCAGCAAAGTTGCAGGATACAAAATCAATGCACAAAAATCAGTAGTATTTCTCTACTCCAACAATGAACGTGCAGAAAAAGAAATCAAGAAAGCTTGCCCATTTACAATAGCCACCAGAAAATTAAAATATTTAGGAATAAAGTTAGCCAAAGATGTGAAAAATCTCTATGATGAGAACTACAAACCACTTTTGAGAGAAATTAGATGACACAAGAAGATGGAAAGATACCCCATGTTCTTTGACTGGAGAATTAACATTGTGAAAATGTCCATACTACCCAAAGTGATCTACAGACTCAATGCAAGCCCCATCAAAATTCCAATGGCATTTTTTCTCAGAAATGGAAAAAACTACCCTAACATTTATATAGAATAACAAAAGACCACAAATAGCCAAAGCAATCCTGAGCAAAAATAAATAAATAAATAAATAAAGCTGGAGGCATAACACTACTTGATTTTAAACTATACTACAAACTATATTAACCAAAACAGCATGGTACTGGAATAAAAACAGACACATGGATCAATGGAATAGAATAGAAAACCCAGAAATCAACCCATACACCTACAACCATGTGATCTTTGACAAAGACACTGAGTCTACACACTGCAGTAGAGACTGTCTCTTCATCAAGTGGTGCTGGAAAACTGAATATTCATATGCAGGAGAATGAAATTAGAACTGTACATCACACTGTATGCCAATATCAACTCAAAATAGAGTAAATAATTAAATATACATACTGAAACAATAAAACTCCTAAAAAAAACTAGGGGAAACACTGCAGGAAGTACGATTGGGTACAGACTTCATGAATACAATCCCCAAAGCACAGGCAACCAAAGGAAAAATAAACAAATGGGATTATATCAAGCTAAAAAGCTTCTTCACAGGAAAAGAAACAATTAACAGAGTGAAAAGACAACCGACAGAGTGGGAGAAAATATTTTCAAAATAAACATCTGACAAAGGATTAATATCCTGAAAACACAAGGAACACAAACAAGTTTACAGCAAAAGAACAAGTAATCCAATTAAAAAATGGGCAAAGGAGATGAATAGGCATTTCTCAAAGGAAGATATATGCATGGCCAACAGGCACGTGAAAAAATGCTCAACATCACTAAGCATTCAGGAAATGCAAATGAAGACCACTTTGAGATACCATCTGTATTAATCCGTTTTGTGTTGCTGTGACAGAAATATCTGAGACTGGGTGATTTATAAAGAAGAGAGATTTATTTGGCTTATGATTCTGGGACAGCTGCATCTGGCACAGGCCTCAGGTTGTTTCTACTCATGGCAGAAAAGCGGCAGGCAGTTGGTGGGTACAAGCAGATCACATGGTGAGAGTAAGCAAGAGAGAGGCAAGAGAGAGAGAGACAAGGTGCCAGGGTCTTTTTAAACAACCAGCTCTCACGGAACTAATAGAGTGAGAACTCACTCATTACTCTCCTCTTCCCTCAGGGAGAGCATTAATCCATTCATGAGGGATCCACCACCCCAATGACTCAGTCAGTTTCCAACACTGCCACATTGGGAATTAGATTTCCACATGAGTTTTGGTGGGGGCAACACATCCAAACTCCATCATACCCCCTTGGTCCCCCAAAACTCATGTTCCTCTCACATACAAAATACGACTATTCCATTTCATCAGTCCCAAATGTTTTAGCTTGTTCCAGCACCAACTTAAAAGTCCAAAGTCCAAAGTGTTATCTGAGACCAAAGGCAAAAGTCCTTCCAGCTGTGAACCTGTAAAGATCAAAATTAAATTTATCTACTGCCAAGATACAATGGTGGAACAGGCATGGGGTACACATGATCTCACTCCTGTTAGGATGGCCGATACCCCAAAGGACTGAGAAAGATAAATGTCAGTAAGGTTGCGAGAAAAAGGAGCCTCATACACTGTTCATGGGACTGCAAAATGCTGCATCCCTTGTGGAAAATGATGTGGAGATTCCTCAAACAATTACAGATCTATCATGTGACCCAGCTATACCATTGTTGGGAATCTACCCAGAGGAATAGAAATCATCATGTTGAAGGGATACCTGTTCCCCAGTGTTCATTGCAGCTCTATTTACAATAGCGAAGAGTTGGAACCAGCCCAAATGTCCATCATCAGATGAGTGGATAAGGAAACTGTGGTATATCTAGACAATGGAATACACCTCTTCTATAAAAAGAGTAAAATACTACCATTCACAGCAACACAGATGGACTTAGAGAAAATTATATTAAGTGAAAAAAGTCAGGCAAAGAAAGAAATACCACATGTTCTCACTTATTTGTGGGAGCTAAAATTAAATAAATAGATTTATAAACAAAAAAACAGTGGGGACAGGTGGAAGAAGACAACAATCACAGCAATTCCTTGATCTTAAGACATGTGACTAAATATGATGTTCATGAGGGTAGAGGGGAGTGAGAGGGGGGAAAGAAGAATTGGTAGAGATACATGAAAATGAACTACATTGTATATATTGAGAAATTAAAATAAAAAAATCAACGAAAATAATAACTTTCCATGTATTTTTATGTGTTGAATACATTGAGGATATGTTGTTTATTATCACTTTTATGATTTGACTACAGTGTTTCTTTAATATTCAGAAGATACTCTCTCATGTACTTTTGCTAAAACTTTAAATAGAAGACTGAGGCACTAATCTCATTTTACCACTTTAGAACTAATATAAATATTTAAATAATATTTTAAACATATGTATTAGTTCATTTCTGTTTTTTATAACAAAATACCTGGAACTGGGTAATTTAAAAGAAAATTAAATTTACTATTTTACAGTTTTGAAGGCTGGGAAGTCCAAACTCCAGGTAACACATGTTGTGAAGACCTTATTGGTGGTGACAGTGATACAGGGCATCTCATACAGCAGAATGGTGGAGCAGAGAGAGCTAACCTTCTCAGTTGGCTCCTTTTTAAATCCTTAAGAACCATGCCCATGACTACTATTCACTAGTCGTAGTCCTCACAAATTCCTTAGTAAGCAGTCACCAAGCTATGCCATTGCTTTCATGGCCACTCTGAATGTTTTCCAATTCTTTACACTCTGCTTCTCTTTTAATTATGCTTTCTTGCTTTCTGTCATGCCTTTTCTGCCATAGCTCAGTGTAGGCTGCTGTAAGTAGCCATGCAGCTTCCTAAATGTTTTGCTGCTTAGAAATTTCTTCTGCCGAATTCCACAAAATACCCTGTTTCAGCACCTTTTAAGTTGTATATTCCATAAAACTTTGGGGCATGAACAGAATGAAACCAATTTCCTTTCCATTTCATAGCAAGGGTGATCTTTGCCCCAGTTTCCAATAATAAGTTCCTTCTCATTTACATCTGAGATCTTCTTAGAATGACTTTTACTGTCCATTTTTCTATCATCATTCTGCTCACTACCATTTAACCAGTGTCTAAGAACTTCAAAACTTTCTCTTGTCCTTTTACCTTCTTCTGAGTCCTCTAGACACCTCCAATGTTTTCCTAATACCCGGTTCCAAAGCCATTTCCACATTTTTAAGTATTTGTTATAAGCAACACCTCACTTCTCTGGTACTAATTTTCAGTATTAGTCCATTTCTGTTGCTTAGAACAAAATACCTGGAACTAGGTGATTTGTAAGAAAACAAAATATATTGCTTACCATTTCTGAGGCCTGATACTCCAAAGTCTACTTAACACCTCTGGTGAGGGTCTTCCTTGGTAGAGACACAGGCTTTCACATTGAAAGAAAGGCAGAAGCAGAGAGAGAGACCCTCATATGCTTTCCTTTTAAAGCCCTTAGAACAATGCCTATGACCACCATTCACTATGACCAATCCATTTACTAGACATAGTCCACACAATCCAATCACCTTTTCGAGGCCTCACTTTTCAATTACCGTAATAGGATTTCCCACCCTCCCAAAAGTCACAATGGGGATCAAGCTTCTAATATGTAAAACCTGAGGGACAGAATTCAATCCTTATCAGAATGAATATAGAAAAACAAAATCATGCACTGCAAGGACAAATAGATACTTCTCAGTCCATAATATGCAATCATAGAGCAAAGTTCACTACAAGTTAGCTCTGTCCTAGCAGAACTCACAGGCACTAACTTGTGTATTCATTTTCCATGACCTCAACAGATTGACAGGTTTTTGTTCTCAGCAGGTCTAAGGTAGCTATGTAAGAATAGGAAAAAAACCCTGCAGATTATAAATCATAATTATGATTTCATAATGATGGGGCTGTGCCCTTAAAAATGTATTATTAAAAAAACAACTGAATGCAAAATATTGGTTAGTAGCCTCCATACTGTTCTCCATAATGGCTGTACTAATTTACAGTCCCACCAACAGTGCAGGAGGTTTCCTCTCTCTCCACGTCATCACCAGCATTTGTTATTCTCTGTCTTTTTTATTACAACCAGTCTGATTGAGGTGAGGTAATATCTCAAAGTGGTTTTGATTTGCATTTCCCTGATGATTCGTGATGTTGAGCATTTTTTCATGTACCTGTTGGCCATTTGTATGTCTTCCTTCGAGAAATGGCTACTCAGCTCCTTTACCCATTATTTAATTGGATTATTCGGGGTTTTTTTTCTTTTTTTTGCTGTAAAGTTGTCTGAGCTCTTTGTATATTCTGTATATTAATCCCTTGTCAAATGCATATTTTGAAAATATTTTCTCCCATTCTGTAGGATGTCTTTTCACTCTATTGATTGTTTTCTTGGCTGTGTAGAAGCTTTCTAGTTTGATATAATCTCATTTGTTTATTTTTTCTTTTATTGCCTGTGGGTTTGGGGTGTTATTCATAAAGTCATTCCTCAGTACTAAATCCTGGAACATTTCCTCTATGTTTTCTTCTAGGAGTTTTAATGTTTCAGGCCTTATATTTAAGTCTGTAACCCAATTTTAGTTGATTTTGGTATATGGTGAAAGGTATAGAGGTTCATCAAACAACTACAGATAGAACTTCCATATGGATCATCCCACTCCAGCAGATATATCCAGAGGATTGGAAAACCTCAGGTCAAGGGATACCTGCACTCTCTTGTTTATTGCAGTTCTATTTACAATAGTAGGTGATGGAACCAACCTAAATGTCCATCAGTGGATGACTGGATAAGGAAATTGTGGTATACACGATGGAATACTACTCATTCATAAAAAAGAATTAAATTCTACCATTTGCAACTACATGGATAGGCCTAGGGAAAATAATCCTCAGTAAAACAACCCAGGTATAGAAGGAGGAATACCACATGTTCTCACGCATAACTGGGAGTTGAATCCATAAAAACAAACAAACTAAAAAGAACAATAAAGAGAGACAGAGAAAGAAACAACAATCACAGTAATACACTGAACTTTTAGAGAACTAGAGGTGGAAAAGGGGAGGGGAGAAGGACAGGGAGGGGGGCTAATGAGGAATTGTTCAATGGACACAAAGAATGATTGCGTGTTATAATGATGAATGAGCTAACTATACTGATCTAACCACCACACATTCTATGCAATTATTGAAAATCATCATTGTACCGCACAATGTATGTATAATAAAAAAAATAAAATAAATAAAATTTAAAATAAATAAATAAATAAATAGATAGATAGATAGATAGATAACAAAACAAAAACTACCCCCAAAATATTGGTTAGAAAATTGCAAGGAAAGCTAACATTTTAAAATACAGATATTTAAAAATGTATTCAAGCAACTAAATTTTATACTAAACATAATGAATGTCAATGTAAATTTTGAGTCTGAAGCTCCAGACACTTGCCACCTTATTTAGAAGGAAGTGTGTATTATTGTATTTGTTTAAAATCGTATAAATAGACATAAAATTTGTTTATTTCAAACAGGAATAATAATAATAATATTCGATTAATATTTACATGCACACTTAAAATATACTTATGAATTCACTAGTCCAATTATTTGTAATAACTCAAATTGACAATTCAAATTGAGTTTTTTAAATGACTTTAATTTAGTGATTTTTATGTGTATTAGGCCACATCAAACAAAAAAACTATTATTTCCTCTTCATCTTTAAAATCTAAAAGAGAAAATGTATTTATAAAAGATTAAAGATCATTTAAAAATTGTAATTTCATACTCTAATCCATCTGAGAAATTTCCATATGTATATTATGACAAAGCTTAGATTTATTTAAATAGTTATAAAATTGAATTAAAAGACTTTCATAAGGGAATAAAATCTTCTTGCCACACAATTTCACCTAAGTAAACATTAAAAATAAAATTAGGCAAGTTTCATGCAATAAAGAATATTAAATATCCTATATTCAGCTCATAATGTTATAAAGATATTAGTAGATCCTTTTTCTTTTCTCTTTGGTAATTTGTGAACTCATCATTAAATTAACCTAATTTGCTTTAACTACCACCTCTATGATTAGATTCATGTTATTTCTTTTCAAGAAGTTGAACATACTTCCTCTCCTTCCTCTTAGATATGTAGGATGTACAAATTAAAGCATACATTTCTGGAGAAGATTGTCTTATTCTAAATTTAAATTTTTGATACAAATTTTTTTGAGAAAATTTGCATAAGAAAATTAAGTTTCCAGTGTTTCAATTTAACCAAGTTTATTACCATATAACTTCCCACAGAGGAAAACAGGTCATTTGACAGACATTAGTTAAATAGACATTAAGTCACAAATTGGAAAATAACAACTACAACAACAACAAAAATAAAAACAAGACAATATTATCTTTCTAAAATCTTAAGCAATTTTGATGTCTTCTTGAATGTCCTTATGTGATTACCCCTTAAGTAATTCCTCACTTTAATATTCTTACTGCTATTCATCTATTTTAATACTTATAAAATACTTAATATACCCATTGAATGCATACATCAGTGAATAAACAGCCTTTCACCTGTAAAACTATAAAAATATTTTTTCTATTTTTTTCTTCCTAAGTATTTTTCCCTCAAAGTATTCTACTCTTCGAGTAACCATAAAAAATAGGAAAAACAAACCAAAGCAAAACAACTTGATCATCCTGTAATTTTATACTTAGTTACTTTTTATAGCCATCAGATCTGGAAAATAGGCATATATTAACAAGGTGGAGGAAACCCAAAGGACACTACTCTTGACTTAGTTTCTCTGTGACCAGTTACCATCATGTTGTATTTATTCTAATACCTGATGTAAATAGAATATGGGAGTTGAACATGAGCTGCTTCTATTTTATTAATTTTGTGATTCATGGGTATGCAGATCTATTAAGAAATGGCTAATAGACAAATTAGAAATAATACTTGTAATATAACTATTTATGACTAAAATTATATGTAAGTGGTAGTTTAGACAAATGCTTAACCTTGTGTTCTGTATATTAATAAATAATGCAAAAATGTAGAATAGATTTCTTGTTCACATGAAAGCACTCAGCAGGTGAATATATTGGTGGGGGTTTGTCTGACACAGTCATTCAGAGATCTAGCCGATGAGGCTCTGCATAATGAGAGGCTTCAAAGAATACCTGGAGTGATGATTCATTTGGATCCTCAAATACAAAGGAAAACGTAGATTATCTTGTGCATCTAGCACTATCAGCCAAAGTCTCTCCTTCTGAACAAGGTATCTATGTGCACTTTTCAATCTCTTTAATGATCTTTCAATGTCCAGTACCTAGACTTCTTTTTGATGAAATAGGAACTACTGTGTTGTATGAAACATAACTATATTCCTAATTATTTCACTCACTGTTCTAATTATTTCTCCTAGAGTTGTGCCTTTTGAGCTATACATACATGTAACAAATATGAGGGCACTTCAAAAAGTTCGTGGAGATATAAAATTAAGAGATAATACGAAAAAAAAAGATAATATGAATCTTTCCACAAACTTTTTAAAGTACCATATTATATATGTAATATATATAATATATATGTGGGTTTTTAAAATTAGAATCATATTACATTGGCTTCAAACAAACTATAATGTGTTTTCATGATACTTAAAGCAAAACATTTCATAAGCACTTTATCAATTATTTCCTCTATAACTATGAAGCAAAGTGTAGGAAGATTGGGGATAAGATATTTTAATTTACATGGCTTAAATTTAAGCTTCCATTCATTATAACATTGTAACTATTAAGCCATCTATTACTGTTCCAAATCATAGTAATACTAGATAAAATATAAAATAAAATTGCAAAAATCAACTGTACAAAATGAGGTCTTACAAAACTGAAGTAGAGAGCAGAGAACAGGGCTAAAGCCACAACTTGTTCTCTTGGTCTGCAAGCAGGTAGGAGTTGCCAGAGTTCTGTCCGTACAAGGTAATCAGGAGGGCAGGGGTGGGGGGAATTGAAAATAAAGACTTCCATTCAAAACTCAAAAATGACTGGTGTCAGGTTCATGGAGAGAAACTAGAAGTCAAGTGTGTAGTTCCTATTCTCCCTCCAGCTTCAAAAAGAAGGCTTTATAAAGCTAATACTGACCTTTGCCCAGAACTCAAGCTTTTTATGAACTTATAGTCTAGGCTGGTGGGAAGAGAAAATCACAAACCCTTGACGAGAGACTGAGCCAAACCACCTGCTGCTTTGAAGAATAGATTTTCTACATCTCCAAAATAAGCACAGAGAATCAGCTCAAACCAAGATTAAAGACCTATTTTTTGGAAAGCAGACCATAAGGGAAGAGCTAACTGAGGAGAGGAAAAAAGAAAAATAGAAAGAAAGCTGGACATGATGAAGGTAGAGAGACAGAGTAATGAAAAAATAATCAAAATGATTAAAGTATAATTTCACACAAATAAATCTAACAGTCATAATATATAAATATGCCAAAAATTAAGAACAGACAGACATAAAAAAGCAGTACATATACATATATACATATATACACAAGAGTGCTCCAAAAAGCTCATGAAAAAATAAAATTAAAGAATAATATGAATCTTTCCATGAACTTTTGACGTAACTCTGTATATATACACACTCCCATATGGGGTGCTCTCTCGGTCAGCCAAGCCCGGGCTCCGGATTTTCCTGGCTGTGGCCACCAAGTGATCACTGACAGACTCCCTATACCCCCCAGGCAGGACCAGATAAGTTTCCTCTGTGGCGTAAGCCGAAGAAGGATCCCCGAAGGTGGGTGAGTGCACCACCCACCTATTCAGCCCACAAAGGAACACTCAGAGGCGGCAGGGGTTCTGTCAAGCAGTTCCATTTATTGTCTTTTAAGCACTTGTATTTATATCTAAGCAGGCAGGGATTTCCACACTGAGAGCCAATCACTGGAAAGGTCACATGTACATGAGCCTTACTTTCCTATGCTTAGCCTACTGATCATGCACTGATCACAAGCGCGGAAAAGCCCAACTACCAATAAAATTTTTGCAGAACTAAAAGTGACACTGCCCCTTTGCTTCCTTTGTGTGGACCATGCAGGTGGGGAACTTAAACAGCCGCCATTTGGTGTGGCCTCCTTTCACCCTAGCAATTGCTATAGCAAGGGGAGCGGTTGCAGCCCAACACTTCCATATTAATTTCAAATAAAAGATTATTGGGAAATACTCTTTAATTTTTGTTTCTTCAAAGTGATAGGTCAAATGTTAATGGGGATAGAAATTAATTCCTGCAAAAATGGTAGAAACAAAATAAAACGAATTAGTCTACTACCAACAAGAATAATTGAAGTTTTCCAATGGGAAAGAGATGATGCTGAGCAATTAAATTAAAATGCAAGACAGAGGAAGGTAAATGTTATACTATAAAAGTTCAATTGGAAATATAGATACTAAATTAAGAAATTTCTTTAAAGGTATAATAAAAGTTTTTTTAAAAAGGAAGACCCCAGAAACTTGATAACTGAGGTTCTCAAACTGAAATACATTTTGTGTTAAGCAACATAAATGAATACTAGTTTAGATCTGTAGAAGCAAAAGCAGAGACGATTCAAGGTTAAGGAGAATTTGTTAAAAGCTAGCACAGGGCCGAGCCCATGGTGCACTCAGGAGAGTGCAGTGCTGGGAGAGCGGTGACACTCCCGCCGCGGGTTCGGATCCTATATAGGAATGGCCAGTGCAGTCACTGGCTGAGTGCCGGTCACGAAAAAGGCAGAAAAAAAAAAATAATAAAATAAAATCAAAATAAATAAATAAATAAATAAAAATAAAAGCTAGCACAGGCAAAATACAGAATATACAGAAGATGACAGTTCCCATAGTACTTCCTTTAATCAAGTAATCAAAACTAAATGTCAAAATACAGTTACAATTACATAAAAATGATGAAGATTAATAGTTTAGAATTTAAAATTGAGGTAAATTAGCATTCATTATTAAGGGCAAAATAGAGACTTCGAGACACAAATACCAAAATAAGTACTACAGGATACACTTTCAGAAGAAAAAAAGTACACACAAAGAGAAGGAGTGAAATGCAAAAACAAGCCAAAAAACCTAAGCTCAGATATTGACAGAATATGTTGGTGAGTTAACCAATGTGTGTTAAAAAAAAAAAATTATAAATTTTTTAAGAAACGACTAAATGTTGTACCCTAGGAAAGGTGAAACTAAGCTTTAGACAACTCTAAGGACACTAGCAGGTCCTACTGTTGCCGTTTTGGAGCCTTGAGCTGCTATATAAGAAATCAGAACACCCAGAGGACAACATGTTCTGAGGAAACCCCAGACAAGTAGAATGCCAAAAATAGGAGCTCCCAGGGACAGCTCCAGATCTGCAATCATCCCTTCGAAGACACTGGAATGTGAATGTGAGTGAAACTGACTTGAACCTCCAGTTCAATCCATGCACCTGTAGAATGCCACTCAATGATGTCTGTTGGCACCTTTTGGAGTACAAGAATTATTCATCAGTCTCCCCAAATTCCTGACCTACAAAATTTTGACATATAGTAGAGTGCATTGTTTAACTTTGTGGGCTATTTTGCTATGGAGCAATAGAAAACTAGAACAAGCAGTGTTTATATATATATATATATATATATATATAGAGAGAGAGAGAGAGAGAGAGAGAGAGAGAGAGAGAGAGAGAGAAATATCAGACCATTTTATTCACAAATTCAACAATCATTAAAAAAATCAAAATAGTCTATCACAATAAGAGGATGAAGCAAGATGATTTTTATTTCTTACCACAATAGGTGCAAAAACAGAAGGAATTAATAAAATTTACCTTTAATATGGGATAACATTGAATACATTAATCTGTTCAATATTTAGGTAGAATAAATCCATATTAAATATAACATTTTAGCAAAATGGATTTAATGCAACCCTTTTCAGGAAAAAATATTTTTAATTGTCAATGTCAGTATTTTTCTTCACAGTTCAAAGATTTTCAAAGTTGAGGTATTCAGGAAGTCCTTATATTGATCCCCTAAAGCTAATGAAATAAAAAAAAAAATGAATATATAGGTGGAATTCAGATTCTTCTAAAGAAACTAAATTTGTTAAACGTTCAAATCATCCTGAGATAAACAGATGGCTTCTATTCAAGGAAAGCAAAGCAGTAATTCTACACATCTGTACAATACCAATAAAGTTTAATACATCCAGAAGCTATCGGCTGCCATTTCAAACAATAGTCTCTGAGAATAACATTTGTATAATCGTTAGTCATTTTTCATAAAAACTATAATGACACCCAAATAATGTTTATCATGCAAAGCACAAGGGATGTGTCTTCAGTTCATCCCTTCTAAAAAGTGCTATTGACTGTCAATAAAATATCAGACTTGTTAATCACAGTATCTGCCATTTTTCTTCCTTGGTGTGCCATTAGATATTTGTTTCTGTCTGCAAAGAAAGTTCATGTTTACTCACTTATTAAGAAACTTACATATCCCTATCATCAGGGGGATGATAAATACCACACCACAAAAATTATGCTAAAAATATTGTTTACTAACGAAGCCAAATACTACTCTTTGAATTCTAAACTCTATTTCTAAATTTTCAGACACAGGCAGAAATGCCATCACCTAAAGTAGGGTGTTGCAGTTCCACGTGAAGAAACAGCAGCTCAGCCATCTGGAGAGATACTTTAAAGGTTTTTATTGTCCAATTGGGTTTCTCTAGTTCTGTATGGCAGTCTGTAGACACCCACATTTTCTGTCTAGAAGTGCAAATGAATGCTTTTATTTCTGGCAGCTCATGTTAAATGCTGCACTCTAGATAGCCAGACTGAAATGCTTCTGGCAACCAAAATCATTTCATTAGCCCAGTTAGAATGACATGCATAAAATTTAGATTATACCCTGTAAAATCAATTCTCATTACTAATCTTAATGAGGCCAATATGGTTTTCTATATACAAAACAGTGAAAAGAGTTTAGCCTAATTTTAGAATCAAATGGAAATACACATTTTTGAATGTTTGTGGAAACTGTGCAATTTGTTGTAATAAAGGTATTTCTAACAGTAATCTTAAGGAAAATGAATGACAGAATGGTTAAGAGTATTGTGAGAAACTTAACATTCAGTTCAGTTATTTCTGTCTTCTAAATTCCATTTCTCACTTCCCTTAAATCTGTATTGATCACTGTGAGTTAACTGGCATATACTCAAATAAATTTGCATTGTCTAAATAGAAGTGCTCAAGCTTTTCCTATGCCAGTAAAGTTGTTGAAAAGTGGCCTTTATTATTGAGAGTATTACCCACATAGGCCAATGTAATTCAAAAATTATTTATTAATATTTATCATTCAAACAGGACTTTTAAAGACACTTGCAGGGCTATTGGTAGTAGATACAAGTAAGAAAACAGATAAGCCTTATCTTTAAATCAACAAATTTAAAACAACAATTTTACAATTTCTTAAAGTCTTACATATAAACAAATATCACCTACAAATTATGTAATGTCAGTAATACATATAAAACTTTAAAAAGTAGGTCATAAAGAAGAAGGAGAATTCAGAAAGTAAAGGAAAAATTCATGGTGGTCAAATGGATAAACAAACTTTATGGAGAAAATAGGACCTCATTCAAATCTTAAAAGATGGTTACAATATGTTTTTTTTTTTTTTTTTTTTGCAGTATGATCCCACTTTTATTACAATATGAATAGCATTTGGATTAGGGGTTATCTGAGTAACTAATGTGGCTGTGAGTAATGACTGGTAAAAGATACCATATAGTTATAAATTTGACACTTTATGAATAGGAAATATTAAAAATGTTTTAATGATATTAGGAGTGATTGTCCAAAAATAGGCATTGAAACTCTCTTAACATTTGGGGGAAAGGAAATTTGGATGAAACATATAATTACTAAGCTGTGTAGGTGTTTAGAAAAATAATAATATGACCCCTAAAAAGTGAAATAGATTAATGTCAAGCACAGGTTGCAACTACATATATATGTGTGTGTATACATATATATATAGTGCATGCATACATATGTTTACTTGTGTGTGTATATATATATATATAATGTATGTATAAACACACATACTGGTACATACACAGAATAACATTTTATAATTATGAGGCAATTGCTAACATATATGTATTGTCTGATGTTTATAATCATATATTTATATTGCTGAACTCAATGTTTGGAACATCAGATGGATAAAGATCATGTTAATTTTGTGGCATAGCAGTGATAGCAACATAAAAGAATAATTGCATCTTTCTTGTCCCTTATTCAAACACATTGCTTTGGAGACAGTAAGTAATCACAAATAGATCAAAGATGACCTAAAATGGGGGGAAAAGCTCTTCTTATATTATACATCACATTAAAATTTATATGGCAATTGCGAGCATTGCTTGAGCTAAATCTACTCTGGGAAAAATAAAAGCTTTCATCCAAACCACACCTGACAAATATCTGTAGAGAAGATATATATGAATGCAGGACTAATTCCTTAAAATTGGAATTGGAATATGCTTATTCCAGAAAGCAAGAGCATCTTTACATGTGATTTTTCAAATTAAACATCTTAACCATGACTGACTAACTTCTACATAATACCTAAGAGTCAAAATCAGAAAGAATTAAAAATTAGTACACATGATTTCCTTTTTATTTATTTTTTATTTTTTTATTTTATTTTTTTTCTGTCTTTTCCATGACCGGTACTCAGCCAGTGAGCGCACCAGCTGTTCCTATATAGGATCCGAACCCGCGGTGAGAGTGTCGCTGCACTCCCAGCGCTGCACTCTCCCGAGTGCGCCATGGGCTCGGCCCTGACTTCCTTTTTAAAAACTTCAGAGACATCCTTCAGATTTGGAAAGTACAGTCTCACTTTTACCATTAACTTTCCTTATTAGGTGAAGACGTTAGGATACCATTTAAAGATCACTACACATAGAATTAATCCCTACCCAGGTAATGTCCTCTACATAATGCTGTCAGGTGGTAATTCAATCGTCAGAAAACCTACTGACTCACAATGCAACACATATAATTTTGGAAAAGTTCCAATCGTGAGAAAAAATTTCTTTAAATTCATGGTATATCCAATTCCCTAGCGTTATTGCTATTTGGTCCATGTTACAGCATATGTATAGATTGAGTTCCTCTGGCACAAGTTTGCAAAAAGAGTACATAATGATACTGTGGGTATTTAAAAAAAGAAATCCTTCTCTCATAGAGGTTCATATTGACATACACACGGATTAAATAATATGCCTTGGATTTGCTTAAAAATATTTAAGAACAAGAGAACTAGGTGGGGATAAAGGAAACAAGACTGGCCATTAAGATGATAATTCATGAAGCTCGGTAATGAATACATGGGAGTTCACTCTGTAATTGTCTGCCTTTCTATATGTTTACAGTTTTGAAAGTAAAAATTGAAACAAGGAAAGAAAAAAGAGGTATTTTGACTTCCCATCCTGGCTGTATGTTTTCTCTAGGTTAAAATGCCAGAGAAAATGCCAATTATACTCAATTTAGAAAGCGCACCCAAACCTACACATGAAATAATGTCTTTGGAAAGTAGAAATATTATTGAATAAATGTCCTTAGAAAATTTCCTGCTTCATCAAACCAGGTCGTTCATACTTGGTGGTGGGGAGAGAGGGAGAAACAAAACTTCCAAGTACTGGCTGAACTTACATTAAAAAAAAAGATAAGTTTTCTGGAGCCAAAATCAGAATGAAAACCACTGTGCTAAGTGCAAGCAAATCAGGAGCTGCCCTGAGGACTTTTGCTTTTTCTAAAACTGAAAGTCACGGATTTTAATGGTCATGTGGAGACTACAGAAAAGGAGTCAAGCCTTCTCTAAGTAGAAACCAAGATATTCACAAGAAGCCAAGGCTTTGTAGGGTGGCAGTCTGTGACACGGTAAGCCGGGGAAAAAAGAAAAAGATCAGCCCACATACAGAACCAATATGTTCAATTAATTATCTTGGCCTCGATTTCAAGTAAAACAAAATAATTCTGCCCTGGGAATTGATAAGTATAAATATGTTCTCCAACCACGAATTTGCCCTATACATTTGAATTTATACTACATACTTTGTTAAATAAACCCTAATATGAGATATAAATTTAAAGTGATCCCTGATGGGTTCAGGGGCCAAGGGAAAACTTCTCATCATTTCTGAAGGTTCACCAATAAAAATCACTGACAAATGTAAATCAATATGAAGGAAAGGCATAACACATTTTATTATTTAATGTGCTGGGAGAAGGCAAAGCATGGAGGAATCCCATGAGAATAATATCCCAATTTTCCATTGGCAGTACAGAGTTTGTATACCCATCTCCATAGAGAAAGGGGAGGTGGGGGTGTAGGAGTAAACAATGCTTACGACGGTGTGTGTAATGAGCCTTACATTGACGTAAGTCACTAATCCTCAAATTTAGAAAGCACATGCACCAAAAATCGAGGCAGAATATATAAAAAGAAATCCACAACAAAATACATCTGAAAACTGCTCAAAATGTATTAAAATTAGTATATCTTTAAAATAACTAGTGAAAAACAATACATTATGTACAAACAATAATTGAGGTGACATGAGAATTCACAACATTGATAAAAAACACTGAAGTAAATTATTCATATTGTCAAGAGAAAATCACTATAAACTTAAAAATCTACACTGAGGTTTAAAAAAGAAAATATTCAGGGATGACAGTGAAGGAAAAGCTTTTTCAGAAATAGTGAATTAAGTAGAATCATGAGTATATCATCAATAGAATAAGAGTTACCTCTGAAAACTGGAAATTGATTGCAGAAGTAAGATGTAACACACAAAAATAGTGGGAAAATAATACTTGTCTGTGTGTAATTCTAACAAATATTTATTATGAAATAAAAAAACTAATAATAATAGTGTTAATTTTTCATACCAAAAGCTCAAAATTACAGAGATCCAAATGCATCAATAACCAAAATAAACATAAAAGAAAAAGCTCTGTAATTAAAATAAAAAACATTTCCAGAGTGTGTGTTTTGTTGTTTTGTTTTTTAAAGAATTACAGCAGAAAAGAAAAATACAAAAGGACTTTCAAAAAGTGTTTTTAATCAATGTGGCATATCTTCATTGTAGCAAAATTTTACTAGATATGAAGGAGATCGTGATATAACAATAAAAATTTGACTATATTTAATTCTTTAATCCATTTTGAGTTGACTTTAGTATACAGTGAAAGGTATGGGTCTAGTTTCATCCTCCTGCATATTGATATACAGTTATCCCAGAACCCTTTGCTGAAGAAACAGTCTCTTCCCCAGTGTATAGGCTTGGTGCCTTTGTCAAAGATCAGATGGCTATAGGTGTGTGGGTTGATTTATGGATTCTCTATTCTATTCCATTGATCAGTGTGTCTGTTTTTATGCCAGCACCATGCTGTTTTGGTTATCATAGCTTTGCAGTATAGTTTAAAGTCAAGTAGTGTTATGCCTCCAGCTTTATTTTTTTTTGCTCAGCATTGCTTTGGCTATGTGTGGTCTTTTGTTATTCCATATAAATGTCTGGATAGTTCTTTCCATTTCTGATAAAACTGTCATTGGAATTTTGATGGGGATTGCAATGAATTTGTATATCACTCTGGGTAGTATGGACATTTTCACAATGTTGATTCTTCCAATCCAAGAGCATGGGATATCATTGCATCTTCTTGTGTCATCTCATTTCTCTCAAAAGTGGTTTGTAGTTTTCATCATAGAGATTTTTCACAACCTTGGCTAAATTTATTCCTAAGTATTTTAATTTTCTGATGTCTATTGTAAATGGGAAAGCTTTCTTGATTTCTCTTTCTGCATGTTCACTATTGGAGAATAGAAATGCTACTGACTTTTGTGTGTTGATTTTGTATCCTGCTACTTTGCTGAAATCATTTATCAACTTCAAGAGTTTTTTTGTAGAGGCTTTGGATGTTTGATATATAGGATCATGTCATCTGCAAACAGGGACAGTTTGACTTCATCTTTTCCAATCTGGATGCCCTTTATTTCCTTCTCTTCTCTGATTGTTCTGTCTCGTACTTCCAACAATATGGTGAATAGGAGTGGTGAG